>NC_135834.1:10720588-11073088 GCF_964213995.1 Mustelus asterias | reverse complement strand
GGCTGGGCCAGCATTTGTTGCCCATCCTGATTTGCCTTGAACTGAGTGGCTTGCCAGGGCATTTCAGAGGGCATTTGAGAGTCAACCACATTGCTGTGGCTCTGGAGTCACATGTAGGCCAGACCGGGTAAGGACGGCAGATTTCCTTCCCTAAAGGACATTAGTGAACCAGATGGGTTTTTCTGACAATGGGTCATCAGTAGATTCTTAATTCCAGATATTTTATATCGAATTCAAATTCCACCATCTGCCGTGGCGGGATTCGAACCCGGGTCCCCGAGACATTAGCTGAGTTTCTGGATTAATAATCTAGCGATAATACCACTAGGCCATCGCCTCCCCTACATAGTTTTACACATTTTTCTTGCCATGTATTTATGTGTAAAGTTACCTCATCAATTCCTACCTTCTGTCCTGGCTTTTTCTGATAGATTTGATTTTCCATGCCCTCAGTTCCCCCAGTTTAAGATGACTGCCGTCCTATTTATCTATTTTGCCAGTCCATCAAATCCCTTCCCTTTCAGACAGAGCCCACCCTTGTGGAATAGCTCCCATCTTCTCCACTAGGCTGTGTTCTCAGCCCCCTACTATACTCCTTATACACCTATGACTGTGCGGCCAAATTCCCCTCCAATTCGATTTTCAAGTTTGCTGATGACACCACCGTAGTGGGTCGGATCTCAAACAATGACGAGACAGAGAACAGGAATGAGATAGAGAATCTGGTGAACTGGTGCGGCAACAATAATCTCTCCCTCAATGTCAACAAAACAAAGGAGATTGTCATCGACTTCAGGAAGCATAAAGGACAACATGCCCCTGTCTACATCAACGGGGACGAAGTAGAAAGGGTCGAGAGCTTCAGGTTTTTAGGTGTCCAGGTCACCAACAACCTGTCCTGGTCCCCCCCATGCTGACACTATCGTTAAAAAAGCCCACCAACGCCTCTACTTTCTCAGGAGGCTAAGAAAATTTGGCATGTCAGCTACGACTCTCACCAACCTTTACAGATGCACCATAGAAAGCATTCTTTCTAGTTGTATCACAGCTTGGTATGGCTCCTGCTCTGTCCAAGACCGCAAGAAACTACAAAAGATTGTGAATGTAGCCCAATCCATCACGCAAACCAGCCTCCCATCCATTGACTCTGTCTACACTTCCCGCTGCCTCGGCAAAGCAGCCGGCATAATTAAGGGCTCCACACACCCCGGACATTCTCTCTTCCACCTTCTTCCTTCGGGAAAAAGATACAAAAGTCTGAGAACACGTACCAGACAACTCAAGAACAATTTCTTCCCTGCTGTTGCCAGACCTTTGAATGGACCTACCTCGCATTAAGTTGATCTTTCTCTGCACCCGAGCTATGACTGTAACACTACATTCTGCACTGTCTCCTTTCCTTCTCCCCTATGTACTCTATGAACGGTATGCTTTGTCTGTATAGCGCGCAAGAAACAATACTTTTCACTGTATCCCAATACATGTGACAATAATAAATCAAACCAAATCGGAACTGCTGTCCATGCTCACAAAATGAGAAAAATACCTCCTCCTGACCCCTTAGTCACTTGCTGAGCTCCCTCAACTTCCCTCTTGTGTCCGGAGCAGTGATCCAAAAATTACAGCCTCAAGCTGTACTCAACAGCCTCACAAACCCCTGGGTGAAAAGGTTTCTCCTTCTCTCCCTCCTCAATCACTTCCATCCTTCACTGGGGCGGCACGGTGACACAGTGATTAGCACTGCTGCCTCACAGCGCCAGGGACCCGGGTTTGATTCCCGGCTTCGGTCACTGTCTGTGTGGAGTTTGCACGTTCTCCCCGTGTCTGCGTGGGTTTCCTCCGGGTGCTCCGGT
The DNA here is from genome assembly GCF_964213995.1 of Mustelus asterias. Classification (NCBI taxonomy): domain Eukaryota; kingdom Metazoa; phylum Chordata; class Chondrichthyes; order Carcharhiniformes; family Triakidae; genus Mustelus; species Mustelus asterias. The sequence goes on along the minus strand of NC_135834.1, from coordinate 11,071,235 downwards.
TTCCTCCCACAGTCCAAAGATGTGCGGGTTAGGTTGATTGGCCATGCTAAATTGCTCCTTAGTGTCAGGGGGATCAGCAGGCTAAATGTGTGGGGTTATGGGGATAGGACCTGGGTGGGACTGTGGTCGGTGCAGACTCGATGGGCTGAATGGCCTCCTTCTGCACTGTAGGGATTCTATGATTTTATTCCAGGTGCCTTTGTTCGAACACTCTCAGTCACTGGGAACAATCTGTTTCTATCAGCGCTGTCCTAACTCTTCATAGTTTGATCAATTGAGTCTCACCCTAATCTTCCCCTTTTGAAAAAAAGCAGCTTTAATTTTTCAAATGAATTGGCTTCATAGTAACACTACAGTCCAGTAAATCCGCATCAGTGTTGTATCCTCTCTCTCACCTCAACACCCTTCTCATTGTAGCCCAAACCGCACTCACTAATGCAATTGTGGTTTCATCAAGGGCTTCTATAGATTCAAATTTTATCTTAACATTTGTATTTTATACTTCTTGGCATATTACCCAGTATTCCATTAGCTTTATTTTATGGCCTTATCCACTTGAAGTATTGCTTTTAATGTCATATGAACTTCCAAATCTATCAGCCGTTCTATGTTGCTCAGCTTTCTCTATTTAAATATAATTATTATTCTCTTAGCCAAAATGTAACACTCCGTATTTACTGATATTCTTACCACCACTTTATCAATTCCTCCTTGCAGCTTCCTTTAGTCCCCAGAATTAGTTGCTGTGCTTCCTATTTTGTGTACACGCCCCCGCTTTGCAAATTGTTTGTACACAGCAACAGGCCCCAAAACAGCACCTTGAAGAACACCACTGCTCACTTCCAACTATTCTAAGAAAATGTCTTTAACTTCCATTGCCTTGTTTTCTGCAAACCATTATTAATTCAGTTTTCTCGTTCCCAATAATGCCATGCCCATAATCTTCTCCAGTGATCTCCTGTGTGGTACCTTGTCAAAGGCTTTATGTTAGTCCCTATATATCGCATCCACTGCATTTCCCCATCCCCATCACTTCCTTTAATAATCTATTGGGGTTGTGAAACAAGATTTTCCCTCTCCAAGGTCTGCGTTGGCTGCTTCGAAGTCTTTTCATCTATATATTTAATAATTTGATCTTTAATTATTAAAGATTGCAGGATTTTCCCTATCACTGATGTTAAATCAGATTTGTTCTATTGTTTTTGAGAATGCCCATTACTTTGGCCATTCTCCAGTCTGCAAGCATTCCTCTACAACAATTGCACCCTGAAATAAAACTCACTCCCCTCTCCTCACTTAACAACTCTCTTCTTACTGATTTATGGAATATCTTACTGTTCTTTTCAATGCTTTTTGAGATTCACTGGGTGCAAAAAATGATCTGGATACCTGGATAGAGGAAATGGCGTCCTCTATCGTACCAAGGATGTCTTGATGCACCTGTACAGGGCATTGGTGAGGCCGCAGCTGGAATACTGTGTGCAGTATTGGTCCCCTTATATGAGGAAGGATATATTGGCGTTGGAGGGAGTGCAGAGAAGGTTCACCAGGTTGATACCGGAGATGAGGGGTTTGGATTATGAGGAGAGGCTGAGGAGATTGGGTTTGTACTCGTTGGAGTTTAGAAGGATGAGGGGGGATCTTATGGAGACTTATAAGATAATGCGGGGGCTGGATAGGGTGGAGGCGGAGAGATTCTTTCCACTTAGTAAGGAAGTTAAAACTAGAGGACACAGCCTCAAAATAAAGGGGGGTCGGTTTAAGACAGAGTTGAGGAGGAACTTCTTCTCCCAGAGGGTGGTGAATCTCTGGAATTCTCTGCCCACTGAGGTGGTGGAGGCTACCTCGCTGAATATGTTTAAAGCGCGGATGGATGGATTCCTGATCGGTAAGGGAATTAAGGGTTATGGGGATCAGGCGGGTAAGTGGTACTGATCCACGTCAGATCAGCCATGATCTTATTGAATGGCGGGGCAGGCTCGAGGGGCTAGATGGCCTACTCCTGCTCCTATTTCTTATGTTCTTATGTTCTTATAACCGACTCAAGGACAGCTGCTTCCCTGCTGCCACCAGACTTTTAAATGGACCTACCTCGCATTAAGCTGACCTTTCTCTGCACCCTAGCTATGACTGTAACACGACATTCTGCACCCTCTCCTTTCCTTCTCTATGAACGGTATGCTTTGTCTGTATAGCACAAGAAACAATACGTTTCACTGTATACTAATACATGTGACAATAATAAATCAAATCAAATCATTCACAGGATGTGGGTCTTACTGGTGAGGCCAGAATTTATTGCCCATCCCTAGTTGCCCTTGAGAAGGTGGTGGTGAGCTGCCTTCTTGAACCGCTGCAGTCCCTGAGGTGTAGATACACCCACTGTGCTGTTAGGGAGAGAGTTCCAGGATTTTGACCCAGCGACAGTGAAGGAACGGCGAAATATTTCCAAGTCAGGATGGTGAGTGACTTGGAGGGGAACTTGCAGGTAGAGGTGTTCCCAGGCATCTGCTGCCCTTGTCCTTCTAGTGGTAGAGGTTCTGGGTTTGAAAGGTGCTGTCGAAGGAGTCTCAGTGAATTGCTGCAGTGCATCTTGTAGATGGTACACACTGCTGCTACTGAGCGCCGGTGGTGGAGGGAGGGAGGGGATGGGGTGACAATTAAGTGGACTGCTTTGTCCTGGATGGTGTCGAGCTTCTTGAATGTTGTTGGAGCTGCACCCATCCAGGCAAGTGGGGAATATTCCATCACACTCCTGACTTGTGTCTTGTAGATGGTGGACAGGCTTTGGGGAGTCAGGAGGTGAGTTACTCTCTGTAGGATTCCCAGCCTCTGACCTGCTCTTGGAGCCACAGTATTTATGGGGCTGGGTCCAGTTCAGTTTCTGGTCAATGGTAACCCCCAAGATGTTGATAGTGGGGGACTCAGTGACGGTAATGTAATTTAATATCAAGGGGAGATGGTTGAATTCTCTCTTGTTGGAAATGGCCACTGCCTGGCGCTTGTGTGGTGCAAATATTACTTGCCACTTGTCAGCCCAAGCCTGGATATTGTCCAGGTCTTGCTGCATTGGGACATGGGCTGCTTCAGTATCTGAGGAGTCGCGAATGGTGTTGAACATTGTGCAATCATCGGCGAACATCCCCACTTCTAACCTTATGACGGAGGGAAGGTCATTGATGAAGCAGCTGAAGATGGTTGGGCCTTGGACACTACCCTGAGGGACTCCTGCAGAGATGTCCTGGGACTGAGCCCAGGCTGAGCCCATATTCCATAAATAAATTTTTTAAAACTCCTTATGAAAGTAAGGTTTTCACTGTCCTCAGATAGCTCATCTCAGTCAGAGCAAGGATTGGTGGGTGGGGGGGAAAGGGAGGCATAACATTTGTCTCAATGTCCCTAAGCTAGGAAAGGAGGCAACAGAAAGTAGCCCCTGTTCATTACACTGTGATTCTCGCTGGATCTGTGATGGCTTCCATAGGTGAATAGGCTGCTAATGTTTAATAGTAGCAGTCACTTGGTCACACAACAGGATAGCTGTCAGCACCAATTAAAATGAAACGTTTGTGTAAGTCGCTGCCCAGATTTTTTTTGAGAAGAATCCAGTTCAGTTTCTGGTCAACAGTAACCCCCCTGCCGCTGATCTTTGTCTACACCCTAACATTCTGCACCCTCTCCTTTCCTTCTCCCCTATGTACTCTATGAATGGTATGCTTTGTTTAGCACGCAAGAAACAATACTTTTCACTGTATACTAATACATGTGACATGTGGGAATCACAGTGGCCTCATCCTGGTGTTTTCACAGGCTAGAGGGCGGGAGGGAGTGCCCAGGAGAACACCAAGTATCGGTCCTGTGCATTCAGAAGCCTTTGTTCGCTTCTTTGTTGAACTTTGCTGACTGTGACTGGGAAACAGTGTTGCTGCTCCATCTGATGCTGCCACACGGCTGGAGAAAGACACCTGGCAGCGATTCGTTATCTCACACACCCCACTCTTTGGGGGTTGCCTCTCCAGACGTGTCCTGTTTAATAACTTTGTTTTGTCTTGAAGAAAAATGGCAAACCTTTTGAAAAGCTGCTGTTATGTGTATATTCCATATATATTTACAGAATAGATATATTTATAAATACATAAGATCTACATGAATGGACCTACCTTGCATTAAGTTGATCTTTCTCTACACCCTAGCTATGACTGTAACACTACATTCTGCACTCTCTCCTTTCCTTCTCTATGAATGGTATGCTTTGTCTGTATAGCGTGCAAGAAACAATACTTTTCACTGTATCCCAATACATGTGACAATAATAAATCAAATCAAATATTAAGCTGATCTTTCTCTACACCCTAGCTATGACTGTAACATTACATTCTGCACCCTCTCCTTTCCTTCTCTATGAACGGTATGCTTTGTCTGTATAGCGCGCAAGAAACAATACTTTTCACTGTATCCCAATACATGTGACAATAAATCAAATATTAAGTTGATCTTTCTCTACACCCTAGCTATGACTGTAACATTACATTCTGCACCCTCTCCTTTCCTTCTCTATGAACGGTATGCTTTGTCTGTATAGCGCGCAAGAAACAATACTTTTCACTGTATCCCAATACATGTGACAATAAATCAAATATTAAGTTGATCTTTCTCTACACCATAGCAATGACTGTAACACTACATTCTGCATCCTCTCCTTTCCTTCTCTATGAACGGTATGCTTTGTCTGTATAGACATTCTGCGCTCTCTCCTTTCCTTCTCTATGAACAGTATGCTTTGTCTGTACAGTGCGCAAGAAACAATACTTTTCACTGTATCCCAATACATGTGACAAATAATAAATCAAATCAAATCTGTAATATTTTTAAAAGACAGATCTATGCTACACCCCTCCCTCAGCTGAGCCCCCCTTTTCTAAAGCCCCAATGCCAGAGCCAAAATCTCATTCATCTTTTCAAATGCCGTGAACTGAGCTGGAAATCATCCAGAGCCCCTGTGAACAGGGCTGCTATTCACCGCAGAAGGCGTGGTCAGTCATCTATTGAAGTCCTTTATAAAGAACCTGAAGAGGTGAGGCTTTTTCATTCAGCTTCCTCCCAGTCTGAAGGCTGCTTAGTGCACTCAGCAACCCCCACCCAAGCATGTCTTCCTATCGTGCCTCCAGCAGCACAGCCTCTTACAGGAGGACGTTTGGAGCTCCCTCCGTGTCCCCCATCTCTGTGTCCAGGCTCTCCAGCTCTGGGCGGCTGCTGGGCTCTCCGGCCACGCTGAGGAACACGTCCCACCGCCACAGGTCCAGCACTCCGGCCAGGAGCTACCACGACAGGGTGGACTTCTCGGTAGCTGATGCCCTGAACCAGGAGTTCCTGACCACCCGCACCAACGAGAAGGTGGAGCTGCAGGAACTGAACGACCGCTTCGCCAACTTCATCGACAAGGTGAGGTTCCTGGAGCAGCAGAACGCCGTGCTGGCCGCAGAGCTCAACCAGCTGAGGTCCAAGGAGCCCAGCAGAGCCGGGGATGTCTACCTGCAGGAGATCAGGGAGCTGAAGAGGCAACTGGACCTAGTGGTCAAAGACAGAGACCGCATCCAAGTGGAGAAAGACAATCTAATCGATGATCTGCAGACCTCCAGACAAAGGTAAGAGAGCTTTCTTCCAAAAGGTGAGAATTCTTTAAATCAGCAGTTCGGGGGAAAAATAGCCCCACACTTTCTGCATTTGAAACCACAATCTGAATGCTTTTACTCCTTTTAAAAATATTTTTTCAAAATATCTGAGTAATCCCAGGCTCCCAGTGGGGCGACACAGTGGTTAGCACTGCTGCCTCACAGCACCAGGGACCCGGGTTCGATTCCCAGCTTGGGTCACTGTCTGCAAGTTTGCACATTCTCCTCGTGTCTGCGTGGGTTTCCTCCGGGTGCTCCGGTTTCCTCCCACAGTCTGAAAGATGTGCGGGTTAGGGTGCATTGTCCCGAACAGGCACCAAAGTGTGGCGACTAGGGGAATTTCACAGTAACTTCATTGCAGTGTTAATGTAAGCCTTACTTGTGACTAATAAATAAACTTTACTTTACAGCTGCAATGCTTTTGGTGCAATAGGATTGGGAATGTCCATCTTTCTATTCCAGCATTTTGTGCAGAGTTCAAATCTTTCAACAAATCGTCACAGGGTGAGGGCTGGGGAGAATAATACAACCAGCATGGTGAAAACAGCCCAAAACAGAGGGGGGAAGAGAGGGACGTGGGGAGGGGCGAGGCGGGCGTGGGGAGGGGCGAGGCGGGCGTGGGGAGGGGCGGGTGTGGGGAGGGGCATGGGGGGGGACGAGGGGAGGGGCAGACGAGGGGAGGGGCGGATGAGGGGAAGGGAGGGGCGGATGAGGGGAGGGGTGGGGGAGGGGCGGATGAGGGGAGGGGTGGGGGAGGGGCGGATGAGGGGAGGGGTGGGGGAGGGGCGGATGAGGGGAGGGGAGGGGTGGGGGAGGGGCGGGGGAGGGGCGGATGAGGGGAGGGGAGGGGAGGGGAGGGGCGGACGAGGGGAGGGGAGGGGCGGACGAGGGGAGGGGAGGGGCGGACGAGGGGAGGGGAGGGGCGGACGAGGGGAGGGGAGGGGCGGACGAGGGGAGGGGAGGGGAGGGGCGGACGAGGGGAGGGGAGGGGAGGGGCGGACGAGGGGAGGGGAGGGGAGGGGCGGACGAGGGGAGGGGTGGACGAGGGGAGGGGAGGGGTGGACGAGGGGAGGGGAGGGGCGGACGAGGGGAGGGGAGGGGCGGACGAGGAGAGGGGCGGGGAGGGGCGGACGAGGAGAGGGGAGGGGCGGACGAGGAGAGGGGGGGAGGGGGAGGGGGGAAAGGGAAGGGGGGGAGGGGGAGGGGGAAGGGAAGGGGGGAGGGGGGGGGAAGAGGGGGGGGAAGAGGGGGAGGGGGGGGGAAGAGGGGGAGGGGGGGAGGGGGGGGGAAGAGGGGGAGGGGGGGAGGGGGGGGGGAAGAGGGGGAGGGGGGAGGGGGGGGGAAGAGGGGGAGGGGGGAGGGGGGGGGAAGAGGGGGAGGGGGGGAGGGGGGGGGGAAGAGGGGGAGGGGGGGAGGGGGGGGGGAAGAGGGGGAGGGGGGGAGGGGGGGGGAAGAGGGGGAGGGGGGGAGGGGGGGGGGAAGAGGGGGAGGGGGGGAGGGGGGGGGGAAGAGGGGGAGGGGGGGAGGGGGGGGAAGAGGGGGAGGGGGGGAGGGGGGGAGGGGGGGAGGGGGGGGAGGAGGGCAGGGGGAGGTGAGGGGGACAAGGGGAGGGTGAGGGCGACGGGGAAGGGGGACAAGGGAGGAGGTGAGGGGGACAAGGGGAAAGGATGAGGGGTGAGGGGGGGCGAGGGTGGGGGGGTGCAAGCGGAGGGGGTGAGGCGGGCAACGGGTGAGGGGTGAGGGGGGCAAGGGTGGGGGGGACAAGGGGGAGGGTGGGGGAGACAAGGGGGAGGGTGGGGGAGACAAGGGGAGGGTGGGGGGGACAAGGGGAAGGATGAGGGGGACAAGGGGGGGAAGTGGACAAAAGGTGTGAGGTAGAAAAGGGGAGGAGGTGGACAAGTTATTCTTTCTTTCCTTCTCTTTACGTTGCTTTCTATAGATGAACAAAATATTCTAATTGACGCTTCCTGGTTCTGGCCCTGCGTGCCTCTTCAATCTGATTGGGTGAGGAGACACATTGCTGCTTAGCCTCTTTATGCAGGTTCCAGATGCTCGATGTGCTGAATTACAGTGTCTTCAGCTCTGCTGCAGTATTGGCCACTGTGGTTCCGTTGGTAGCACGGGTTCTGGGTTCAGGTCCCACTTGAGGCTTTGACTACAAAACACAAAGATAAGTGGAAAAGTGAATCGTGTGGAGGACGGAGAAGATCTGCAGAGAGATTTGGACAGGCTGAGTGAGTGGGCGAGGATCTGGCAGATGGAGTATAACGTTGAGAAATGCGAGGTTATACACTTTGGAGGAAATAATAACAAATGGGATTACTATCTCAATGGAAACAAATTAAAAGAACGGCGATATATTTCCAAGTCAGGATGGTGAGTGACTCGGAGGGGAACCTCCAGGTGGTGGTGTTCCCAGGTATCTGCTGCCCTTGTCCTTCTAGATGGTAGAAATTGCAGGTTTGGAAGGTGCCTTTGAACTGAGTGTCTCGCTCGGCCATTTCAGAGGACAGTTAAGAGTCAACCACATTGCTGTGGCTCTGGAGTCACATGTAGGTCAGACCAGGTAAGGACGGCAGATTTCCTTCCCTAAAGGACATTAGTGAACCAGATGGCTTTTTACAACAATCAATGATGGTTTCATGGTCACCATTATTGAGACTATCTTTATCTTCCAGATGTAAAAAACCCCATGGCACTATTTCAAAGAACAACAGGGGAGTTCTCCCCAGTGCCTTGACTGATATCTATCTCTCAGTCATCAAACAGAGGATCTGGCCATTATCACATTGCTGTGTGTGGGAGCTTTCTGTGTATAAATTGGCTGCTGCGTTTCCTAATTTACAGCAGTACTTAGTTGCCCGTAAAGCACTTTGAAATGTCCAGTGGCTGTGAAAAGCACTATATAAATGCAAGTCTTTTCTCATTCGTGGCAAGATCCCTAGAAAAGGCCAGGTGGGCAAGTGTAAGTATCATGAACAACCGGCGGCATTCATTCACCCATGACCACAAAAATCCAGATGATTATGTTTCATCGAGACATCACATAAATCGAAAGATTTCAAAGCCAAACTACTGTAAAAGTAAATGGTTGAAAGGTTCTGCTTGTATAAGGTTGAAAAAACCTGACTTCAGATTTAGCCGATGTATCATCTTCACTGAAAGCCCCTTCTCATTGTTGTAGATATTTGTTCATGTACTCATTGAGATATCAATTCACCACGCCTGGGATTCTCGATCCTTTTCCTACTCGGGATAAAGTGCACTGACTGCACCACTGTTCTATTATTTAATGATTTCCCAGTCATATTCAGAGCAGCATCTGAAACATGATTTCAGTGAGGCTGTGTGTGGCTTCTGATGGTTCTCTGGAGACTATCAGTCAAGCATAAACTTGGCTCAGTTGATCTAGGTTGACACTCCATGGTATTACTGAGGGAGTTAAAAAAGGGCAGCATGGACAAGTTAGGCCGAAGGGCCTGTTTCCATGCTGTAAACCTCTAAGACTCTATGAGTCCTGGTGGTGACACCTGTTGGATGAGACTGAGGCCCCATCTAATGTCTCTGAAACTGTGCCCAGCAGAGATTTTGAGGTGTTTTTCTTGGTGTTCAGTAGGGTGTCGGCAAGTTCCCCCGGTTCTGCAGTTTGGAAACAAAGTTTAAAGTTTATTTCATTATTGGTCACAAGTAGGCTTACTGCAATGAAGTTACTGTGAAAATCCCCTAGTTGCCACACTCCTGTTCGGGTACACTGAGGGAGAATTTAGCACGGCCAATGCACCCTAACCAGCACGTCTTTCGGACTGTGGGAGGAAACAGGAGCACCCGGAGGAAACCCACGCAGACACGGGGAGAATGTGCAGACTCCACGCAGACAGTGACCTGAGCCGGGAATTGAACCCGGGGCCCTGGTGCTGTGAGCAGCAGTGCTAACCATTGTGCCACCAAGGGAAGCCATATTGACAAAGGCTTGGGTAAAGTTCTTCACCTCACCTTTTGGATAGACGTTTCCTGTTAGGTATCTGATGGTCACAAACTGCAATAAGATAATGACTGCCATAAGTGCGTTCTTCCAACTATCTAAAAACCAACTGGGCAGCCATGAAGAGAGCCACTTACAAGAGCTGGGTCACTGACTCTGAAAAGAAGCTAGTAGTTTTCTATGTGTGCTAACCTTGCCTATGAAATTCGAGACACTGGGGACAATTCTAACCTAACATTGGTAAACTGATGGCTTTACCACCTCCTTTATTCATTCATGGGATATGGGCGTTGCTGGCTGGCCAGCAATTATTGCCTATCCCTAGTTGCCCTTGGAGGGCAATTGAGAGTCAACCACATTTGATAATTGCCAGCTGTGGCTCTGGAGTCACATGTAGGCCAGACCAGGTTAGTGACAAAACAAGGTTAAATATCCTATAGCTTAAAAACTGACACCACAGGATGTCCTGTCTGAATATTGTGGAGTCTGAGTTCGCCCACCAGCTTAAAGACATCAGCACACACACAAAGATACATCAACAAGACAATCACAGAATGAGATCCGGATAATTGCCAGAAATGTGGCTCTGGAGTCACCGGGTAAGGATGGCAGATTTCCTTCCCTAAAGGACATTAATGAACCAGATGGGTTTTTCCGACAATGGTTTCATGGTCATCAGTAGATTCTCAGAAATCCTGACTTTTTTTTATATTGAATTTAAATTCCACCAGCTGCCGTGGCGGGATTTGAACCTGAGTCCCCAGAACGTTAGCTGAGTTTGGATTAATAGTCTAGCGATAATACCACCAGGCCATGGCCATGGCCAGTGTTACTCTCGATTGAAACTCAATCTCTGAGTTTCTGCCCCACGAGTGGGATAGAAATTGTTTCGATCCTTTACTCTGTGTAATGGGAATTCATAGCTGGGCAAGTACTTTCCATGTCATTAGCTGTGATCTTCTGCTCAATGTATCATTTCTCATAGACACCCGTTTGTTTCTTGGTATGTAACTCTGGTCCATTAGTGAAGTGTACACTAATTGAAGGCATTTCCTTTCTGGTACCCAATTGTCCATTATGTAGACATTTGCAGATGGTCTCTACTCAAGGTTACAATCTGTGCAAACATTAAAAAAGCCACATGAATATTAAATACATTAAACCACCCAGCACACTGGCCTTCCATGTCTGTCAATAAAGAATAGTATTAGGGCCTGCATTTTTAGCACGGCTGGTCTTAGCCCATTAACTGGCCACTTGGAAATATGTCGGCTGTTCCTTCACTGTTGCTGGGTCAAAATTCTGGAACTCCCTCCCTGACACTGCAGCAAGTAACTCACCTCCTGACTCCCCAAAGCCTGTCCACCATCTACAAGGCACAAGTCAGGAGTGTGATGGAATACTCCCCACTTGCCTGGATGGTGCAGCTCCAACAACACTCAAGAAGCTCAACACCATCCAGGACAAAGCAGCCCCGCTTGATTGGCACCACATCCACAAACACCCACTCCCTCCACCACCGACGCTCAGTAGCAGCAGTGTGTACCATCTACAAGATGCACTGCAGCAATTCACCAAAGATCCTTAGACAGCACCTTCCAAACCCACGACCACTCCCATCTAGAAGGACAAGGGCAGCAGATAAACGGGAACACCACCACCTGCAAGTTCCCCTCCAAGCCACTCATCAGCCTGACTTGGAAATATATCGTGGTTCCTTTGCAGTCACTGAGTCAAAATCCTGGAATTCCCTCCCTAACGGCATTGTGGGTCAACCCACAGCACGTGGACTGCAGCGATTCAAGATGGCGGCTCACCACCACCTTCTCAAGGGACAACTAGGGATGGGCAATAAATGCTGGGCCCAGCCAGCGACACCCATGTCCCACGAATTAATAAAAAAAGCAGCACTGTGGGTGTATCTATACCACATGGACTGCAGCAGTTCAAGAAGGTAGCTCACCCACCACTTTCTCACGGACAATTAGTGATGGGCAATAAATGCTGGCCCAGCCAGCGATGCCCATGTCCCTTGAGTGAATCTAAAAACATTTGAAGGCCTCAACTGGGGCAGGAGTGGCACGGTGGCACAGTGGTTAGCACTGCTGCCTCACAGCACCAAGGACACGGGTTTGATTCCGGCATTGAGAGCTGTTCTTCAGGGACTTAGGAGTGGGATTATAGGATTGTTTTCCTCTCCTCTCTAACCTGGGATCACTGAAAGGTTTGTCTCTGCTCTCTGACTGATAGGCAAAGGGATCTGGGTGTACAGGTACACAGGTCACTGAAAGCGGCAACGCAGGTGGAGAAGGTAGTCAAGAAGGCATACGGCATGCTTGCCTTCATCGGCCAGGGTATTGAGTTTAAAAATTGGCAAGTCATGTTGCAGCTTTATAGAACCTTAGTTAGGCCGCACTTGGAATATAGTGTTCAATTCTGGTCGCCACACTACCAGAAGGATGTGGAGGCTTTGGAGAGGGTACAGAAAAGATTTACCAGGATGTTGCCTGGTATGGAGGGCATTAGCTATGAGGAGAGGTTGGAGAAACTTGGTTTGTTCTCACTGGAGCAACAGAGGTTGAGGGGAGACCTGATAGAATTCTACAAGATTATGAGGGGCATGGACAGAGTGGATAGTCAGAAGCTTTTTCCCAGGGAGGAAGAGTCAATTACTAGGGGGCATAGGTTTAAGGTGCGAGGGGCAAGGTTTAAAGGAGATGTACGAGGCAGATTTTATACACCGAGTAGTGGGTGCCTGGAACCTGTTGCCGGGGGAGGTAGTGGAAGCAGATACGGTAGTGACTTTAAAGGGGCGTCTTGACAAGTACATGAATAGGATGGGAATAGAGGGATATGATCCCCGGAAGGGTAGGGGGTTTTAGTTAAGTCGGGGCAGCATGGTCGGTGCAGGCTTGGAGGGCCGAAGGGCCTGTTCCTGTGCTGTAATTTCCTTTGTTCTTTGACGGGGGGGAGGGGGGGGGACTTCAGGCAGGGAGCGGGGGAGAAAAAGTCACCCAGGAGAGTTCGGCATTGTTTCGTGATGATGGTTGTAAAGTATGAGAGATGCAGATCAATACTACGAAGCCATTGCCTTTAGCCCACAACACAGACTCTATCCCTCTTCCCGGTAACTGTATAAGGCTCAATTGGACAGTCCGTGTTGTGGGAGAACATATCACCCTCCTCCCCTTGGCTAGGATACATAAGATGGCACTCAGCATCCATTTAGTGACAAAACAAGGTTAAATATCCTACAGCTTAAAAACTGACAGGGCGCCCTGTCTGAACATTGTGGAGTCTGAGTCCGCCCACCAGCTTAAAGACATCAGCACACACACAAAGATACATCAACAAGACAATCACAGAATGAGATCCGGATAACTGCCGGAAATCAGACAGCAATCAGGCATAGTAAAGAACAAGGGCTCCCCCGCCAAGGCATCCCACTGGTCTAAATGTATGTAAATGTATAGAATCCCTACAGTACAGAAGGAGGCCATTCGGCCCATCGAGCCTGCACCGACATCAATCCCACCCAGACCCTCTTCCCGTAGCCCCATATATTTACCCTGCTAATCCCTCTAACCCATGCATCCCGGGACACGGTAAGGGGCAATTTAGCGTGGCCAATCCACCTAACCCGCACGTCTCCGGAGTGTGGGAGGAAACCGGAGCATCTGGAGGAAACCCACATATCTCATGTCTCTGGCTGGACTCCTGAATGAAGACGTTATCAGGTTATTATATGGAAATGGGTTTTGATGTCTTTGCAATTTAAGAAATAATGCAATCGTGATTATCCTCATCTGGGTAATAGCTAAATCGAACTGTGTGAATGTATTTTCCAACAAATGTTGAGACCTTTACACTGACTCTTCGGAGGAAGCGCTGGGATTAGACTGGAAGCTGTCTCTACACCGGTGTTAAATAAAGCTGCTTTGGAAGACAGACTGGGACTCTGAGTGTGGGGTGATTTCTGAATTTGTCCGCGCGAACACTTCCCAACTTTGGTTTGCGATTCCCGGCGACATTCTGACCATACATTTGGACCATCACAACGACTGCCTTATTCTACAACATCACCTGACTCCACCCTGCCTCAGCTCATCAGCTACTGAAAGCCTCATTTACATCTTGTCACCCCTGTGCGCTTTAACCTACAATGGCTCTTAGTCAAGCAATGCCTCATTTTGAAAATTCTCCCTCTTGTTTTCCGATCCCTCCTTGGCTTTGTGCCTCCCTATCTCTGTAACCTGCTCCAGCTCCACAACCCTCTGAGATCTCTCTAATCCTGGCCTTTGTGTATCCCCCATTATAATCTCCCCACCATTGGTATGCTGCCTTGGCATTAAGCTCTGGAATTCTCTCTCTAAACCACCTCCCTACCTCACTTTCCACCTTTCAGACATTCCTTCAAACCTATTTCTTTGTCCAAGCTTTTGGTCACTTGACCTAATGTCTCCTTATGTGGCTCAGTGTCAAATGATATTTATATTGGATAATTGTGTCTGTGAAGTCATAGAATAGAATTATAGAATCTACAGTCCAGAAGAGGCCATTTGGCCCATCAAGCCTGCACTGACAACAATTCCACCCAGGTCCTATCCATGTAACCCCTCATATTTACCCTGCTAATCCCCTGACACTAGGGTCAATTTAGCATGGTCAATCCACCTAACCAGCACGTCTTTCAGACTGTGGGAGGAAACTGGAGCACCTGGAGGAAACCTGTGCAGAGAATGACCCAAGCTGGGAATCGAACCCGGGTCCCTGGTGCTGTGAGGCAGCAGTGCTAACCACTGTGGCACCGTGCTGTCCCTAAGTGCCTTAGGACGTTTTATATTAGAGGCACTATATAAACGCAAGTTGTTGGTGGTGGAAGACAGGGTTTTGGATTTGCTGTATTACCCTCCACAGTTGAATAGACATAAAAACCCTACAGTGCAGAAGGAGGCCATTCGGCCCATCGAGTCTGCACCGACCACAATCCCACCCAGGCCCTACCCCCACATATTTACCTGCTAATCCCTCTAACCTACGCATCTCAGGGACAATTTTTAACCTGGCCAATCAACCTAACCCACACATCTTTGGACTGTTGGAGCTCATTGTCACCCCATGTGAAGAATGTCCACACAGCTGGGACTGCATGGTGGCACAGTGGTTAGCACTGCTGCCTCACAGCGCCAGGGACCCGGGTTCGATTCCTGGCTCGGGTCACCGTCTGTGCGGAGTCTGCACGTTCTCCCCGTGTCTGCGTGGGTTTCCTCCGGGTGCTCAGGTTTCCTCCCACAGTCCAAAGATGTGCGGGTTAGGTGGATTGGCCATGCTAAGTTGCCTCTTAGTGTCAGGGGGACTAGCAGGGTAAATGTATGGGGATAGGGCCTGGGTGGGAATGTGGTCGGTGCAGACTCGATGGGCTGAATGGCCTCCTTCTGTACTGTAGGGATTCTATGGTTCTAAGCTGAGGTAATTCTGATAATGGAGGAACCAGATCCCAGCAAGGAGAGGACGGGATAAAGAGACACTCCGGTATTGTTCGCCCTGCCAGCAAGAATGGAGAATCTGGCACTCCGATCCAAATCTCCATCCACTGTGGCAGGGCCGGAGAACCCCAGCCGGGGGCGGGGCCGGAGAACCCCAGCCGGGGGCGGGGCCGGAGAACCCCAGCCGGGGGCGGGGCCGAAGAACCCCAGCCGCGGGCGGGGCCGGAGAACCCGGTTTCCTTCCACACTCCAAAGATGTGCGGGTTAGGGGGATTGGTCTTGCTAAATTGCCCCTTAGTGTCAGGGGGATTAACAGGGTAAATGTATGGGGATAGGGCCTGGGTGGGATTGTTGTCGGTAAAGGCTCGATGGACCTCCTTCTACACTGTAGAGATTCTATGATTTATAAATGAACAGGATTTTTCATTTCCTATATCCTTCGGTTTGCCAAATCCTAACCTGTCTGGGAGTTTCGGGTCCAATTATTCCCCTCCAATAAAGGTCAGTGAGACATGCACGCATTTGTTATCCCCTGGGAACTTAATTACCCTAACCAGCTGGGCCTTAACTAACCCACTGCTAAATTCACAAGATTCTACCTCCAGTCTGTCCCTCAGTGACGTGTTTTCCCTGTTGGATTCAAGAGCTGCTTTTGACACTGCAGACTTTTAAAAGGCGGGTGTCACAGCCGTCTCTGAATCCTTTATTGAACTGCATCCGCAGGCCTGTTTGTGTTGTACGTATTCGCTGGTTAGTCTGCTTAAGGGTCCCCTTCGAAGGCTTCATTACAGTCCTCAAGTCAAGTCATGCAGAACCGGAAGGCTCCCAATTACAGGCCCACTGAGTCAACTCAGTGTCTGGGCTTGCAGTGAGGCCCTGCAAATGATTGCAAAGTCCCTGTGCCAGGGAAGCAGCCAGGATTCCTGAGGTAACGGGGTGGCTGCCACCCATGGAATCGAAGCATGCAGTGCAGCAAGATGCAGCGTCCACAGGAGGGGGGGCAACTTTTGAGAGGTGGGGGGAGGGTGTGGGGGGTTTATCTTAAATCCTGATTTTTGCAATTCTCACAACAAAAACCTTCCAAAACAGTTGGTCAATAGAGGCCCCTAGTGGTTGACCACAGCACAACACAACCGAACACAAGATAGAATTGGGCGGAATTTTACGACCTCTTTACGCCCGTTTTGCGGCGGGTAACTGTCGTAAAATCGGGCGTAAAGCGGCTAGCGCGAATGGCGCCGGCATTCGTGCCTGTCCCAATTTTACGACACTGGGATTTCCAGCGAGTAGTTGATTAATTTATTTAAATGTTGATTTCCATGTGTTTAACAAGCCCAGCGCTCAATCGTACGTGTTGGCCTTGCCGGTGGAACCGGAGGCCATTGAGGCCCCACCCCGCCCCCGGGGAGGCCGAGTGCAAAGTGGGGTGCCCCTTGGGCAGTGCCGCACTGGCACCTGGGCAATGCGCACTGGGCACCTGCGCAACACCCACCAGGCAGTGCCGGGGGGGAGGGGCCCATGGGGGCAGTGCCAGGGGGCGGGGCCAATGAGGCGGGCCCACTGCCACTCTGCATGTGATCGCTGGGGGAGGAAGCGGGAGCCACGATTGGTCTAGGCAGCGGGGAGGGGGGGGGGTGCGGCGGGGGCTCCATCTCGGGCCGTGGGCCCCCGTGGTTGTGGGGGTTGGGGGGGGGGAGCTTGTTGAGGCTGCCTGCAGCAGCAGGAGCCTGACAGCTCTCTCTCTGTCTGTCAGACCCCTGCTACTGTTAATGCGCATGTGCAGCATCTGAGGTTTGCACAGGCGCAATAGCTCCCTCTACAGGCTGTCTGGCAAATTAAGCCCCGCCCACAGCCTCTCTGGCCAGAAACTGACTAGCCCGCCTTTTCAGAGACAGAGTGCGTAAGATTGGCCGTGAAAACTCACCCCAAAAAACGGATCTGGAACTCACCCATTTTCAGAAAAAAATCACGTAAAATTCCACCCAATACCTCTGCTTTGGCTCCCAAAGCTTGTCTCAGTTGGAAGTGCAGTTGCCTCTGAGTGAGAAAGCTATGGGAGGTTCAGGATTCTCCGATCTCATCCAGGGCCACCCTGCTGCCAGCAAGAATGGAGAATTTGGCACTCAGCCAAAACTTCGTTCCCCGCAGCGGGACCGGAGAATCCCAGCTGTGGCGTCTCCCCCACTTCAGGACATCAGTTGATAACCTTGACTGATGCTCCAGTGCGGCACTGAGGGGGGCGCTGCCCTGTGCCAGGATGTTGGAGTGAGGCCACTCCGCCTGCCTACTCTGCTGACCCAGGAGAGCAGTAAAACCCACGTGGCACTGTTCAAACAAGAGTAGGGAGTTCACCTGGTGTCAATCTTTCTGACTAAACAATTAAACTGAATCAAATTAACTGCGGGATAAATTAAAAGGGGCAGTCCCCAAAAAAAGAAGGGAACCGCCCGAAAGAAAAGGCAAAATAGAAAGGAAACTTCGCCTGGTGTCCTGGCCAACATTCCTCCCTCGGCCGACACTCCTAGAACAGAGAACTTAGTTCGTCAAATCACAATTTGTTACTTTATGGGATCTTGCTGTGTGCAACAACAAAAAAAAGCTGCTGCGTTTCCCTACGTGGCGGCATTCTGGACTAATTAATATGAAGCCTTTGGAGGTGGGATATGGTGCGATTAAAATGCCTCGGGATTCACTGCAGGCTGAGATAGGGAATCAGTGGAAATGGGGGAATGGAATATTTGCAGTTTCACTGTCTGGCTGGGAACTCAGTAATGTTTGCGTGTGATTCTGCTCCAGGTTGGAAGAGGAAGCCCAGAAGAAAGAGGACGCTGAGAATAATCTGGTACTGTTCAGGAAGGTGAGTGAGCGAGATGCACTGCTGGCAACAAGCAATGCACAGCCTGAAATTCGCTATCAATTTTCCCCCCTCATAGAATCCCTACAGTGCAGAGGGCGGCCCTTCAGCCCATCGAATCTGCACTGACCACAATCCTACCCAGGCCCTATCCCCATAACCCCATGCATTTACCCTAGCTAGTCCCCCTAACACTAAGGGGCAATTTAACATTTCCCCTTAGTGTTAACTAACATGGGGAGAACGTGCAGACTCCACACAGACAGTGCCCCAAGCCGGGAATCGAACCCGGGTCCCTGGCGCTGTGAGGCAGCAGTGCTGACCACTGTGCCACCATGCCATCCATCCTGAAGGCATGAACTCTTACAGTATGTAACCAGGCACTCAAATAACCTGTCACTTACTGAGAGCCTCAAATATGGCAAAATATACAAGAGGCACTCTGAACGCGCTCATTCTGAATGGCCTTCTTTGCACTGCCTTCAGAGTGACAGAGAAACTGCTCCCTTTCTGGGGTTGGTACTTGCAGAGCTCTGTCCCAGGGATGAAATGCCTCTTCTGCTGCTGTGGATGCTGGGTAAAGAAGCAAAAGAAAAGCAAAACGCTGCAGATGCCGCAAATCTGAAATAAAAACAGAAAGCGCTGGATAAACTCAACAGGTCTGACTCCCCATTCTGCTGACAATTGTTGCAGTGCTGACATGAGCTGGAAAATGAGGACACGAGCTAGAAAGGGTATCAGTCATTTACAGGTTTCACTCTCTTCCGCACATGCCAACACAAAACAAATTCACAAAATGCTGATACAGTCCCAGCAAACTTGACTGCACCAAAACAGCCCTGGATACAAGCCCGCAAACTCTTTTTCCTTCCATGGCACTTCTGGGATTCCAGCAACCTGAATACAAAGGGGTAGAAGTTAAGCTCCAGCTATGCAAAACCCTGCTTAGGTTACAGCTGGGGTATTGTGAGCAGTTCCGAGCGCCACACTTTAAGAAGGATATATTATCCTTGGAGGGAGTGCAGCGTAGATTAGGCTAAATTAGGAGAGGGTTAAGTTACAACAAAGGTTGTATTCCAAGGAATTTAGAAGGTTAAGGGGTGATTTGATCGCAGAGTTGGGGGGGAGCAGGGTGGAACATAAGAACTAGGAACAGGAGTGGGCCATCTGGCCCCTCGAGCCTGCTCCGCCATTCAATAAGATCATGGCTGATCTTTTCGTGGACTCAGCTCCACTTACCCGCCCGCTCACCATAACCCTTAATTCCTTTACTGTTCAAAAATCGATCTATCCTTGCCTTAAAAACATTCAATGAGGTAGGGATGGGGAAGGTGTCTGTTATCCTTAGTGAACCCACCCAAAGAAAGAAGTTTTAGCCCTTTTATTCTTGCAGTAGTTTTGCTTTTGTGACTCGGTACGTCAAGTACTCTTATCTCCGATTCAGAGATTTGAGTTCAAAATCCAGCCTGACATGTAAGTGCAGAGATAGGGGAGTGCCGCACTGTCAGAGATGCTGTCTTTTGTTAAACCCCTCTGCCCTCTCAGGTGCCACTATTTTTTGATTTGATTTGATTTGTCACATGTATTGGGATACAGTGAAAAGTATTGTTTCTTGCGTGCTATACAGACAAAGCATACCATTCATAGAGAAGGAAAGGAGAGAGTGCAGAATGTAGTGCTACAGTCATAGCTCGGGTGTAGAGAAAGATCAACTTAGTGCGAGGTAGGTCCATTCTGGATGGCACAGTGGTTAGCACTGCTGCCTCACAGCGCCAGGGACCTGGGTTCAATTCCTGGCTTGGGTCAATGTCTGTGTGGAGTTTGCACGTTCTCCCCGTATCTGCGTGGGTTTCCTCCGGGTGCTCCGGTTTCCTCACACAGTCCAAAGATGTGTGGGTTAAGCGGATTGGCCATGCTAAATTGCCCCTCGTGTCAGGGGGATTAGCAGGGTAAATATATGGAGTTATGGGAATAGGGCCTGAGTGGGATTGTGGTCGGTGCAGACTCGATGGGCCGAATGGTCTCCTTCTGCACTGTAGGGATTCTATGATTCAAAAGTCTGATGGCAGCAGGGAAGAAGCTGTTCTTGAGTCGGTTGGTAAGAAGATTTCTCCCTGGTGTCCTGGTTGACATTCATCCTTCAACCAGTGACACAAACAGATTATGTGGTCAGTATCACATTGCTGCTTGTGGGATCTTGCTGTGCACAACTTGGCTGCTGCCTTCAAAATGTACTTCATTGGCACTAAGTGCTTTAGCGTGCCAAGATTGTGAAAGGTGCTATAAAAATGCAGATTGTTCTTTCTTCTTGCCCTCTCAGCGAGTGCCACCTTTGAGCTGCCTACCTGTTGGCAGCTCCAAGGGCATTGACTGCTGATCGATTGCACGTGGTCCCATGTGCCCAAGGCGTGAAGCAGAGGCCTTTCTGGGATTGCGTCGGGCGTCACGGGGCATTCATCACGGTGCAAGATCACAGAGCAATATGGCGGGCCGCTGTCGGAAGAGGGGTTAGACAGTGGGCGCGATGTTGAGCTTTGCTAGGAAACGCGGACGTGTGTGAGCATGCCACAGTCACTGAGTACCAGTGCAGATCGCTGACTGTTCGAACGTATGCAGTGCTGGCACCTTGCCCCATGTGGGCATTCTTCACCCGGACATTGATAGCGAGTGTCATTATTTCCATTCACGCACTGTCTTTCTTATGCAAAAACACCCTGAGGGTCCTTCACAATGAAAGAGGGCACTGAGTCAATGGGGGAGTTAATAGGAGGGATAAACAGAAGTTTGGACAAAAAGGTTTTTGAGGGCTTTAGGGAAGTGTCTCCCTCTTTGAAACATTTCCTCATGCAGAACGTGAAGGACAGTGGAACACTCTCCCACAAAGATCTGCAGGGGCCAGCTCAATTATCGAGTTTTAGTTTGAGATTCACTCATTTCTTTATATTAGCCAATCGTATAAAAGGATATGGGGCCAAGGCAGGTGGCTAGGGTTAGACAGATAACCCACAGGTCCACAGATCCTTAAAAGTGGCAGCACAGGTGGAAAAGGTGGTGAAGAAAGCCTATGGCATGTTTGCCTTCATCAGATGGGCATTGAGTATAAAAGTTGACAAATTATGTTAGTTATATAAAACGTTGGTTAGGCCACATTTGGAATACTGTGTCCAATTCTGGTCACCACACTACCAGAAGGATGTGGAGGCTTTGGAGAGGGAACAGAAAAGGTTTACCAGGATGTTCCCTGGTATGGAGGGTATTAGCTATGAGGAGAGATTGAATAAACTGGGATTGTTCTCCCTGGAAAGACGGAGGCTGAGGGGGCGACCCGATAGAAGTTTATAAAATTATGAGAGGTATGGGTAGGGGGAACAGTTGGGAGCTTTTTCCCAGGGCAGAAATGACAATTACAAGGGGGCACAAGTTCAAGATAAGGGGGGAAAGGTTCAGTGGAGATGTGCGGGGGAAGTTTTTTACACAGAGGGTGGTGGGGGCCTGGAATGCGCTGCCAAGTGAGGTGGATGAGGCAGATATGTTAGCCACATTTAAGACTTATCTGGATAGACACAAGAACAGACGGGGAATAGAGGGATATAAGCGGTTGGTCTGGATAGGACAACGTGATCGGGGCAGGCTTGGAGGGCCGAAGGGCCTGTTCCTGTCCTGTACTGTTCTTTGTTCTTTGTTCTAGCCCATCATCTAACTGAAGTGTAGAAAAGACTCGAGGGACTCACTCCTTCACTTTTTCCGGAAGAATCCAAGTATTCAACCGTTTACTGTTGGCCATCTCCGCTGAGTCCCATTCTGCCCTCACCCAGCATCAATACACCCACTTTTCCGTGCAGGGAGGAAAGGGGAGGAGAGGAGTCACTGGATTCACAAGCGTTAGGAGTCCAAAGAATATTTATTGTGCGTCTCTGTCTGAAACCGGGTTACAATGTTCGCACCCCGCGGTGTGTGGAATTTGCCATATTCGAGAAACTGAAACTGTAACATAATCAAACTACAAAGCCTGAGCAACTTTAGATACTTAAAGTGAGAAGTTCTACATCGAAGGGCGGCACGGTGGTTCGCACTGCTGCCTCACAGTGCCAGGGACCCGGGTTCAAATCCGGCCTCGGCTGACTGTGAGGGGTTTGCGCGTTCTCCCCGTCTCTGCGTGGGTTTCCTCCGGATTCTCCAGTTTCCTCCCACAGTCCAAAGATATGCGGGTTAGGTGGATTGGCCATGCTAAATTTGCCCCTTAGTGTTAGAGGGATTAGCTAGGGTAAATACATGGGGTTACGGGAATAGGGCCTGGGTGGGATTGTGGTCGGTGCAGACTCGATGGGCCGAAAGGCCTCCTTCTGCACTGTAGGGATTCTATAACCCAAGGGTCAGAAGTGAACTTTTAGTAAAGAAAACTAAATCTGAAGATTATTTCATCCATCATTAAAAACTGAACATCCTTCCTTGCAAACAATTGGATTCTAAGCTCAAACAGAAGGATTAAGATGTCTTCTTTTATCTCCATTTGCCCTTGCTCCTTTTTCTGAATTCTCCTTCCGTCACCTCCCTGCTTCCCTTTTCCTGGAACATGAATCCTGCAGGATGTTGACGATGCGACTCTGGCTAGGTTGGAGCTGGAGAGAAAGGTTGAATCACTGCTGGACGAAATCGAGTTTCTCAAGAAGATTCATGATGAGGTAAGCTGCGCTTTGTTTCATTTGTAACGGAATTCCCAGCATTTCCGACATCTCCTCTGAGTGTCAGCAGTGGTTCGGTTGACAGCAATCTTGTTTGAGTCAGAAGGATTGAACAGAACTTGGTCTTTTTTGTCGTAGTTTCTTTTTAAAGGGTTCCCCAGTCAGAATTAGATTGTCAATGGCCATTCTGTGTGGCTGTTCCTGCGTAGATTTGATTGACGGATGTTTTACATTTCCATGTTCCTCGCTTCTTCCCAATGCCAGGAGCTGCGGGACCTCCAGGTGAACATGCAGGCTTCACAGGTACAGGTCGAGATGGAAGTGGCAAAGCCAGACTTGACTGCAGCTCTGAAAGAGATCCGCACACAGTACGAGACCATTGCCACCAAGAACGTTCAGGAGGCCGAGGAGTGGTACAAGTCCAAGGTAAAAACCCAGCCAGTTTCTGGAACCTCTGCAGCACTAAGAGAACTGATCCTGTCATGAAGCCTTATCAGTTCAGGCCCCAAAAGGTCTATCACTGCAGACCCCAAGAGGCCTTACCGGTGCAGGCCCCGCGCGGCCTTACCGGTGCAGGCCCCGCGCGGCCTTACCGGTGCAGGCCCCGCGCGGCCTTACCGGTGCAGGCCCCGCGCGGCCTTACCGGTGCAGGCCCCGCGCGGCCTTACCGGTGCAGGCCCCGCGCGGCCTTACCGGTGCAGGCCCCGCGCGGCCTTACCGGTGCAGGCCCCGCGCGGCCTTACCGGTGCAGGCCCCGCGCGGCCTTACCGGTGCAGGCCCCGCGCGGCCTTACCGGTGCAGGCCCCGCGCGGCCTTACCGGTGCAGGCCCCGCGCGGCCTTACCGGTGCAGGCCCCGCGCGGCCTTACCGGTGCAGGCCCCGCGCGGCCTTACCGGTGCAGGCCCCGCGCGGCCTTACCGGTGCAGGCCCCGCGCGGCCTTACCGGTGCAGGCCCCGCGCGGCCTTACCGGTGCAGGCCCCGCGCGGCCTTACCGGTGCAGGCCCCGCGCGGCCTTACCGGTGCAGGCCCCGCGCGGCCTTACCGGTGCAGGCCCCGCGCGGCCTTACCGGTGCAGGCCCCGCGCGGCCTTACCGGTGCAGGCCCCGCGCGGCCTTACCGGTGCAGGCCCCGCGCGGCCTTACCGGTGCAGGCCCCGCGCGGCCTTACCGGTGCAGGCCCCGCGCGGCCTTTCCGGTGCAGGCCCCGCGCGGCCTTTCCGGTGCAGGCCCCGCGCGGCCTTTCCGGTGCAGGCCCCGCGCGGCCTTTCCGGTGCAGGCCCCGCGCGGCCTTTCCGGTGCAGGCCCCGCGCGGCCTTACCGGTGCAGGCCCCGCGCGGCCTTACCGGTGCAGGCCCCGCGCGGCCTATCACTGCAGGCCCTAAGGAGCAACAAAACCTGCATGTCTCTCGTGAAATCGTTCAGCAAAGTGATCTCATTTAAAGTAATATGTTTGTTCCTGGGATGTGGACGACCCTTGCAAGGCACAAATCTGTTGCCCCGTTAGCCTGCTGGCTTCCAGAGTCAACCACATAGAGTGGGAGCGAAGTCAGCTGCAGGACCCGAGTGGTTAAGGTTGGCAGGTCCTTTTCTTTAAAGGACATGAGCAAAGCAGTTGTGTTTTTCCAGTAATCTGGCGAACCTTGTCTGATGCTGCCAGCCCCCAAAACTGATCAGATTTATTCAATTCAATTCCTCAAAACAGAGACATGTGTGTAATACTTTGTTCAAGTTTCTCTCTCTGTTCCTGCTACTGCTTGCCCAGTTTCAGTTCCACAGGTGCCCCACCTGTGATCTCATAGAATAGAATCCCTACAGTGCAGAAGGAGGCCCATCGAGTCTGCACCGACCACAATCCCACCCAGACCGTATCCCCATAACCCCATGCACTTACCCTAGCTAGTCCCCCTGACACTATGGGGCAATTTAGCATGGCCAATCCCCCTAACCTGCACATCTTTGGACTGTGGGAGGAAACCGGAGCAGAAACCCATGCAGACACGGGGAGAATGTGCAAACTCCACACAGACAGTGACCCAAGCCGGGAATCGAACCCGGGTCCCTGGCGCTGTGAGGCAGCAGTGCTAACCACTGCGCCATCCCAAATAGTGGTCACTGTTAGTAGATTTTAATTTCAGATTATTACTTGAATTTAAATTCCACCAACTACCCTGGTGGGATTTGAACCCATTCCCCCCCAGGCCTGGGCCTCTGGATTACTAGTCCAGTGACATTACCACCACACCACCATTTTCTCCCTATTGAGGCAATAATTATCCTTCCACTGACATCACAGGAGTCTCACTCCCTCTCCAATGGCCGTTCTTCATTTGTGAAGCTTGTCAGCAGCGTTTTGATGACGATTGTCTGAGCGCAGCCCCGCCTTCACACGTTGTCCCCAGGTGCAGGCTTTCTGGGCCAGGTTGAGTGGATCATCCCATCGTCCCTGTGCGTTAATGCTGTTCCATAGGGCACACTCTCTGTCTTGTCCTGTTTGCGAGATTGCCGTACTCCTAACTGCCGCTCTCCTCGTTCTGTCCAACAGTTTACCGATCTGACGGATGCCGCCAACCGGAATAATGAAACCCTGAGACAGACGAAGCAAGATCTAAACGAGTCCCGGCGTCAGATCCAAACTCTGACCTGTGATCTGGATGCCCTGAGAGGAACTGTAAGTGAGAATAAAAGCGTCAGCCTTGGCTTGCCTTGGCGCACATCCACCTCCTAGTTATAAAGTTGTGGGTTCAAGCCCCACCCTGGACACTTGGTGCTGCGCTGCCAGAGGTCCCGTTGTTTGGATGTGACATTAAACTGTCTGCTCTCTCCATGGTCGCTATTTCGAAAAGAGCGGAAACGTTCTGCAAGGCAATAGTTATCCCTCAACTGACGTCACTGAAACAGGTTTGTGGGACTGTTCGTGGGAGCTTGCTGTGTTCAAATTGGCTCCAACAGTGACTACACTTTAACAAAAGAAGGACTTAATTGGCTGTAGAATTCCTTATAGTAAGAAGTTTAACAACCCTCATCTCCACATGTAGAATTCCTGGCAGATTCGGCCCATCGAGTCTGCACCGACCACAATCCCACCCAAGCCCTATCCCCGTAACCCCATGCATTTACCCTAGCTAGTCCCCCCCCCGACGCTAAGGGGCAATTTAGTATGGCCAATCCACCTAACCTGCACATCTTTGGACTGTGGGAGGAAACCGGAGCACCCGGAGGAAACCCACGCAGACACGGGGAGAATGTGCAAACTCCACACAGACAGTCACCCAAGGCGGGAATCGAACCTGGGTCCCTGGCGCTATGAGTCAGCAGTGCTAACCACTGTGTCACCGTGCCGCTGCGATGTGCTTTAGCATGTCCTGAGATTACGAAAGGCGCTATAGAAATGCAGACTCTTTCTCTCACTAATGCTGCCACCTCTATGACATTGCCTGACTCTACCCCGCTTCAGCTCATCTGCTGCTGAAACCGTTTGTTACCGACAGACTTTCATTGCACTCCTGGCTGGCCTCCCACACGACCCTTTATAAACCTAAGCGCGTCAAAACTCTGCTGCCTGTATCGTAACTCTTCCCAAGCCCTGTTCGCCCACTGCATCTGCACTCACTGACTGACAGTGGCTGCAGCTCTGGCAATAAGTTGATAAGATATAGGAGTGGAATTAGGCCATTCGGCCCATCGAGTCTGCTCCGCCATGGCTGATATGCTCCTCATCCCCATTTTCCTGCCTTCTCCCCATAGCCCTTCAACCCATTACCAATTAAAAATCTGTCTAACTCCTCCTTAAATGTACTCACTGTCCCAGCACCCACCGCACTTTGGGGCAGCGAATTCCACAGATTCACAACCCTTTGGGAGAAATCGTTTCGATTTTAAAATTCTCAGCCTTATTTGCAAACTCATCCATGGCTTGGCCCCTCCACCATTAATCACCCCTCTCTCTCTCTCTCTGTAATCTCTTCCAGCCCTATAAGAACATAAGAAATAGGAGCAGGAGTAGGCCATCTAGCCCCTCGAGCCTGCCCCACCATTCAATAAGATCATGGCTGATCTGACGTGGATCAGTACCACTAACCCGCCTGATCCCCATAACCCTTAATTCCCTTACCGCTCAGGAATCCATCCATCCGCGCTTTAAACATATTCAGCGAGGTAGCCTCCACCACCTCAGTGGGCAGAGAATTCCAGAGATTCACCACCCTCTGGGAGAAGAAGTTCCTCCTCAACTCTGTCTTAAACCGACCCCCCTTTATTTTGAGGCTGTGTCCTCTAGTTTTAACTTCCTTACTAAGTGGAAAGAATCTCTCCGCCTCCACCCTATCCAGCCCCCGCATTATCTTATAAGTCTCCATAAGATCCCCCCTCATCCTTCTAAACTCCAACGAGTACAAACCCAATCTCCTCAGCCTCTCCTCATAATCCAAACCCCTCATCTCCGGTATCAACCTGGTGAACCTTCTCTGCACTCCCTCCAATGCCAATATATCCTTCCTCATATAAGGGGACCAATACTGCACACAGTATTCCAGCTGCGGCCTCACCAATGCCCTGTACAGGTGCATCAAGACATCCCTGCTTTTATATTCTATCCCCCTCGCAATATAGGCCAACATCCCATTTGCCTTCTTGATCACCTGTTGTACCTGCAGACTGGGCTTTTGCGTCTCATGCACAAGGACCCCCAGGTCCCTTTGCACGGTAGCATGTTTTAATTTGTTTCCATTGAGATAGTAATCCCATTTGTTATTATTTCCTCCAAAGTGTATAACCTCGCATTTATCAACGTTATACTCCATTTGCCATATCCTCGCCCACTCACTCAGCCTGTCCAAATCTCTCTGCAGATCTTCTCCGTCCTCCACACGATTCACTTTTCCACTTATCTTTGTGTCGTCTGCAAACTTCGTTACCCTACACTCCGTCCCCTCCTCCAGATCATCTATATAAATGGTAAACAGTTGCGGCCCGAGTACCGATCCCTGCGGCACGCCACTAGTTACCTTCCTCCAACCGGAAAAACACCCATTTATTCCGACTCTTTGCTTCCTGTCGGATAGCCAGTCCCCAATCCACTTTAACACACTACCCCCAACTCCGTGTGCCCTAATCTTCTTCAGCAGCCTTTTATGGGGCACCTTATCAAATGCCTTTTGGAAATCCAAAAACACCGCATCCACCGGTTCTCCTCCATCAACCGCCCTAGTCACATCTTCATAAAAAGATGTGCTTTTGACATCCCTGTGTGTCTCCTTTACTGGAAGTTTGCAAATCCCTGATCTTAATCATTTCACTTTTAGTGGCCGTGCCTTTAGTTACCGAGGCCCAGAGCTCTGGAATTCCCTCGCAAAACCTTTCCGACTCTCTGCTGCCACTCCTTACACTCTGAGGAAGAGGCCCTTCAGCCCATTGAATCCGTACCGACACGCGAGAAACATCTGACCTCCCACCTTGTTGTCGACACTTGATGAATAATATTCTCGAGAAGCATCTTTGTGTTATTCATTCGTGGGACATGGGCGTCGCTGGCTAGGTCCAGCATTTATTGCCCATCCCTTGAGAAGGTGAGCTGCCTTCTTGAATCGCTTGGGATGTTCTATGTTAAAGGTGCCACACTATTGCAGATTGTTGTTGATTGTACGGCTTTTCAAAACCTCAGGGAAAAAGTGAAGGCCGTATAGTGGGTGATTTAAATTGACCAATCCATGTTTACAAATGTAATCTGGCATTCCTTTTCTTATTAACTTGTATAATATTCAAGTATAAAACTATACTTTGTTACAATCTGTCAGCGAGGGGTAAACCGGTTGGAAAGATAACTTGTTCTGTTAAACATAGAAGATAGAAGGAGGCCATTCGGCCCTTCGAGCCTGCTCCACCATTCATCACGATCATGGCTGATCATCCAACTCAATAGCCGAATCCTGCTTTCTCCCCATAACCTTTAATCCCATTTACCCCAAGTGCTATATCCAGCCGCCTCTTGAATACATTCAATGTTTTGGCATCAACCACTTCCTGTGGGAATGAATTCCACAGGCTCACCGGGTGAAGAAATGTCTCCTCACCTCCGTCCTAAACGGTCTACCCCGAATCCTCAGACTGTGACCCCTGGTTCTGGACTCCCCGACCATCGGGAACATCCTCCCTGCATCTACCCTGTCTAGTCCTGTTAGAATTTTATAAGTCTCTATGAGATCCCCTCTCATTTGTCTGAACTCCAGCAAAAACAGCCCTAACCTCGTCAATCGCTCCTCATACATCACTCCCGCCATCCCTGGAATCAGCCTGGTAAACCTTCGCTGCACTCCCTCGAGAGCAAGAACATCCTTCCTCAGAAAAGGAGACCAAAACTGCACACAATACTCCAGGTGTGGCCTCACCAAGGCCCTGTATAATTGCAACAACACATCCCTGCTCCTGTACTCGAAACCTCTCGCAATGAAGGCCAACATACCATTTGCCTTCTTTACCGCCTGCTGCACCTGCATGCTTACCTTCAGCGACTGGTGCACAAGGACACCCAATCAAGTAGACCACAAAGAAACTCCAGCGGTCAAATTGCATATTATAGGATCAGTTCTTTGGGGAATTTGGATTGGTTCTTGGTCAATTTCCTAGCTATGGTTGTGGCGTATGCTTCAGAGTGATGTCTGTATCCAGGCAAATCCATGTTGTACGTTCTTGCCGACAGAATGAGTCTCTGCTGCGGCAGCTTCGGGAGATAGAGGAGCAGTTTTCCGTCGAAGCGTCTGGCTACCAGGATTCCATTGGCCGCCTTGAGCAAGAGGTCCATCACATGAAGGATGAGATGGCGAGACACCTGAGGGAGTACCAGGATCTGCTCAATGTCAAGATGGCTCTGGACATTGAGATCGCCACCTACAGGAAACTGCTGGAAGGGGAAGAGAGCAGGTGAGCTCGGCACTTTGGGGACATTCATTTCTCATCGCGGAAATAGCACTCAGTGACTTCAGGCCCCTGTTGCTATGGAGATGGCAACTCTAGCAGCAAACCTAGGGCAGGCCATTCTCCACCAGTGTGCCGAGGTGATGTGTTCTGACAGTCTAGCTGACGATGAAGAGGGAAATCCTCTCCCCTTGATGGCTACAGGTACACAATGTTTGACTGTCAACAGGGTGTAGGTGATGCTTACAACATCACCTCCAGCCTCCCCGCGTTATCATAGAAACCCTACAGTGTAGAAAGAGGCCATTCGGCCCATCAAGTCTGCACCGACTACAGTCCCACCCATCCCCCTTAACTCCACGTATTTACCCTGCTAATCCCCCTGACACTAAGGGGCAATTTAACATGGCCAATCCACCTAACCTTGAACTGTGGGAGGAAACTGGAGCAACCGGAGGAAACCCACGCAGACATGGGGAGAATTCCACACAGTTACCTGAGGCCGGAATTGAACCTGGGTCTCTGGCGCTGTGAGGCAGCAGTGCTAACCACCATGCCACCCCAAAGTACTTCACCACCGGTGATCTACCTTTTAGACAAACGCAGGTGCCAATTTGCACACAGTAAGATCCCACCAGTAGTAAGGGGGATGAATATTCAATCCATCTGTCCATGGCAGAGATAAGAGTGTTGACCAGGGCACCTCCCTGCTCTTCTCCACGTTGTGGCATGGGGTCCGCAATGTCTGAGCGTTTGGAGAGACAGAAAGGGTCCCACCTGAATACTCTGGAAATACGGAATTCCCTCAGTGCTGCAATGAAGTGTCAGCTTAGATTATGTGCATTTGAGTTGATAACAGCAGAAACTCTTGAACCTATTGGCAGTCTGAAAGGTTGGAAATGTAGAGACTATGGATTAGACTACGAGTGTGGGTCCCGGTTATATATTTAGACAATCTTACTTGAATGGGCTAATTTGTGGGAGATAGTGGGGTAAGCAGCCAATGATGAAGCTTGCTGAGAATCACAATGGGGTTTCCCTGAGCACCGTACACCCTATCCAGAATCAGGGAATGACTTGCAGTCCAATCGTTGCACAATTGGAAGCTCCAAAGTTTTCCAATCCCTTGCACTATTGCTTTCAAGCTAAATTTGAGGTAGAATATTCTGGAATTCGCAGTCATTAATTGTCTCTTTGTCTCAATAGAATTGCAGTCCCGGTGCAGTCCTTTTCTTCTCTCAGCTTTCGAGGTGAGTCAGCGAGGACTCGGAAGCCGTATTGTCCGTTTAAGATGGTAACTTTTCACATCGGTACACCTGGACCCTTCAATAATCCCTGTTTGTGTTTGTAGATTATGATCACAATTTGGATAATCCAAGCAGGAAAACCGTCTTAATCAAAACTATCGAGACCCGGGATGGAGAGGTGAGGATTATTGATTGAATGAGATGCTGTGTCTACCTATCATTTTGGAGAGATGGGGATTGCTTCAAAAGTGAGGTGGGTTTTGTGGGATGTGAATTCTTGGATCCTTTCCTTTAGAACCAGACCTTCCTTTCATCCGGAGGAAACCAAATCCAAATCTTAAAATTAGGAGTGGGAATTTCACACTTTTGATGTGGACGCACTGAAACGTGAGGATAGATATCTCTCCACCAAGGAAATGGGTGACCCGCTCCCTAGAATGACAGGATTTACAATTCTGTTTCACAGACCAACGCCAAAAACCGCCGACCTTGTCCACAGCTGGTGCGGCACGGTGGCACAGTGGGTTAGCGCTGCTGCCTCACAATGCCAGGGACCCGGGTTCGATTCCCGGCTTGGGTCACTGTCTGTGTGGAGTTTGCACATTCTCCCCGTGTCTGCGTGGCTTTCCTCTGGGTGCTCTGGTTTCCTCCCACAGTCCAAAGGTGTATAGGTTAGGTGGATTGGCCATGCTAAATTGCCCTAGTGTCCAAAGATGTGCAGGTTAGGTGGATTGGCCATGCTAAATTGCCCTAGTGTCCAAAGATGTGTAGGTTAGGTGGATTGGCCATGCTAAATTGCCCTAGTGTCCAAAGATGTGCAGGTTAGGTGGATTGGCCATGCTAAATTGCCCTAGTGTCCAAAGATGTGCAGGTTAGGTGGATTGGCCATGCTAAATTGCCCTAGTGTCCAAAGATGTGCAGGTTAGGTGGATTGGCCATGCTAAATTGCCCTAGTGTCCAAAGATGTGCAGGTTAGGTGGATTGGCCATGCTAAATTGCCTTAGTGTCCAAAGATGTGCAGGTTAGGTGGATTGGCCATGGTAATTATGTGGGGTTACAGGGATGGGGCGGAATGGTGGGCCTGGGTAAGATGCTCTTTTGGAGAGTCAGTGCAGACGTGATGGGCCAAATGGCCTCCTTTTTCCCTGTAGGGATCCTATGGATTCTCCGGTGCCGCTGCAGTGGATGGAGTTTTGGCCGAGCCCCAAATTCTTCATGCTTGCTGGCAGCGGGCCAGGAATGGACGAGATTGGGGAATCCAGCCCAGAATCCTCTGCCATCTCCATGTTTAACTGGGAATAGTCACATTGTGTTTGAGCACTAATCTCTCTGCCAACTGTTGGGGCGGGGAACGCACAGTTGCAGATTTTTTTTTAACTTGCTGCCAAGTTGCAGGTGCTGGATTATTTAAATATAATATCTGTATTTCCTCTCCAGGTGGTAAATGAATCCAGAAAGGAACAGCAGAACGATCGTGATCATTAACCAGTCACAGCCTCAAGTGAAAGTTTGGATTTGGGAACGGAGTAACACAGAAGAGAAAACTGATTTTTCATTTTGCCCTTAGTTTTCATGTGCCCTTTCATTCTGCCTAGCGATGTAAACTTTCCAATCAATCCATTGTACTGTATTCTAGAGACATTCACTACACAGCAAGCTAATCTAGGGCCTGACAGACCTTTTAGTTCAAACATTTATTGAGCTCATTATTCAAACAGCGGTGGCACAGTGGTTAGCACTGCTGCCTCACAGTGCCAGGGACCCGGGTTCAATTCCAGCCTCGGGTCACTGTCTGTGTGGAGTTTGCACATTCTCCCCGTGTCTGCGTGGGTTTCCTCCGGGCGCTCCAGTTTTCTCCCACAGTCCAAAAATGTGCGGGTTAGGTGGATTGGCCATGGTAAATTGCCCCTTAGTATCAGGGGGCTAGCTAGGGTAAATGCATGGGGTTATGGGGATAGGGCCTGAGTGGGATTGTGGTCGGTGCAGACTCGATGGGCCGAATGGCCTCCTTCTGCACTGTAGGATTTCTATGACTCTATGAAACCGTTACAATCCTAAGTCTACATTTTTTGTAAAAAATGGGCATTCTCAAATATATGTTGCTCCCCTCACCTCTGATGAACTAGTGTGCTTGATGATGTGATCCAGTCGCTACAAAGTTCAGCTTGCATCTCCCGCAGAACTTAGTGCGGGACCTGGGAATGGGAGGAGGCCATTCAGCCCCTCAAGCCTGCTCTGTCATCCAATTAAATCATGGCAGATCCCCATCTTAACCCCATCTACCCACCTGGGTTCTGTATCCCTGAATACGCTAACAGAAATCTTATCAACCTCAGCATTGAAGTTTTCAATTGATCCCGGCATCCACGGCCGGGGCGGGGGAGAGAGTTCTAGATTTCCACTCCCCTTGGATGGGTTCCTGACATCACGTCGGAATTGGCTGGCTTGAATCTGATGGGTTTTTTGGTCATTGTTTTGGAGTCCCCTGTTATACAGCTTTGAATTTAAACGCCTTCCAAGCATTCCAGTTTATTGAGACAAAGAAGGGCAGTAATTCAATTATTTCACACTTCCAGCACCAACTCAAACGTAAACAGTTGCAACTCATTAACTCTTTACTGAACTTTAATTCTAACTGAACATCAACTTCCAACTGAACTTTAACTCTTAAACTGAACATCAACTTTAACTAAACATCAACTATTTAAGTTTTGGAAAACCTTGGCCAAGAAATATCCTTGATGTAGCATCTATCTTCTCCTTCTCTGAAGCATCCTTCAGGGCACAGGTCTTCTTGCGATGGTTGGTCTCTTCGCATTATGGCTGCCAAACAAAGGACTCTCATGCCTTTTTATCCACAATTCTCCACTTGCTTCCGGAAGATTCTCTGTTATCCAGCTAATTGTGTAACCAGAAGCCGATCACGTGGCTCGAACATCCAGTGAAATTACTTTTGAACGACGCCATGATGCTTAGTTATTTGACGTGTCCCAAACATAGCAGCCATATAAATCAAAGTCACATTGTCTTGGTTAATGTAAACAACTTCCCTTATTTGGGCCAACACATTTCAGATCACAGCTCCCCGACCAGAGCCTCTTTATGATCTGCATCTGATTTTAATCTATAAATTGACTAAAAATCCCAGCGTGCTTAGCTCTCAGCCAGAATAGCCATTTTAAAGCTACTCTTGCCATTATTGTTGTTAAATCATTGTTGCAGTCATTCTTTCTCCGTCCACGCCTCTCAACCAGAAGAACTCATTTCTCTCTCCACTTATTCCATGGAATCCTTCAATCATCTTAAACACTAGTCCACTGAACCCAAGGGGAGCAACATAAACCTGAGGCAAAATAGAAGGTCTTTCTTTTCCCCAGAAGTTGAACCTAAGAATATTGCCTCCCCGATGACCCCTTTAGACCAGAAGGCCCCAGGTTTGCTTTGCAGCCTGAGCTTAATTAGTTGACCACAGTCATGGCAGCAATTGATGTCAAAGGTCAGACAACATGCATGGGACCAGATTCCAGCAAGGGGTCACTATTTTCAGGTGGAAAAAGGAAACAAAAAAAAATGTCCTCCCTTTTCCCCGGGGAGGGGAATGCCCCAACATTTTGCCTCAATTCCCTGGAATTTATGGATTGGAGAATTGTATTTGAGAAACTATGCATTGGCAAGCAGTAGCGAGCAATTCTGCATTGCTTGGGAATGCAGCAAAAAGCCTTGAAGAGTTTGTGTGGCTTTACTTAATCTGCTCAGATTAGCTTCGATGTGGAGATGCCGGCGTTGGACTGGGGTGGGCACAGTAAGAAGCCTCACAACACCAGGTTAAAGTCCAACAGGTTTATTTGGAATCATGGGCTTTCGGAGCGTTGCCCCATCATCAGGTGAACGACTCATCTGATGAAGGAGCGGCGCTCTGAAAGCTCGTGCTACCAAATAAACCTGTTGGACTTTAACCTGGTGTTGTGAGACTTGTTTGTACAGATTACCTTTGTCTTTTTATGTTTTCGAGTGGTAGGTAGGTGTTTGTGTGGGGTGAGTGGAATTTTAGTTGCAAAAGCAAAAACCCAAACACAAGGTCACATTCATCAGGAATGAGCTTTACACAGCAATTCAGTGCGTTAGCGTAAGACTTGGCTTTGTAAGTGTTGAGTGCAGCAGGAATGAGAAATTGCTATGAAGTTTCATTGGCCCTGAGGTGGCAGCATGAGATATGAGCTTCACTTTGTTTCAGAATCGCTTGGGAAACACTTTCCGATGCTTTGTTGCATTAAAATGCTTTGTAAATGCAAGTTCTTGCAGTTGGGAACTGCTCACAATGTCAAAGTATCCCCTGCTGTTTTAACAGAGATGGTAGGACATTTAAAGGGATTCGCACCGCCACTGAAATAGTACTGAGAGGAACAGGCGGCGCGGTGGCACAGTGGTTAGCACTGCTGCCTCACAGCGCCAGGGACCCGGGTTCAATTCCCGGCTTGGGTCACTGTCTGTGTGGAGTTTGCATGTTCTCCCCACGTCTGCGTGGGTTTCCTCCGGGTGCTCCGGTTTCCTCCCACAGTCCAAGGATGTGCGGGTTAGGTGGATTGGCCATGCTAAAATTGTCTCTTAGTGTCAGGTGGACTAGCAAGATAAATACGTGGGGTTATGGAGATGGGGCCTGGGTGGGATTGTGGTCGGTGCAGACTCAATGGGCCGAAAGGCCTCCTCCTGCACTGTCGGGATTCTATGAAACTGCAGTTAGCTTGTGAGAGCGTGTGGCAGCTTTACAGGGCTGTCATTAGAAACATGAATGAAAAAACGGCTTGGAAAAGTGAAAACGTCGGGAGCAGTCTCAGAGGGAAGATAGTGGCAGGAAATGATTCCGAAAGGAGGTCCATTCGAAATTTTAAAAAGGCGATGTGTTGCCAAAGGCACAGCCAGCGGTTAGGACAAGAATGTGCATTCTCACATTGGAAGGGACAGGTTCATGGCGTTTTGGAGCAGAATGCAAAATGATGGTGTGCGTTGAATCGACAGATTGCACAAAGGTCACTTTGTGACTGGATGGAGGTCAGCGGTGAGGCAAAGAGAAAGTGACGGCGGTTTTGGGGGAAGGTAGCATGGAAGAGCACCCGGGAAGAGCCGGGGAACTGTTCGGAGTGTAAGGAAGTCCGTTAGAAGGCACTGCAATCGATTCTGGTTCGGATCATTTAGCTTACCCTCCACCCACAGGTAGATGTGGTCTTCCTGTACCCCGGTGAAGTACCCTGGATAATAAATGGCAGTTCACAGCTATCTGGTATCCAGTGGATGGGCACTTCAGAAAATCAGTATGGCATGGCCACACATTCTTATTGGAATGAATGATATGACCAGTGACGCAATTAATGTCATTGTAAATACAAAGCCCCAAAATCAGATATTCCCCCTGAAATAACATTTAACTGAAGCAGCCTCTTTGGATGCCTTATTCCAGAGAAGATATCAGTGGCCACAGAGAGCATACCAACTGGATTCACTAGCCTCGCATCATAACTAACGCCTCCTCCAGCCCTGCCATCATCTTAAAGAAACTAGGACACCTTTGATTATAAGAAAGAAGATTAAGAGACGATTTAATCACAGTAACAAGGCATGTGACAGCAATACCAAAGTACAGACACTGTAAAGTCTGGTATATAAACCACATCATGTTTCATGTCAACCAATGCCAACAATGCTAACTATTCCGAAATGTCAGCTATACAATGAGAGAGTGCCTGACATAGACACTCAAATGAGGGCAGGATTTTCCCTGTGGGCTTCTGAGCCCCACGGTCAGGTTCAAATGGGCGTTAGACCCCAGCACCCTGTGGAAAACGGTCACCCTTGGTGATTTTTGTTTCCCTGGAACAGCCATTTAATGGCAAGAGACGGGCTCCATGCTCAGGGTGGGCTGTCACAGCTGGAGAGTCAGTCAGAGGCTTGAAAGGAGCAGCAGGCTGTATGGAGGGTACGTAAGAGAGAGGGTGCTTCAAGATGGAGGGACTTTCTCTCCCAACTATCCAATTTGATTTATTATTACCACATGTATTGGGATACAGTGAAAAGTATTGTTTCTTGCGCGCTATACAGGCAAAGCATACCGTTCATAGAGAAGGAAAGGAGAGAGTGCAGAATGTAGTGTTACAGTCATAGCTAGGGTGTAGAGAAAGATCAGCTTAATGCAAGGTAGGTCCATTCAAAAGTCTGACAGCAGCAGGGAAGAAGCTGTTCTTGAATCGGTTGGTATGTGATCTCAGACTTTTGTATCTTTTTCCCGACGGAAGAAGGTGGAAGAGGGAATGTCCGGGGTGCGTGGGGTCCTTAATTATGCTGGCTGCTTTTCCGAGGCAGCGGAAAGTGTAGACAGAGTCAATGGATGGGAGGCTGGTTTGCGTGATGGATTGGGCCACATTCACGACCCTTTGTAGTTCCTTGCGATCTTGGACAGAGCAGGAGCCATACCAAGCTGTGATACAACCAGAAAGAATGCTTTCTATGGTGCATCTGTAAAAGTTGGTGAGAGTCGTAGCTGACATGCCAAATTTCCTTAGTCTTCTGAGAAAGTAGAGGCGTTGGTGGGCTTTCTTAACTATAGTGTCGGCATGGGGGGGACCAGACAGGTTGTTGGTGATCTGGACACTTAAAAACCTGAAGCTCTCGACCCTTTCTACTTCATCCCCGTTGATGTAGACAGGGGCATGTTCTCCTTTACGCTTCCTGAAGTGTGCTATTTTAAAATCAAAGTAAAAAATGGATCTTGCAGCCAGGCCACCCTTGTGGGGGTGGAAGCCCCTCCACAGGGCATTTGTGGCTGGTCATTCTACCAGGATCTGTTGGCCTGCCTGGAGGACTGGTCTACTGCTCGGCTGGTGGGAGGCTACCTCTGGGGGGTAGAAGCATTCCCCGCCACCTCTGGGCACCTGGAGGTCAACTGGAAAATCCCAGTCAGCCTGCTTCAATTAGCCTGAATAGGCCCTTAACTTTATAACCATTGTGTCCCAGCCCCGGGGAGGGGTCAGGGGGTGGGGGAGGGGTCAGGGGGTGGGGGAGGGTGCTGCTACATCCTGCCCTGATACACTATGTTTTACAATGCATGGCAAACTGTTAAAATGAAGTCAGTTAGAGAGTCATAGTCAGCCATAGTCTTAGGATAAGGGGCAGCAAATTTAAAACAGGGTTGAGAAGAAACTACTTCTCCCAAAGGGTTGTGGATCTGTGGAATTCGCTGCCCCAAAGTGCGGTGGATGCTGGGACAGTGAGTACATTTAAGGAGGAGTTAGACAGATTTTTAATTGGGAATGGGTTAAAGGGGGGAAGGCAGGAAAATGGGGATGAGGAGCATATCAGCCATGGCGGAGCGGACTCGATGGGCCGAACGGCCTAATTCTGCTCCTATATCTTATGAACTTATAAATACTGTAACATTGACACTCGTAAGGATGCTCTGATGAAATCCGAGCCGGAAGAAAGGCTAGAAAAAAGGTCAGAGCTGTTTTGCTGAGAATTAAGGAGATTATGGGAGATAAAATGATGAAGGGATGGGATGGAATTGATAGAATCAGATTGTTGCCAGTGATTGAGGTTCCTCGAATGTTGGGATATAGATTTAAGATTTGATGTGAGGGATTTAAATTGGAGAGATGGCGAAAGCTGTTCACAGAGGCTTTATGAGGCTGTGGGCCACACCGCTGGAGTTTGGTGATTGAAGGAGAGATCAGGTCAACGTTTAAGAATAAAGGGATGTGGGAACAGGTACACGGGATTTGGAGCATCACTCATGTGGAGCATAAACACTGACACAGACGAGTGGGGCCGAATGGCCTGTTTCTGTGCTGCTTGGATATGGAGACCAGAGAGCCCTAGGCGGGGTGTGGGGTGGGAGGGAAAGAGAGACAGGGGGTGATTATCTGTTCACAATCTGACAACAAACACCCAAAATAGCCCAGAATCCTTCTTTGCTTTGTTTAGACACAGTAGAACAGAGAGATGTATTCAAGAGGCGGCTGGATATAGCGCTTGGGGCGAATGGGGTTAAAGGTTATGGGGAGAAAGCAGGATGAGGCTATTGAGTTGGACGATCAGCCATGATCGTGATGAATGGCGGAGCAGGATCGAAGGGCCGAATGGCCTCCTCCTGCTCCTATCTTCTATGTTCCTGTGTTTAGGGATCAACAGCATCCTGTGATGTGAACAATCACATGTTTTTAGACATAAAAATACATGCCAGTAAAATGCTTGTGGTTCTGGATTTACATGAGGTAGCTGTTAATGCCACGATCACACTGGTTTTATATACTTTTTTATATCTAACTCCGGGATTACAGCGTGTACTCAGCGACAGACTGTGCCTGCCATTCAGTTGGCAAATCCAGTCATTTTCTAACCTTTTGTAACAATGACCCGTTTCGGGAAAGCTTGGGCCACGTCACACTGTGAGCTCACAAACAGGCCTGTCTTAATAGTTAGCCTGCCTACACAGCCCTCCAAGGGCCCCTCTACAACACTGTTCCCTCCCTCCTGAAGAACTACCTTAAACCCTTCTGTTTTTGTTATTAGCTATCAGCAAACAGTGAAAAGGCAAACTAGTGACACATTCTCTTAGTGCATTGTAAGCTTGGAGCATTGGGCACACGCTCACACAAGACTAGGTTTTAGCATTGGGCAACACTTGTCTTTGATTGATCTTGGAGCTTGCTTGGTTTTGGCAGATTTTGTTGTGACTGATGGCAAGACTTCGCGCCTGGGTCTGCCGCAATGTGTATGTTTGGGAAATAAAAAGAGCAACCGTGCTTCAGAAATGTGTTGCATTTGTTCAAAATGTCCTTCAGAGAATCCTGTGGGTGACTGAGCGATGAGGTCTCAGCCTAAGACATCTGGCCAGGGAGGAAGGGGCAATCTTGACCAAACTCGCCAGCTGGGAATCCCGCAGAATTGGGTGCAACGCTGGTTTGCCATCCTGCCTCCTGTTACTCTCCAGAGTCAAAAGGAGTGTATGATCGGATGGGGTGTGAATCCACGAACATGCTCCGTTGTAGCCCGGGATTTTCGGTTAAGCACCACTACAGTCAAGCACATAAGAGTTACAGCTTCGTGCACGAGAAAGGAAATGTAAATTCTCGATAGAAAGAAGCCATAATGGCTCAAGTCTATCTGAGAGAACGTTAGTTTTTGTCGATCCTGATGCTACCCCAGGTCTAACCTCTTAATTCCAGCCACAGAAAATGTCTGAGACCTTGAAACTGGGCTGACTTTATCAAAGGTGGCACCTTCTGGGCCCTTTGGCCTGGGGGCCTATGTGGTCAAATATACTGGCCCCCCACTCCTCACAATGTAATACTGTGCTAACACTCACATATTCTTCACATATGAAGAATGACTACATGAGTGAGGTATCTGAGAGCTGTCACGTGACTGCCACACCCAGGAGTAAACAATCTCACGGAGCAATGGGGTAAAAATAGGTTTGTTCTTTTGGATCTTCCTGCTCTTAGAACAACAGTTCACCAAAAATTCCATTCTGAATGATTTGTTTAATTTTTAAATTCTTTTAAAATAAAATCTTCGCACAGTCACGGTGGCACAGTGGTTAGCACTGCTGCCTCACAGGGTCGGGGACCCGGGTTCGATTCCCGGTTTGGGTCACTGTCTGTGTGGAGTCTGCACGTTCTCCCCGTGTCTGTGTGGGTTTCCTCCGGGTGCTCCGGTTTCCTCCCACAGTCTGAAAGATATGCAGATTAGGTACATTGGCCATGCTAAATTCTCCCTCAGTGTACCCGAACAGGAGTGTGGCGACTAGGGGATTTTTACAGTAACTTCATTGCAGTGTTAATGCAAGCTGACTTGTGACACTAATAAATAAACTTTAAACAAATAACGTCAGAAGTGGGGATGTTTGCCGATGATTGCACAATGTTCAGCACCATTCGCAACTCCTCAGATACTGAAGCAGTTCATGTCCCAATGCAGCAAGACCTGGACAATATCCAGGCTTGGGCTGACAAGTGGCAAATAACATTCACACCACACAAGTAAGTGGCCAGGCAATGACCATCTCCAATAAGAGAAGATCTAACCATCAACCCGTGACACTCAGTGGTATTACTATCACTGAATTGCCCACTTTCAACATCCTGGGGAGGTTACCACTGATCAGAAACTGAACTGGACCAGCCATATAAATGCTCGTGACCTGTGACTACAAGATGCATTGCAGGAACTCACCAAGGCTCCTTCGACAGAACCTTCCAAACCCATGAGCTCTGCTAGGTAGAAGAATTAAGGCAGCAGATGCACACGAACACCATCACCTGGAAGTTTCCTCCAAGCCACATGCCATTCTGATTTGGAAATATATCACCGTTCCTTCACTGTCGCTGCGTTAAATCCTGGAACTCCCTCCCTAACAGCACTGTGGGAGGACCTACACCATAGGGACTGTAGTGATTCAAGAAGGCAGCTCACCACCACCTACTCAAGGGCAATTAGAAATGGGCAATAAATCATAGAATCCCTACAGTGCAGAAGGAGGCCATTTGGCCCATCAGGTCCGCACCAACTCTCCAACAGAGCATCTTACCAAGGCCCATCCCCATAACCCTACATATTTATCCCATTAATCGCCCTAACTTATACTTCTTGGGACACTAAGGGGCAATTTAGCATGGCTGATCCACCGAACCTGCACATCTTGGGACATTAAGCGGCAATTTAGCATAGCCAATCCACCTAACCTGCACATCTTTGGACACTAGGGGGCAATTTAGCATGGCCAATCCACCTAACCTGCACATCTTTGGACACTAAGGGGCAATTTAGCATGGCCAATCCACCTAACCTGCACATCTTTGGACACTAGGGGGCAATTTAGCACGGCCAATCCACCTAACCTGCACATCTTTGGACACTAAGGGGCAATTTAGCATGGCCAATCCACTTAACCTGCACGTCTTTGGACACTAAGGGGCACTTTAGCGTGGCCAATCCACCTAACCTGCACATCTTTGGACACTAAGGGGCAATTTAGCGTGGCCAATCCACCTAACCTGCACGTCTTTGGACACTAAGGGGCACTTTAGCGCGGCCAATCCACCTAACCCGCACATCTTGGGACATTAAGCGGCAATTTAGCACGGCCAATCCACCTAACCCTCACATCTTGGGACATTAAGTGGCAATTTAGCACGGCCAATCCACCTAACCTGCACATCTTTGGACTGTGGGAGGAAACTGGGGCACCCGGAGGAAACCCACACAGACACGGGTGGCACGGTAGCACAGTGGTTAGCACTGCTGCTTCACAGCTCCAGGGACCTGGGTTCAATTCCCGGCTTGGGTCACTGTCTGTGTGGAGTCTGCACATTCTCCTCGTGTCTGCGTGGGTTTCCTCCGGGTGCTCCGGTTTCCTCCCACAGTCCAAAGATGTGCGGGTTAGGTTGATTGGCCATGCTAAAAAAATTGCCCCTTAGTGTCCTGAGATGCGTAGGTTAGAGGGATTAGTGGGTAAAATATGTAGGGAAATGGGGTTAGGGCCTGGGTGGGATTGTGGTCGGTGCAGACTCGATGGGCCGAATGGCCTCTTTCTGTACTGTAGGATTTCTATGATTCTATGACACTGGGGGAGATGCACAGTCACCCAAAGCCGGGATTGAACCCGGATCCCTGGCAGTGTGAGGAGTGCGAACCACTGTGCTGTCCCATCGTTTTTGTTTGTTTAAATATCCTTAAATGCAATTTAAGAAGGCTCCCCAAGCTAGCTCTCACAAACAAATAAAGTGTTTTGAAGAAGAATAGGGGAATCCTCCTTAATGTCCCGGTCAATATTTATCCTTCAATCAACACCACAAAAACAGAGGATCTGGTCATTGTCACATTGCTGTTTGTGGGAGCTGGCTGTGTATTAATTGGCTATCACCTTTCCTACATCACAACAGTGACTACACTTCAAAAAGTTGTTCATTAGCTGTCAGGCACTTTGAGATGTCCTGAAGTTATGGGAGAGAAATGGTTTGAGAAATACATTCATTTCTGGTCTGTATATATCCCTGTAATCTTTCTGAAAACTGCCTGTACAAACAGGCACCCAGGAACCCATTCAAAATTCCCAGAGGATGTGCTCAGAGGGCAACAGCAGAGTCTTTTTTAATTCATTGGTGGGACATGGGCGTCGCTGGCTGGCCAGCATTTATTGCCCATCCCTAGTTGCCCTTGAGAAGGTGGTGGTGAGCCGCCATCTTGAATCGCTGCAGTTCACGTGCTGTGGGTTGACCCACAATGCCGTTAGGGAGGGAATTCCAGGATTTTGACCCAGCGACAGTGAAGGAACGGCGATATATTTCCAAGTCAGGATGGTGAGTGGCTTGGAGGGGAACTTGCAGGTGGTGGTGTTCCCATGTATCTGCTGCCCTTGTCCTTCTAGAAGTGGTCGTGGGTTTGGAAGGTGCTGTCTAAGGATCTTTGGTGAGTTGTTGCAGTGCATCTTGTAGATGGTACACACTGCTGCTACTGAGTGGTGGAGGGAATTAGAATTAAGGCCATAAATTAGTGTTGTTACAAGCAACAATGTTGCAATGCTCCGTGGGTGAATGAGAGAACAGAGAGGCAGAGTAACCAGAAGATGGAGCACTCTATGCTTGTCCACATTGTGGCTCCCTCTCCTCCTTTAGGACCCTACTTAATATCCACCTCTTTGACCAAGGTTTTAGACACCTGGCCGAATAGCTTGGTGTCTAATTTTGTTCTCTAACACTCCTGTGAAGCGCCTTGGGATCTTTTACCACATTGGCCATCTGGGTATTTTTAAACATTGGCTTAACTGAAAAATGTATTTCTTTAAAATAAAGATTCACATGCAAACCATGTAAAGTAAAAGTTAAAGTTTATTTATTAGTGTCACAAGTAGGCTTACATTAACACTGCAATGAAGTTACTATGAAAATCCCCTAGTCGCCACACTCCTGTTCGGGTACACTGAGGGAGAATTTAGCACGGCCAATCCACCTAACCAGCACGTCTTGTGGACTGTGGGAGGAAACCGGAGCACCCGGAGGAAACCCACGCAGACACGGGGAGAATGTGCAGACTCCACACAGACAGTGACCCAAGTCCGGAATTGAACCCGAGTCCCTGGCGCTGTGAGGTAGCAGTACCAACCACTGTGCCACCTGCAGTCTCTATAGTGATGTGATGCTTTTATGTAATGTTTCTCTTCTGGTAAGTGCCACTTTCCCTTTCTCAAGCCACGGCATTGCCAACTCCTGGTTGCCTAGCAACCCACAGGAGCCATCAAAGGTTGTAGGCTACAAGGGTTGTGTTTACTCTCTCACATCCTATTCCAGGAAGCAGTTGCCAAAATAAACTGGGAATATTTGCCAAGGACACCTTTTGGCAACCTTTTCAAATTGCATTTAAGGATATTTAAACAAAAAAGAGAGTACCATACCTCAAAGCTATTAAACACACCACAGTTCACCGCACGCCAATAGGCTGCGTGTCTTAAAATTGCATTGTAGGGCTTGAAAAGCAGACAAGCTTTACTTTCTGATGAAGTCTGCAGATACTTCCAGATCCCAAATACCCAAATGGTATCCATTAATAAAACACAGCAGTGGTCAATGTGTAGTAGGCCGCAGGCTTTCCACAATTCACTCCCCTCCCCTCCCCATCGGAGAAGACAGCAGTGTTCTTTACGCCTGAGCATTGGTGC
Source organism: Mustelus asterias (assembly GCF_964213995.1). NCBI lineage: Eukaryota > Metazoa > Chordata > Chondrichthyes > Carcharhiniformes > Triakidae > Mustelus > Mustelus asterias. Next base: position 11,026,701 of record NC_135834.1, on the reverse strand, counting down.
TGTTCCTGGATGCATACGCATCAGGGCTACAGTAGTGATTACGTTATGGAACTAATCACCCAGAGGCCTGGATTAATGATTCAGATGTGGAGATGCCGGCGTTGGACTGGGGTAAGCACAGTAAGAAGTCTCACAACACCAGGTTAAAGTCCAACAGGTTTATTTGGTGTTTGCTACCAAATAAACCTGTTGGACTTTAACCTGGTGTTGTTAAAACTCTTAATGATTCAGAGACAATGTAGCACGGCCAATCCACCTAACCTGCACATCTTTTGGAGTGTGGGAGGAAACCAGAGCACCTGGAGGAAACCCACGCAGACACGGGGAGAATGTGCAGACTCCGCACAGACAGTGACCCAAGCTGGGAATCGAACCTGGGCCCTTGACGCTGTGAGGCAGCAGTGCTAACCACTGTGCCACCGTGCCGCCTGGTTGGGGAATGTGCCAGCATTCATAAATACCTTTCTATTCATGGTTGGGTGGTGAGAGGAAAAATCAGGGCTGTTCAGATGAAACCCCTTCCTGTCCATAACAGTCACCGAAGGAGTTTTCAGGCTACACCTACAACGTATTACATTGCATTGTCCAGCACAGAAACAGGCCATTCGGCCCAACTAGTCCAGCATGGTGTTTCTGCTCCACACGAGCCTCTTTCATTTCACCCTGATCCTTCTAAGATCCCCATAATGAGCAAAGGCCTGGGTAGGTCCATATAGAGAAATGTGCTGCGGGTTGGGACTAGGTTGGAATTGACAATAAACATAATATTATCAGATCAAACATTAGAGGGGGAGCTGCCACCTTCCCAAGAACTGCACGTTGGAAAGGCAGCATGCAAACAAATGAGGCGGTGATACCTTTTGGAAAAAGCTTGGTTTGATTACACCATCTTGTCGAGTGTCAACAAATGGAAAGACAAAGGCTTGCGGAACAACTACTGGATGAACCATGTACGTACGCATTTGTGCAGTATTTTAACATGGGTGTTAATCCACTCACTTTAACTGATCAGGAAAATATCCTCAGACCTCGTTAGGCTTCATCCGCTTCTATCTCAACTTAAAGAAGGAACATATTTACCCTCGAGAAAGTGCAGCAAGGAAGGCTGACGAGACTGGATCTTGGGATGAGGAGATTGCCTTATGAGGAGACATTGGGTAGACACTCTCCACCCCAAAGAGTTGTGGACGCTCCATCATTGGATATATTTCTTATAGAAGTCGATAGAATTTTAGGTAGTCAGTGAATTAAGGGATAGTCCTGCAAAGTGAAGTAAGGCAGCACAGTGGTTAGCACTGCTGCCTCACAGCGCCAGGGACCCGGGTTCGATTCCTGGCTTGGGTCACTGTGTGGAGTCTGCACGTTCTCCCCGTGTCTGCGTGGGTTTCCTCCGGGTGCTCCGGTTTCCTCCCACAGTCCAAAGATGTGCGAGTTAGGTTGATTGGCCGTGTTAAATTGACCCTTAGTGTCAGGGGGATTAGCAGGGTAAATATGTGGGGTTACAGGGATAGGGCATGGGTGGGATTGTTGTTGGTGCAGGCTCGATGGGCCGAAAGGCCTCCTTCTGCACTGTAGGGATTTATGATTCTATGAGATAGGAGGTCAGCCATGATCGAGTTGAATGGGTGGAGCAGGCTCGAGGGGCTGAATGGCCTATTCCTGCTATTTCTCGAGTTCCGATGTACCTTGATCAGGCAAGATGCAACTACATAGATGTTCCACTAGGTGTCTTCAGAGACCTACCAAATATCAGCCAGTTTCAATATTAAAAACAGAAAATGCTGGAAACATTCAGTCGGACAGGTAGCATTTATGGAGAGTTATTAACTTTCACCAGGCAGTTTTAACATCGTTTGGCCAGAGGTTGTTGAGATCCGCATAGTTCAGGAACCACAGAATATCATCAGAAATGTTACTGCCATTCTCAGATATATCACCTCAGCTAGGTGCGCATATTTAAGGTGTTTTTATTGGCTGAAGCTCTATGTCACCCACGTATTGCCAGCCTGTGCTTCCAGACAGACCCGCTTTGAGCTGTCTCTATTCAAAGCCTGAAGAGTCCTAACTGATCCAGTTGTTCCTTGTAGCTCTTCTTTCTGACCCTGAGGAGTAGCCTTGCTGTCCTGTCCCAACGATTCCAGTGCTCTCCTGACTGCCCTCCCCTTTTCCACCCTCCATAGTCCTCAGCTCAACTGAAATTCTGCTGCCCGTATTTGATCTTGTAGCAAGTCCCATTCACCGTGATCACCTCCTGTGCTCACTGACCTACATCAGCTCCTGGCAACCCCTCACATTGTAACCTCTCAACCTCATGTTCAAGTCCCTCCATGGTTTCACTGGCTCTCTCGAACATACCAATTAGGAGCAGGGATAGGCCAGTCAACCCCTCGAGCCTGCTCCACCATTCAATAATATCATGGCTGATTTGATTCCTGATATTGGTTACTTTTTGTTTCAAAAAAAAAGTGGGCGGCACGGTGTCACAGTGGTTAGCACTGCTGCCTCACAGCGCCAGGGACCCAGGTTCAATTCCCGGCCTGGGTCACTGTCTGTGTGGAGTCTGCACGTTCTCCCCGTGTCTGCGTGGGTTTCCTCTGGGCGCTCCGGTTTCCTCCCACACTCCAAAGATGTGCAGGTTAGGTGGATTGGCCGTGCTAAATTGCCCCTTAGTGTCCAAAGATGGGTTGGTCAGGTGGATTGGCCATGCTAAATTGCCCCTTAGTGTCCAAAGATGTGTTGGTCAGGTGGATTGGCCATGCTAAATTGCCCCTTAGTGTCCAAAGATGTGTAGGTTAGGTGGATTGGCCATGCTAAATTGCCCCTTAGTATCCAAAGGTGTGTAGGTTAGGTTGATTGGCCATGCTAAATTGCCCCTTGGTGTCCAACGATGTGCAGGTTAGGTGGATTGGCCATGCTAAATTGCCCCTTAGTGTCCAAAGATGTACAGGTTAGGTTGATTGGCCATGCTAAATTGCCCCTTAGTGTCCAAAGATGTACAGGTTAGGTTGATTGGCCATGCTAAATTGCCCCTTAGTGTCCAAAGATGTGTTGGTTAGGTGGATTGGCCATGCTAAATTGCCCCTTAGTGTCCAAAGATGTGTTGGTTAGGTGGATTGGCCATGCTAAATTGCCCCTTAGTGTCCAAAGATGTACAGGTTAGGTTGATTGGTCATGCTAAATTGCCCCTTAGTGTCAGGGTGACTAGCAGGGTAAATGAGGATTACGGGAATAGAGCCTGTGGGATTGTGGTCAGTATAGATGCGATGGGCCGAATGGCCTCCTATGTACTGTAGGGATTCTATGATTCTACGATTCTATGAACCTTTCACCCCCTTGTTATTCAAGAATCTATCTAGCTCTGCCTCAAAAATATTCAAACTCTGCTTCCACTGCCTCGAATAGAGTTCCAGAGACTCATGACCCTCGGAGAAAAAGATTCTCCTCGACTCTGTCTTAAAGGAGCAACACTTTATTTTTAAAGTGACCCCCCCCCACTTCGTTCTAGATTCCCCCACGAGGAAACATCCTTTCCACATCCACCCTGTCAACACCCCTCAGGGTCTTAAAGGTTTCAATCAAGTCACCTCTCACTTTTCTAAACTCTGGTGGATACAAACCTAACCTTTCAAACCTTTCCCCATAAGATAACCCACCCATTCCAGGTATCAGCCTGATAAACCTTCTCTGAACTGCTTCTAATGCATTTACATTCTTCCTTAAATAAGGAGACCAATACTGTACACATTAGTGAACCAGATGGGTTTTTCTGACAATGATTTCATGGTCATCAGTAGATTCTTAATTCCAGATTTGTTTTGTTGAATTCAAATTCCACCATCTGCCGTGGCGGGATTCGAACCCGGGTCCCCAGAATATTAGCTGAGTTTCTGGATTAATAGATTTATTGACCATCCAGATGTGGTCTCCTGTACAACTGAAGCATAACCTCTCTGCTTTTGTAATCAATTCCCCTCACAATAAACAATAATATTCTATTAGCTTTCCTAATTACTTGCTGTACCTGTATATCAGCCTTTTGTGATTTATGCACTAGGACATCCAGATCCCTCTGCGCCTCAGAGCTCTGCAATCTCTCACTCTTTAGATAATAAGCTTCTTTTTTATTCTTCCTGACAAAATGGACAATTTCACATTTGCCCACATTATACATAATTTGCCAGATCTTTGCCCACTCACTTAATCTATCTATGTCCCTTTGTAGCCTCCTCACGTTCTCTTCACACTTTACTTTCCTATCTATCTTTGTGTCGTCAGCAAATTTAGCAACCATATCTTCAGTCCCTTCATCCAAGATATTTATATAAATTGTAAAAATTTGAGCCGCCAGCACTGATCGCATGGCACACCACTCATCACATCCTGCCAACCACGAAAAAAAAATGTATGCCAACTCTCTATTTCCTATCAGCCAGCCAATCTTCAATCCATGCCAATACGTTACCCCCTACACCATGAGCTTTTACTTTCCTCAATAACATTTGATGTGGCATCTAGAATAATAGAATCATAGAATCCCTACAGTGCAGAAGGAGGCCATTCGACCCATCGAGTCTGCACCGACCACAATCCCACCCAGGCCTGACCGCCACAACCCCATGCATTTACCATAGCTAGTCCCCCTGACACTAAGGGGCAACTTAGCACAGCCAATCCACCTAACCTGCACATCTTTGGAGTGTGGGAGGAAACCGGAGCACCCGGAGGAAACCCATGCAGACATGGGGAGAATGTGCAAACTCCGTACAGACAGTGATCCAAACTGGGAATCAAATTTGGGTCCCTGGTGCTGTGAGGCAGCAGTGCTAACCACTGTGCCACCATGCCGCCTTTATCAAATGTTTTCCGTAAATCTAAGTACAGTACATCCACTGGTTCCCCTTTATCCACAGCACGTGTGACTCCTTCAAAGAACTCTAATAAACTGTTCAACACAATTTCCCTTTCACAAAACCATATTGACTCTGCCTGATTACCTTGAACTTTTCCGAGTGCCTTGCTATAACATCTTTAACAATGGCTTCTAACATTTTCCCTCTCTATCTCTCATTCGTTCACTCTCTCTCATTTGTCTATCAATATCTCCCTCTCTCATTTTCGCTCTCTTGTTCTTTCTCAACTCTCTGCACGTTGAGAAGTGGACAGAGTGGATAGTCAGAAGCTTTTTCCCAGGGTGGAAGAGTCAATTACTCGGGGGCACAGGTTTAAGGTGCGAGGGGCAAGGTTTAAAGGAGATGTACGAGGCAAGTTTTTTACACAGAGGGTGGTGGGTGCCTGGAACTCGCTGCCGGGGGAAGGTAGTGGAAGCAGATACGATAGTGACTTTTAAGGGGCGTCTGGACAAATACATGAATAGGATGGGAATAGAGGGATATGGTCCCCGGAAGGGTAGGGGGTTTTAGTTCAGTTGGGCAGCACGGTCGGTGCAGGCTTGGAGGGCCGAAGGGCCTGTTCCTGTGCTGTAATTTTCTTTGTTCTTTGTTCTCTCTCATTCTCTCTTACTCATTCTCAAACTCTCTCTTTTCCTCTCATTTCTCTCACATTCTCTCTCTCTCCCTCTTGTTCTTTATCTCTCTTATTCTCTTTCTCGCTTGCTCCTTTGTTCTCTCCCCTTCTCTATTCTCTTTTTCTCATTCTCTATCTCTCTTACATCGAATTTACCCCGAAGATCTGGTCAGCTTTAGCATACAGATTTTGCTTGAGATTTCAACTCTTGTGCTGAAACAGGCATCAAGCCTCAGGCCTCAGAAATGAGGACAGAACATGCAAGGATTTCCGGCAATAACTCATTCATCCTATCCGTGAGTTTAATGACTTCAGACAAAATCATTTCACTGCAAATCATTTTTTATGAATGTTATTTGTCCATCTGTTTCTCTGCTGGGTCAGGAATCAAGATTGTGAATGGGACCACTCTGCAGAGAAAAATAAGTGTGATTGGCTCAAATTGCTGTTGGCTGCTTTTCTGTGAGATTTTTTTCTGATCCACATTTCAGCAAATCGACCCTCCAAGATCCCTACATTCCTTTAATTGTGGCCTCTTTCGCATCGCCGATTTTAATCACTCCAACAATGGTGGTCGTGTCTGGGCCCAAGCTCTGGAATTCCCTCCCTCAGCCTCTCCACCGCTCTCTCTTTCTGTGTGATATTCCTCAAGACCTCCATCTTTGACCAAACTTTTGGTCACATGCTCTCATATTGTTGCTTGGTAACACTTGTGAAGCATCCTGGGACGAGGTACTACATTAAAGGTGCCATTTTTAATTTATTCATGGGACATGGGTGTCGCTGGCTGGCCAGCATTTATTGCCCATCCCTACTTGCCCGAGGGCAGTTGAGAGTCAACCACATTGCTGTGGCTCTGGAGTCACATGTAGGCCAGACCGGGTAAGGACGGCAGATTTCCTTCCCAAAAGGACATTAGTGAACCAGATGGGTTTTTCTGACAATGGTTTCATGGTCATCAGGAGATTCTTAATTCCTGATTTGTTTTGTTGAATTCAAATTCCACCACCTGCTGTGGCGGGATTCGAACCCGGGTCCCCGAGACATTAGCTGAGTTTCTGGATTAATAGTCTAGCGATAATAATACCACTAGGCCATCACCTCCCAAGATATTAATGTGTCACTTGATTTTTCCTGTTATAGAAAGATCTTTCACATTGAGCATATGCACTGTACAGAAGGTTTTTATTTATAGTAGAGAGATGTTAAATGTGGTCGGGGAACTGGCAATCATCATTGCATCAAATAACTCTTCAGCTGAATCGTCAAAGACAAAGTAAATTGAACAGTCTAGACTATAAGACCCCATTTAATGATGTTCGACTGATCAAAAACTCCGGGTCCTCTTTATCCAGTCAATTCCACCCTTTTTAATTTGCAAACTAGCCAGTTTAATGAAAATTGGATGTCCAAAATATCACACGGCATCCTAGGCTGAGACGCCACTCTGAGAGGCTGAGAATGGCCTGAGTTGCTGGGTGGCCAATTCTTCCAACAGCAATCCCAACTTGGGCTTCACTGATACTTCCTGCAAGAGTGCCAGTTCTCTTGGTAGCAAAAGGGAAGACACAGAAAGGACATTTTGGGAATTCGGACCTCCCACACTGAGCAAGCTGAAAGAGGAGTGAACTTGGGAAAAATGATGGGAGAGGCGCTTGATGGCAGAGGGGAGGAGGGACAGTGGTTGATCCAACAGCAAACCCTTCAGAGACAATTTTTAATCTATGGGCAAGCTGCAAGTTTGTGAGATTCCACAGAATTCTGACTCACAAGTTGAACGAGGGTGAGCAAGGCCATTCCCGTCCATCGGTCCAGTCCTCCTCATTGCAACATCCAAGCAATTCATAGAATCATCAAATCCCTACAGTGCAGAAGGAGGCCATTCAGCCCATCGAGTCTGCACTAACCACAATCCCACCCAAGTCCTATTCCTGTAACTCCACATATTTACCCTGCTAATCCCCCTGACACTAAGGGACAATTTAGCACGGCCAATCCACCTAACCTACACATCTTTGGAGTGTGGGAGGAAACCGGAGCACCCGGAGGAAACCCACGCAGACATGGGGAGAATGTGCAAACTCCACACAGCAGTCACCCGAGGCTCGAATTGAACCCGGGTCCCTGGCGCTGTAAGGCAGCAGTGCCAACCACTGTACCACCATGCCGCCCTACATTCAAGGGTTTTTGCCTCCAGTGCCCTACCTGGAAGTCCATGTAACGTGTTGATTGGTTTGTGTGCGGATGAATCTTCTGTTACGGCTCCTGAATTGTCTTGCTGCAGTTTGAACCTGTGGCTCTTTGTCCGACCTGCAGTTTGCCTTGAAGTAATATTGCAGGTTTACCTCTCCTCTATGGCTCTGCCTATAGGTCTCTCTATATCCTTTTCTCTCACATATGCACACTCTCGTTCTCACTCGTGCCTTTCTCTCTCTTGCTCTTTCTGCCTTTCTTTTGCTCCCACTCTGCCTCTTTCTCAGTGTTTCTCTCCTGCACCAACTCTCAGTCTTGACTTCTCTTTTACTCACAGTCTCTCACCTGTGCTCACGTTCGCAATTGCAGCCTCCCTGTCCCTCTCCTGATGTCTGGCGGGCACATGGCCACTGTTGTCAGGCTGTGTCTGTGTTGTTTCTCACTCCCGGGCACTCTTTCTCAATCTCACTCTTGTTTCTATGATACCTCTCTTTCCATTTTGATTTCCCTTCCATTTCTAGACCCAGGACACAGCAGGAATGCTTGGAAATACCGCAGCAGGCATAAGCCACACATATTCACGGACTGGATACGTGGAAAAGAACAATACATCCAGATGGAGAAAATCAAGTAAATGCTTTTAGTTAATTCAAGCACTGAACTGAATTCAAGTTTCTTTGTTTTCAATGAATGCCAGGGTGTGTTGGACAGGAAACTAGAGCTTGAACCCTTCAGCATCTCGAGCCCAAGGCAGTGGGTGGCTTATCTGAGGTGCAGAGCCCAGTTCTAAAGGGCAGCACCATGTGTGGTACATAATAGCAAGAAGATGAAGGAAATAGGATTCAGTCCATGTCCTTTTGTATCTGTTCCATCCTGGGCTGAATCCAAATAAAGTCTTTTGATATATGTTCCAGCAAAACATCTGGATATTTTGAGTCATTTTTGGAAACAGGATTTTATCTGCGTCCGATGCAAATATTTGTTGTTCTATTTGGCAGTAATTGTCACCTTTCAGCGATGACTTCTCCGGTGTTGGTGTTGAAGTGTTTTGCTGAGGCTGTGCCCAGGGTATCTACTGCCAGGCTCTCCAACCCGAAGCGGGCGGGTCGGGATTTGGATAGCATGCCCACGTACAAATCATAGAATCCCTACAGTGCAGAAGGAGGCCATTCGGCCCATCGAGTCTGCGCCGACCACAATTCCACCCAGCCCCTATCCCCATAACCCCATGCATTTACCCTAGCTAGTCCCCTAAGGACTAAGGGTTAATTTAGCATGGCCAATCCACCTAACCCGCTCATCTTTGGAGTGTGGGAGGAAACCGGAGCACCCGGAGGAAACCCACGCAGACATGGGGAGAACGTGCAGACTCCGCACAGACAGTGACCCAAGCCGGGAATCGAACCCGGGTCCCTGGCGCTGTGAGGCAGCAGTGCTAACCACTGTGCCATCGTGCCACCCCAATGGTTGGTCGCTGCATCCAGGCAAGTGTTTGGTGGCAACCAGACCAAATTCTGGCGTGTCACTGAGCTGGGTTGCAGCGGATTATGTAAGGCTCGCGCTATGTACACCGCCTGCATGCATCATGGGCAGCCACCCATAATCGGGCAAACGATGCCAACCATTTATCAGTGCCACAGGAGCCAATATATCTGACGAAGCTCGTGGAATTGTTTTGGGCCGTTCTGTAGATTCTTTGTACCTCCGTGGGAGAAACCAAATTCTTACGATTCGCCCAATGTGCTCATTCCCTGCGCACCTCTGTTTAAAAACCTCCTCTGATTTACGGCAGAATCAGGTCTTTGAGCTGCTGCTGTTCCATAATTGCGAGTCATTCCGCTGCCACAAGCTATTATGATTGTAGCACCCACCACAGATGGCAGGCAAATTGCATTGGCACAAGCATGCCCACCACATGCAGTAGCATCTGCGATCAAATGGTGTCATATTTGACCGTGTGACGAGCTTCCAATCTCATCTTTGCACCATCATTAAGACTATCTATTTCTACCTCTGTAACATCACCCCACTTTGCCTGTCTCAGCTAATCTGCTGTTGAAATCCTCATCAATGCCTTTGTTACCTCCAGACTCCACTACTCCAATTCACTGCTCCCCCACATTCTACCCACTGTAAACTTGAGGTTATTCAAAACTCTGCTCCCCGTGTCTTAACTCACACCAAGTCCCGTTCCCCCCTCACCCCCCGTGCCCACTGACCCACACTGGCTCCCAGTCAAGCAATGTCTTGATTTTAAAATTCTCATCCTTGTTTTCAAATCCCTCCATGGTCTCACCCCTCCCTATCTCTGTAATCCCCTCCAGCCCCAAAAGCCACCAAAATATCTCTGCTCCTCTTAATTCTGGTCTCTTCAGCATCCCCGTGCTTAATTGCCCCACAGCTGGTGATTGGTGGCCGCTCCTTCAGCTGTCTGGGCCCCGAGCGCTGGAATCCCCTTCCTACACCCCTTCACATCCCCTCCATAAACCTATCACCCTCTCAACCTCATTCCCCTCCTTTAAGATGCTTCTTGAAACCTACCCCTTTGACCAAGCTTTTGGTCATCTGACCTAATATCTCCTTCTGTGGCTCAGGCTTTGTTTTCTCACGCTCCTGTGAAGTGCCTCGGGATGTCTCAGAGATTGGGTAAACTGGGGTTGTTCTCCCTGGAAAGACGGAGGATGAGGGGTGACCTCATAGAGGTGTATAAAATTATGAAGGGCATAGATAGGGTGAACAGTGGGAAGCTTTTTCCCAGGTCGGAGGTGACGGACACAAGGGGTCACGGGTTCAAGGTGAGGGGGGCAAGGTTCAAGATGTCAAGGGGACGTATTTTACACAGAGGGTGGTGGGGGCCTGGAATGCACTGCCAAGCAAGGTGGTGGAGGCGGACACGCTGGGATCGTTTAAGACTTATCTAGATAGCCACATGAACAGACTGGGAATGGAGGGCTACAAAATAATGGTCTCGTTGGGCACATGAGCGGCGCAGGCTTGGAGGGCCGAAGGGCCTGTTCCTGTGCTGTATTGTCTTTGTCTCAAAACATCAACTATAAGTTGCTGTTGTTGAATCCACAATGCCTCCAGGGTTGGCACGGTGGCACAGTGGTTAGCACTGCTGCCTCACAGCACCAGGTACCCGGGTTCAATTCCAGCCCCGGGTTACTGTCTGTGTGGAGTCTGCACGTTCTCCCCGTGTCTGCGTGGGTTTCAAAAGAACAAAGAACAATACAGCACAGGAACAGGACCTTCGGCCCTCCAAGCCCGTGCCGCTCCCTGGTCCAAACTCAACCATTCTTTTGTATCCCTCCATTCCCACTCCGCTCATATGGCTATCTAGATAAGTCTTAAACGTTCCCAGTGTGTCTGCCTCCACCACCTTGCCCGGCAGCGCATTCCAGGCCCCCACCACCCTCTGTGTAAAATATGTCCTTCTGATATCCGTGTTAAACCTCCCCCCCTTCACCTTGAACCTATGACCCCTCGTGAACGTCACCACCGACCTGGGGAAAAGCTTCCCACCGTTCACCCTATCTATGCCTTTCCTCCGGGTGTTCCGGTTTACTCCCACACTCCAAAGCTGTGCGGGTTAGGGGATTGGCCGTGCTAAATGTGTGGGGTTACAGGGATAAGGAAGAGGGGAGGTCCTTGGTGGGATGCTCTTTCGGAGAGTTGGTGTAGACTCAATGGCCCAAATGGCCTCTTTCTGCACTGTGGGGATTCTATGGTTCAGATTTGTGAGAGGGCAGCAGACACCTCGCCTGTGATGATGTTTAAAAATATTCATTCATGGGACATGGGCATCGCTGGCTGGCCAGCATTTACTGCCCATCCCTAGTTGCCCTTGGAGGGCAGTTCAGAGTCAACTACATTGCTGTGGCTCTGGAGTCACATGTAGGCCAGACCGGGTAAGGACAGCAGATTTCCTTCCCTAAAGGACATTAGTGAACCAGGTGGGTTTTTCCGACAATGGTTTCATGGTCATCAGTAGATTCTTAATTCCAGATTTTTAAAAATTGAATTCAAATTCCACCATCTGCCGTGGCGGGATTCGAACCCGGGTCCCCAGAACATTAGCTGAGTCACGAGATTAATAGTCTAGCGATAATACCACTATGCCATCGCCTAGGGGATTTGCAAAGAGCCTTTACATGTCAAGCTGCCCTGAAATGGCAGTGCCATGCATGTTGGGCTCCACTCATCTCCTGGCAATAGCTGCGCCCACGTGAATGCAAATAAGCAGATCGAGGAAACCCATAGGCTACCGAACAGGAGGGGTTGGCAATGCCCATTGGTGAAATTCTGGACCAACCATTGGAAAACCAACACTATCTCCTGGAAAATAAGAAAGAACTATTTCCATTTCTTAAATAATATCGAGAACCTTAAACCGCAATATCGTCCATTCTTTCCCCATTCTGTTCTTCTCCTTTGATACTGAGGGATCTTCTTTTCTGGTTTGGTTCCAATCTAACTGGCAGCAATGCAGGAATTAGTTACAACATTACATGGTGTGGATTTCAGGCAGTTCTGCTTTGAACATCCTCCACGAGTGAATTTTCTTTTTTGCTTTCGCACGAATAGCCACTTGGGCAAGACATTGGAGGTTTGCGATGGAAGCAGGGCATGTCCCTTAGGTGAGGAGGGAAGAAAGTATTTTTCGAAGTGAATGGGTGAGACAAGGGGAAAGGAAGATAAACTTGATCAAGAATGCGGAAGAAATAATAGCACTTTTGTTCTGAATATTACCTGAGAAGCTGGGTCGAAAGAAACCGGCTTTGATTTGGGGCGGCACGGTGTCACAGTGGTCAGCACTGCTGCCACACAGCACCAGGGACCTGGGTTCGATTCCCGGCTTGGGTCACTGTCTGTGTGGAGTTTGCACATTCTCCCCCGTGTCTGCGTGGGTTTCCTCCGGGTGCTCTAGTTTCCTCCCACAGTCCAAAGATGTGTAGGTTAGGTGGATTGGCCATGTTAAATTGCCCCTTCGTGTCCAAAGATGTGCAAGTTAAGTGGATTGACCATGCTAAATTGCCCCTTAGTGTCCAAAGATGTGCAGGTTAGGTGGATTGGCCATGCTAAATTGCCCCTTAGTGTCCAAAGATGTGTAGGTTAGGTGGATTGGCCATGCTAAATTGTCTCTTAGTGTCCCGGGATGCGTAGATTAGAAGGATTAGCGGGGTAAATGTGTGGAGTTATGGGGTGGGATTGTTGTCAGTGCAGACTTGATGGGCCGAATGGCCTCCTTCTGTAGGGATTCTAAGATTCTATAAAGGTTTGAAAGGTGACAAAAAGGGCCAGAGGCAAAACAGATTAGAAAGGTTGATCCAGAAAAAGTACGACAAGGCAACTGAGGATGCTACAATGTGGAGGTGGAGGGACCAGCAACAACAACAACTTTATTTATATTGCGCTGTTAACGTAAGAGGAAAAGAAGGTTGGAAGTGCAGCATGAGTTGAAGTGAATGACTAGTTTGAGTGGGATATTCAGATGCACCTTCTGGCCTGGCCTCAAAAAGCCGGTATCAGTAATGAAGCCACGAAAATTGCCCCCTTCACCAACTGCCCAGGAACTCGATTTGATATTTAATATAACTGTGCCACCATACAGATCGCCCAATGAGTGCCAATTCACCAGGTAACTTGAGGCTTTTCAAATTCCACATCCAACTCCTCCATATAAAGGGTAAATCTTCACCTATAAACTTCCAAAATACAATGTGCAGAATGGCATTCCTGTGGAGTATCTGTCAGTGAGTGACTCCCAGCATCCTGCAGTAGCTACACCAATGGGTTCGACACTAACACACGGGGTTAAGCCTTCTTTCTTCCTCTGGTACTCCAATCCACTGCTGTTTGTCAACTCTTTCGTACAACGATGGGCAGAACCCCCAACTTTACTGATATATTAATAGAAAGAAGAAAGCATTTCTGTAGCCCCTTTCACAACCACTGGACACCTCATAGTGGTTTACAGCCAATGAAGTAGCCACTGTTGTAATATAGGAACCATGGCAGCCATCTCAGTTCACTGAATCCCTGCCCACCACCCTTACCATTGTTGTATTCATTCATTCATGGGATGGGGCAGCACGGTGGCACAGTGGTTAGCACTGCTGCCTCACAGTGCCAGGGACCCGGGTTTGATTCCCAGCTTGGGTCACTGTCTGTGTGGAGTTTGCACGTTCTCCCCGTGTCTGCGTGGGTTTCCTCCGGGTGCTCCGGTTTCCTCCCACAGTCTGAAAGACGTGCTGGTTAGGGTGCATTGGCCATGCTAAATTGCCCCTTAGTGTCGGGGGATTGGCAGGGTAAATACATGGGGTTACGGGGAAAGGGCCTGGGTGGGATTGTGGTTGGTGCAGACTCGATGGGCCGAATGGCCTCCCTCTGCACTGTAGGGATTCTATGATTCTATGAAGTGGGGGTCACCCAATTCCTGCCCATCCTTAATTGGCCTTGAGGAGGTGCTGTTGAGTTGCCTCCATGAATTGAGTGACTTGCTGGGCCATTTCTGGGGCAGTTAAGTGTCAACCAAGTTTCCCTGGGTCTGGAGTCACATGGAGGCCAGATCAGATAAGGACAGCAGATTTCCTTCACGTTAGTGAACCTGATGGGTTTTTCCAACAATCCAGTAGTTCCATCATCACCATGACTGATCCTGCCTTTCTCAATCCAGATTTATTGAACTAATTGAATTTAAATTCCCCAACTGCCACGGCAGGAAGGCAAATCTCTGGATTATTAGTTCAGTAACCACTGCGTTACTGTACCCACATGTGAGCTATGGTATCTATTGGACACAGTGCTGTGAAATGGGGCTCCCACAGAATCTCTGGTCGTCGGTAATGCTGTGGTGTATTTTACACAGTAAGAAGTTTAACAACACCAGGTTAAAGTCCAACAGGTTTATTTGGTAGCAAAAGCCACACAAGCTTTCGAGGCTCTGAGCCCCTTCTTCACCTGAAGAAGGGGCTCAGAGCCTCGAAAGCTTGTGTGGCTTTTGCTACCAAATAAACCTGTTGGACTTTAACCTGGTGTTGTTAAACTTCTTACTGTGTTTACCCCAGTCCAACGCCGGCATCTCCACATCGTGTATTTTACAACCAAATCCCCAAGGAAGTCAAGAGCCAACAGCCTGAAAGGAAGTTGGCCACTTTTCAAACTTCAATGGACAGAGGGAATATTGTCAGAAAATGATTGCATTGTTCAATTCTGCCGTGAATTAAGGCTTGCGACCCGGGGAAACTAATCCAGGAATTACCGAGTCACGGTCTGCACATAACTGATACATGTGTATGTCTCTGTGCGTGTGGGGCTGTGCAGGTCTGCGTGTGAAGGGTGTGCGTGTCTGTTTGTGCATGGGTATGTGTTGATGTCTGTGTGTGCGCACACACGCCTGTATGTGTGCCGCCTGCTCTTAAAGTTTATTAGTCACAAGTAGGCTTACATTAACACTGCAGTGAAGTTACTGTGAAAATCCCCTAGTCGCCACACTCCTGTTCGGGTACACTGAGGGAGAGTTTAGCACGGCCAATCCCCCTAACCAGCACGTCTTTCGGACTGTGGGAGGAAACCGGAGCACCCGGAGGAAACCCACGCAGACACGGGGAGAACGTGCAGACTCCACACTGACAGTGACCCAAGCCAGGAATTGAACCCAGGTCCCTGGCGCTGTGAGGCAGCAGTGCTAACCACTGTGCCACCGTGCCGCCATGTGTGTGTTGACAGGTGTTTCTGCCTACGTGTGTGTATGTGTGTGGACTGTGAGTTTGCATCTGGGGACTAGGAAGGACAGTGTCAGAGGAAAAACATATGGGAACAAATCTTCATTTCTGTTCCAGCTGTAATTCTGAATCTGTTCCATATTGAAACTGTTTTGCACTGCAGGGCGAATGAATTCACTACATTGTTAATTTCTCTCACCTCTGCACCCAGACTCATTCCTGCCTTGAAAACCAAATGGATTTAATCAGCTTGGCACAAAGAGTATCTTTAAATCTCAGTTTCTCTCCTGCCCCGAGGTTTATGTGTCAATGGTTCAAATCTGCAGCCCCTTCACATACTGCTGTTTGACACATTGCAAGCATTCGGGGCTGCACGGTGGCACAGTGGTTAGCACTGCTGCCTCACAGCGCCAGGGACCCGGGTTCGATTCCCGGCTTGGGTCACTGTCTGTGTGGAGTTTGCACATTCTCCCCGTGTCTGCGTGGGTTTCCTCTGGGTGCTCTGGTTTCCACCCACAGTCTGAAAGACATGCAGGTTAGGTGGCTTGGCCAGGCTAAATTGCCCCTTAGTGTCAGGGGTACTCACTAGGGTAAATGCTTGGGGTTATGGGGATAGGGCCTGGGTGGAATTGTGGTCGGTGCAGACTCGATGGGCCAAATGGCCTCCTTCTGCACTGTACGATTCTATGATTGGTTGCTTTCAAAGATGCTTCTCTGCTTCAAGATTTAACAGTAAAATGACTGGCATCCATCTCTCTGCTTCACTGATAGACACTTTGCAACTGAACCATAAGCACCAGAAGGACTCTGGTTTAATTCCCAATTTCAACTGGCGACCAGGCCTGGTGCCACAGCACTGCCCCCTCAGTATCTCTGGATTGGAACGTTGCTAGGTGTCTGTCAAATGGTTAGTCCAGTAAGGATCAGTACCTCAGTAGAGGAAGAGGCAGCAAGGTCTCAGCCATGGCTCAGTTGGTAGCACTCCTGCCACTGACTTACAAGGTTCTGGGTTCAAGTCCTACCCCAGGACTTAGCACAAACATCAAGGCTGAAACCCCGGTCCCTCCAAAACTTTGCTGCCTTTATCTGAACTTGTGTCATGTCGTATTCTTGCTGGGGAGGCAGTGGTGTAGTGGTATTGTCGCTGGACTAGTAATCCAGAGACCCAGGGTAACGTTCTGGGAACCCGGGTTCGAATCCCACCACGGCAGAGGGTGAAATTTGAATTCAATAAAAAAAAATCTGGAATTAAGAATCTACTGATGACCATGAAACCATTGTCGGAAAAACCCATCTGGTTCACTAATGTCCTTTAGGGAAGGAAATCTGCCGTCCTTACCTGGTCTGGCCTACATGTGACTCCAGAGCCACAGCAATGTGGTTGGCTCTTAAATGCCCTCAGGGATGGGCAATAAATGTTGGCCCAGCCAGCGACGCCCACATCCTATGAACGAATAAAAGAATAAAGAACTTGTTCACATACGTTGTGCCCGAGTCTGGCAATGCCTTGATTTCAAATTCTCATCCTTGTTTCCAAATCCCTCCATGGCCTGGGCCCTCCCTATCTCTGTAACTCTCTCCAGCCACACAACTCTCCAAGATCTCTTCGCTCCACCACTGGCAGCCTTCTGCTGCCTGGACCCCAAGCTTCGAAAATTCCTCCCTAAAAAACCCCCTCTCCTCTTCTATTTCTCTTTCCTCCTTTAAGACATCCCTTAAAACCGACATCTTTGACCAAGCTTTTGGCCATCTGTCCTAATATCTCTTTAAGTGGGTGGCACGGTGGCGCAGTGGTTAGTGCCTCACAGCGCCAGGGACCCGGGTTCGATTCCCGGCTTGGGTCACTGCCTGTGCGGAGTTTGCACGTTCTCCCCGTGTCTGCGTGGGTTTCCTCCGGGTGCTCCGGTTTCCTCCCACAGTCTGAAAGACATGCTGGTTGGGGTGCATTGACCCGAAAAGGCGTCGAAGTGTGGCGACCAGGTGAATTTCACAGTAACTTCATTGCAGTGTTAATGTAAGCCTTAGTTGTGATGAATAAATAAACTTTAAACTTTATGTAGCACAGTATTTTGTCTGATAACTCTGTTACAGACACTATATAAATGCAAGTCGTTGTTGTCGATCACTGAAATCACTTTCAACTGCAGAAGGTAAAAAACCATCATGATGATCGAGAGAGAGACACAAATAAATAAAAGGGGAAGGAATGATGGACAGATTAGAGAGAAGCTGGAGGGAAAATGAAGAGAAGCAGGAAGTACTCCGGATTTACTGCCCATTGAACAACTGATTGGAAGAAAGAGGAAAGGAGGCAAACGAGAGCTTCCTTCCCGCTTGGAAAATCAATGGCTTCACTTCTTGAACAAATGAAAACTGAATAGGACACAGAGTCCCTTCCATTTCCGCCCTGCCTTACTGCTTTTTTTCCTTGCTGACTTTGGCAGGATTGCCTCAAATTTCCTGCTGTCTCTCAAGGGACAATTTCTTTTGTGAAGTTTTCAACATTGGCCGTCAGTGCCAATTTACATTTTCCTTAAGCGTTTGAACTCGGCAACATTTGACTTTCTAATAAAAAAAAAGCAGGGTTCATTCCCCGACTCGCGTGAGTGTGGGATTCATTAGCAGACTGGAAGCACTTAACTCTCTGTCCCATTGCAACTTTTCACAATGAAAGAAAAACCAATCTTTGCAATATTTAAAGTCATTAGAAGGATATTACAATTCAAATGAAGGGCTGTGTGACTTTGCATGCAACTTAATGGGTACAACAGTTTGTTAACCTTTTCAGATCAGGATAGTTCGAAAGGAGATGTGGAACAGTTGGGTCAGTGAAGTCTATTGAGTCCTTTCCATCGGTGAAGCAGCCTTGTCGTCTTTCGATTTACTTTGCTGACTACTGACTGCACGGTGGCACAGTGGTTAGCACTGCTGCCTCACAGCGCCAGGGACCTGGGTTCGATTCCTGGCTTGGGTCACTGTCTGTGTGGAGTTTGCACATTCTCCCCGTGTCTGCGTGGGTTTCCTCCAGGTGCTCGGTTTCCTCCCACAGTCCAAAGACGTGTAGGGTTAGGTGGATTGGCCATGATAAATTGTCCCTTAATGTCTCAAGATGTGCAGGTTAGATGGATTGGCCATGCTAAATTGCTCCTTAGTGTCCAAAGATGTGTAGGTTAGGGTGGATTGGCCATGCTAAATTGCCCCTTAGTGTCCAAAGATGTGTAGGTTAGGTGGATTGGCCATGCTAAATTGCCCCTTAGTGTCCAAAGATGTGTAGGTTAGGGTGGATTGGCCATGCTAAATTGCCCCTTAGTGTCAGGGGGACTAGCAAGGTAGATACGTAGGGTTACGGGAATAGGGCCTGGATGGGATTATTGTTAATGCAGACTCGGTGGGCCGAATGGCCCCTTTCTACAGCAGGGCTTCTATGATTCTATGAATGTAGATTCCTGGCAATCTTAAGTGCAGATGGAAGCTTTTTCTGGTGTCAGCTCCAAGATTGGAGTTATCGACTTGAATCCTTCCTCTTTCCTCATATCCATGGAGGCCTCAACCAGGATCTTGGGTTCATGTTGGACTTTAACCTGGTGTTGTGAGACTTCTTACTTATCAAATCTGAACAATTTACTTCTAAGAACATAAGAAATAGGAGCAGGAGTAGGCCATCTAGCCCCTCGAGCCTGCCCCGCCATTCAATAAGATCATGGCTGATCTGACGTGGATCAGTACCACTTACCCGCCTGATCCCCATAACCCTTAATTCCCTTACCGATCAGGAATCCATCCATCCGCGCTTTAAACATATTCAGCAAGGTAGCCTCCACCACCTCAGTGGGCAGAGAATTCCAGAGATTCACCACCCTCTGGGAGAAGAAGTTCCTCCTCAACTCTGTCTTAAACCGACCCCCCTTTATTTTGAGGCTGTGTCCTCTAGTTTTAACTTCCTTACTAAGTGGAAAGAATCTCTCCGCCTCCACCCTATCCAGCCCCCGCATTATCTTATAAGTCTCCATAAGATCCCCCCTCATCCTTCTAAACTCCAACGAGTACAAACCCAATCTCCTCAGCCTCTCCTCATAATCCAAACCCCTCATCTCCGGTATCAACCTGGTGAACCTTCTCTGCACTCCCTCCAATGCCAATATATCCTTCCTCATATAAGGGGACCAATACTGCACACAGTATTCCAGCTGCGGCCTCACCAATGCCCTGTACAGGTGCATCAAGACATCCCTGCTTTTATATTCTATCCCCTTCGCAATATAGGCCAACATCCCATTTGCCTTCTTGATCACCTGTTGTACCTGCAGACTGGGCTTTTGCGTCTCATGCACAAGGACCCCCAGGTCCCTTTGCACGGTAGCATGTTTTAATTTGTTTCCATTGAGATAGTAATCCCATTTGTTATTATTTCCTCCAAAGTGTATAACCTCGCATTTCTCAACGTTATACTCCATTTGCCATATCCTCGCCCACTCACTCAGCCTGTCCAAATCTCTCTGCAGATCTTCTCCGTCCTCCACACGATTTGCTTTTCCACTTATCTTTGTGTCGTCTGCAAACTTCGTTACCCTACACTCCGTCCCCTCCTCCAGATCATCTATATAAATGGTAAACAGTTGCGGCCCGAGTACCGATCCCTGTGGCACGCCACTAGTTACCTTCCTCCAACCGGAAAAACACCCATTTATTCCGACTCTTTGCTTCCTGTCGGATAGCCAGTCCCCAATCCACTTTAACACACTACCCCCAACTCCGTGTGCCCTAATCTTCTTCAGTAGCCTTTTATGGGGCACCTTATCAAACGCCTTTTGGAAATCCAAAAACACCGCATCCACCGGTTCTCCTCCATCAACCGCCCTAGTCACATCTTCATAAAAATCCAACATTATGGAGGTGTTGGACCAGCCCCACTGGCAAGTGGTCATTCTTCCTTCATGTGTGGCCTTGTCAGTAATTGTCAGCTAATTATCTTGACCACAGGGAGTGCTGGAGTTGATCCAAATCCTGTCCTCTTCTGAGGCTCACCTCTTGCAAAGTTGCTGGAGCTCGGGGGCCCTGTCTGATTTCCACTCTCCCTAATCCATGGTCCTAAGGTCAATTTTAGCAACCACTGCTGCCCTGAGGCCAGCTAACTGTGCAATTGAAACGTGTGGCCCTCCTGTTTTTAGGTAGCACAATCCTTTGCAGGTAACTCACTGAAGGAATCCAAATTGCTCAGTTTGAATAAACCTGATTAGCTCTACTTGCTGTCAGTGCTCTCACCCACAGACTGACCAGAGGAACCACACTGACGCTTATACATCCCGAGATTGCTTGGAAACATCAGCCAGCCTTTTGTGAAGTGTCAGTCTTGGGCTCAAGTCTCTGGAGTGGGGCTTGAGCCCACAACTTTTGGACTTGGAGTTAAGAAAGAATAGATAGATAACTAGCTGGAAATGTCAAAAAAGCTGAGAGTGAAGGTGAACCTTTTCCTTAGCTTGAACCCTGCCCTATATATGACTGACCTTTTATAGAATGATAGAATCCCTACAGTGCAGAAGGAGACCATTCAGCCCATCTAGTCTGTACTGACTCTCCGACAAAGCCTCTTGCCCTGGCCCACTCCCCCGAACCATTCCCTGAACCCCACTCATTTACCCCACTAATCCCGCTAACCTACACATCTTTGGACACTAAGGGACAATTTAGCATGGCCAATCCCCCTAACCTACACATCTTTGGACACTAAGGGACAATTTAGCATGGCCAATCCCCCTAACCTACACATCTTTGGACACTAAGGGACAATTTAACATGGCCAATCCCCCTAACCTACACATCTTTGGACACTAAGGGACAATTTAGCATGGCCAATCCACCTAACCTGCACATCTTTGGACACTAAGGGACGATTTAGCATGGCTAATCCACCTAACCTGCACATCTTTGGACACTAAGGGACAATTTAGCATGGCCAATCCACCCTAACCTGCACATCTTTGGACACTAAGGGACAATTTAGCATGGCCAATCCACCTAGCTGACACATCTTGAGACACTAAGGAACAATTTATCATGGTCAATACCCCTAAGCTGCACATCTTTGGACACTAAAGGGCAATCTATAATGGCCAATCCCCCTAATCTACACATCTTGAGGCACTAAGCGGCAATTTAGCATGGCCAATCATCCCACATCTTTAGCATGTGGAAGGAAACTGGAGCACCCGGAGGAAACCCACGCAGACACGGGGAGAACGTGCAGACTCCACACAGACAGTGACCCAAGCCGGGAATCGAACCCAGGTCCCTGGCGCTGTGAGGCAGCAGTGCTAACCACTGTGATTATTTATTAATATTGTAATTTGTGTGGTTATTATAAATGCTGTTTTTATGAGCAGTAATTCTCTTTGCTTTGAATGGAGATTTCCAGTGTTCAGTTTCAGCAAGCTTTATGTACAGATCATATGTTCACAATAGCATTAACCCCGATCAGTACTTCCCTCCTGCTTGCACATGTTTTCTGCTCCGGTTTCCTTTGTCTGTTGTCAGCTGCTGACGTTTCCCGAGATTGAGTTGAGCCAAATTTGAAAAACATATGCTTTGAATTTGCTCCTTTCCTGTCGCCAGTTTCATATCTCTTTTAACCCATTCAGCCAGCCAGTGAGAATCATCAGCTGCTATTCAATCTCACAGAGCCAGTGCGTCAGGCCCACGTGCATACGCGCGCCAGTTCCCATCGCCAGTCTGTGCCTGCTGCCGGCGCATGTCCACAAATGTCAACTGCTGGCAGAATCAGACGTGCTGCCTTGTGTTGTTGAAGTGCCTGTGCGCTCACTTGTGAAAAGCCACTGGAATGAGCCGCCCGACTCCAACAAGGTGGCGATGAAACAACAACTTGCATTTACGTAGCGCCTTTCACGTAGCTAAACGTCCCTAGGTGCTTCATAGAATCATAGGCCGGAATTTTACCGCCCCGCCCGCCAAAGGAATCGGAGCGGGTGAGGGGCGGAGCAGGGGAAGGTCCGTTGACCTCAGGCGGGAATTTACGGTTTCGGGATGAGAGAGGCCGTAAATTCCCGTCAATAGAATCCCTACGGTGCAGAACGAGGCTATTCGGCCCATCGAGCCTGCACCGACAACAATCCCATCCAGCCCCTATCCCCATAACCCCATGCATTTACCCTAGCTAGTCCCCCTGACACTAAGGGACAATTTAGCACGGCCAATCCACCTAACCTGCACATCTTTGGAGTGTGGGAGGGAACCGGAGCACCCGGAGGAAACCCACGCAGACACGGGGAGAATGTGCAGACTCCACACAGACAGTGACCCAAGCCAGGAATTGAACCCGGGTCTCTGGTGCTGTGAGGCAGCAGTGCTAACAACTGTGCCACCGCGCCGCCCTTCAGAGGAGTAATTATCAAATAAAATTTCACAGAGCCATGAGGATATTTTAGGTCAGGTGATCAAAGCTTGGTCCAAGGCGGTAGGTTTTATGGAGTGTCTTAAAGGAGGAAAGCGAGGTTTAGGAAGAGAATTCCAGAGCTTGGGGTCCTGCAGCTGAAGGTACGGCCACCGTTGAGCAGAGGGAATAAACTAATTTCAGAAGCTTCCAATCATTATCCAGTGAATTTCCATCAGAAGGACAAGGGCAGCAGATACCTGGGATCACCACCACCTGCAAGTTCCCCTCCAAGCCACTCACATAAGAACATAAGAACATAAGAAATAGGAGCAGGAGTAGGCCATCTAGCCCCTCGAGCCTGCCCCGCCATTCAATAAGATCATGGCTGATCTGAAGTGGATCAGTTCCACTTACCCGCCTGATCCCCATAACCCCTAATTCCCTTACCGATCAGGAATCCATCTACCCGTGATTTAAACATATTCAACGAGGAAGCCTCCACCACTTCAGTGGGCAGAGAATTCCAGAGATTCACCACCCTCTGAGAGAAGAAGTTCCTCCTCAACTCTGTCCTAAACTGACCCCCCTTTATTTTGAGGCTGTGCCCTCTAGTTCTAGTTTCCTTTCTAAGTGGAAAGAATCTCTCCACCTCTACCCTATCCAGCCGCTTCATTATCTTATAGGTCTCTATAAGATCCCCCCTCAGCCTTCTAAATTCCAACGAATACAAACCCAATCTGCTCAGTCTCTCTCACCATTCTGACTTGGAAATTATCGGCTATTCCTTCATTGTCACTGGGTCAAATCCTGGAATTCCTTCCCTAACGGCATTGTGGGTCAACCCACAGAACATGGACTGCAGCGCTTCAAGATGGCAGCTCACCACCACCTTCTCAAGGGATGGGCAATAAATGCTGGCCCAGCCAGCGACGCCCACGTCCCACGAATGAATTTTAAAAAACTCCAATGGAAAGTGCTTGGACCCTGGCTCGGAACAGCAGTGGATTTGGTTGTTAGTCCTGCTTCAGGTGCTAAGGTCCAGAGGCAAAGAATGGCCACTTACGCAAAGTGATAATGGATGCTGCCAGGGCCAACAGGTCTCTGTTGCAAAATGAGCCCACTTGTTCGTGCAAAAGAAGGGAGAAAATCAGAGCAGAAGGAAAAAAAAAATCCATTGCCCAATCATGTTGTGGCTCTTCTCCCAGGATGCATTGCTTGAGACTTCCCAGGGAGCCAAAGCAGCGAACATGCAGGTCGGAAAATATTGTTACGGACAGGAGGAGGTTTAATTTAAACAGCTCTACTCAGTACCTGTGCTGAAACACGATGGGGGTTTTTGATTCCATCCTGTGTAAATGGTGATGTATTTTCCCCAACCTTTCGGTTTTGAAGTGATCTGATCCATCATGACTAACCCCCACAGCAAATTCAAGAGACGCTAGAGTTTTAAAAAATTCATTTGTGGGACATGGGCGTCGCTGGCTGGGCCAGCATTTATTGCCCATCCCTAGTTGCCCCTTGAGAAGGTGGTGGTGAGCCGCCTTCTTGAATCGCTGCAGTCCATGTGCTGTGGGTTGACCCACAATGCCGTTAGGGAGGGAATTCCAGGATTTTGACCCAGCGACTGTGAAGGAACGGCCGATATATTTCCAAGTCAAGAAAATGAAAGGGTTTATTTCTCGAAATGCGGGAAGCAAGTTCACAGCACCCTCCGTTTGCCCCAGAAATGGTGACATCCACACTGGGAGGAATGTAGAGATGTATTAGTCTCATCAGTCCAGCCATTTGTCCATTTATTTAAAAAAATAATACTTTTATAAAGTAGCCAGGATGATATAGGTTAGGTGGGTTGGTTAGGTGGATTGGCCATGCTAAATTGCCCCTCAGTGTCAGGGGGACTGGCTAGGGTAAATAGTTAGGATTACGGGGATAGGGCCTGGGTGGGATTGTGGTCGGTCCAGACGCGGTGGGCCAAATGGCCTCCTTCTGCACTGTAGGGGTTCTATGATTCTATATAGACACATATATATATATATATTTCCCTTCACGTCTTGTGATCACGCCAATAGTAAAGGACAGCATGACAACAGATCTGGAGACAATGAACTCCAAGTGAAAAAACAACTCCAAGCCACAGATGGCACAGTCTCTGCTATCACCACTGGCATAGACATAGGTGGCACCCTCACTGGTGTAGATGGGGGTAGAAGCTGGAGCTTCTGGCACAGCAGCAGGGGCACTATCTACTACAGGACCTCATGCCCATTCACTTCACCAGAGAGGAAAACCGGGCAGGTTTGGGAGCGAGGCGGCCAATCCAACGTCTACCTTCTTCTCACCTCACAGATTATGATAAAACTGTGTTCCCCTGTTCTGGCCACGTAGAATAGAATAGAATAGAATCCCTACAGTGCAGAAGCAAACCATTTGATCCATCGAGTCTGCAGCGACCACAATCCCACCCTTGCCCTATCCCTGCAATCCGACATATTTACCCTGCAAATCTCCCTGACACTAGGGGGCAATTTAGCGTGGCCAATCCACCTAACCTACACATCTTTGGACACTAAGGGGCAATTTAGCATGACCAATCCACCTAACCTGCACATCTTTGGACACTAAGGGGCAATTTAGCATGGCCAATCCACCTAACCTGCACATCTTTGGACACTAAGGGGCAATTTAGCACGACCAATCCACCTAACCTGCACATCTTTGGACACTAAGGGGCAATTTAGCATGGCCAATCCACCTAACCTGCACATCTTTGGACACTAAGGGGCAATTTAGCACGACCAATCCACCTAACCTGCACATCTTTGGACACTAAGGGGCAATTTAGCACGACCAATCCACCTAACCTGCACATCTTTGGACACTAAGGGGCAATTTAGCACGACCAATCCACCTAACCTGCACATCTTTGGACACTAAGGGGCAATTTAGCATAGCCAATCAACCTAACCTTTTGATTTGATTTGATTTATTATTGTCACATCTATTAACATACAGTGAAAAGTATTGTTTCTTGCGCGCTATACAAAGCATACCGTTCATAGAGAAGCAAAGGAGAGGGTGCAGAATGTAGTGTTACAGTCATAGCTAGGGTGTAGAGAAAGATCAACTTAATGCAAGGTAAGTCCATTCAAAAATCTGATGGCAGCAGGGAAGAAGCTGCACATCTTTGGACACTAAGGGGCAATTTAGCATGGCCAATCCACCTAACTCACACATCTTTGGACACTAAGGGACAATTTAGCATGGCCAATCCACCTAACTCACACATCTTTGGACACTAAGGGGCAATTTAGCATGGCCAATCCACCTAACTCACACATCTTTGGAGGAAACCGGAGCACCCGGAGGAAACCCACGCAGACACGGGGAGAATGTGCAAACTCCGCACAGGCAGTGACCCAAGGCTGGAATTGAATCCGGGTCCTTGGCGCGTGAGGCAGCAGTGCCAACCACTGTGCCACCGTGCCATCCGTACTTGGACATCGTATTAGCTTTGTGGCTTGTTCGTCTCTGCTGCTCGCACGTGCTGAGTAACTCCTTCAGTTCGAATTAGGCTGCTATAAAATGGCCTTTCCAATCCCAGCGAAATGAATGTGCCAAGTCTTCTGCCTCGGTCAGTGACGTCCTGAAGTACGTAGGACTCTCAGTCTGATCACACGCTGGCATTGTGCCTCAGTGCAAGGTGTCCCGTCTGAGCATGGGTCTTGGCTGACAGTCGGCTAAGGGGTTTCAAAGCTGTTTGGGTCCATTGCTCAGACAGCTCGATGTTAACAGAATACCAGCAATGATCGAACAATGGCTTCCATTATTCGGGACTTAAGATCAAAGGATTGTGTATCATGTGATCCACAATGAAGCATGTGGTACCAGGCTCCACTGGCGAAAGGCTCTCCCTCCACATTAACACTCGCTCACCTACTGATTACCTGCCATCTAGGCAGCACGCCATCTCAGCTCAACCCTCACCCCGTGCTACTCAGCTTATAGAGGCATCTGTCCAAGTAGGGACGTCATGTATCCATCCCCTCTCCCACTCCATACTCACTGATTTACACTGCTTCCCTTTGCTCCAAACACACTGAGCTCTTCCAGTGCAGCACTGCACCCCTTACTTCACAATCAATTCATTTCAACAACAGAATTTGCCAACACATACTTCCAGTTCAATAACCAGCGGAACCTCCTTGATACAATGAGACGTGGTGTGGAGATGCCGGGCGTTGGACTGGGGTAAGCGCAGTAAGTCTCACAACACCAGGTTAAAGTCCAACAGGTTTATTTGGAATTACGAGCTTTTGGAGCGCTGCTCCTTCATCAGGTGAGTGGCTGAGGAACCCTGATGAAGGGGCAGCGCTCCGAAAGCTCGTGATTCCAAATAAACCCGTTGGACTTTAACCTGGTGTAGTGAGACTTCTTACAAAATGAGACAATCGGTCTCCCCTAGTCCCTGATCGGTTGCATTTTTACATGGTTAAGGATACATGAGCGGCACGGTGGCACAGTGGTTAGCGCTGCTGCCTCACAGCACCAGGGACCCGGGTTTGATTCCCGGCTTGGGTCATTGTCTGTGTGGAGTTTGCATGTTCTCCCCGTGTCTGCGTGGGTTTCCTCCGGGTGCTCCGGCTTCCTCCCACACTCCAAAGATGTGCAGGTTAGGTGGATTGGCCATGCTAAATTGCTCCTCAGTGTGAGGGGGACGAGCAGGGTAAATGCATGGGGTTACGGGGATGGGGGCCTAGGTGGGATTGGGGTCGGTGCAGGCTCGATGGGCCGAACGGCCTCCTTCTGCACTGTGGGGATTCAATGAGAAGGCCAGGCTGAAGTGGCACAATTGCAGCAGCATGAACAAGGTTATCTATTTTCAGGAGCTGTCTGTGCTTTTCGAGGATGTATTCCAACTTTACAATAGATAAGAAGGAGAGAGCAGGCTTGTTACATTTCTGAATTCAGTCAGAGTGCTAGGTTTTGCGCGCCAGTTACTTTGTTGCAAGCAAGATGGCAAGGTGCAGGAAGCAGGATTTAAAGTTGCCAATTGTTTCCCAGCCAGTGTGAAAATCCTCCACAAATCTCACATAAAGAATGTACCAGCGTATGATTTTAAAAAAGGCCTGTAAATCCTCGCTGATTCTTTTCTCCCACTCCCCCACCCTATCCTCCCCGTGTGTGAGGGTTACCCATTCCACAGCATTCTTCGTCTCTTAATGCAGTGGGTGGTGGCCAGCTATTCAACTGGCGAGGCGTTGTAGTTCAGTCTGATGCTGTCCTGACCTGATTTTCACCCCCATTCCAGCACAGGGCACCAGACAGTGATTTTCGAGCAGGAAGCCGGAACTTCCCCGTGTGTATGATCCAGCTACTCAGCAGCTAAACTATCAGAGCTTGCGCAGGAGACCTGTCCCTTATCCCTGACCCTCTGACGCTACCACCCAACAGTATCCCGTTTAATCCAAAAACAAACAACTGCAGATGCTGGAAATCTGGGATTAAAAAGGACACATTCTGTGGAGTGAGAAAAACAGGAGTTCATAGAATCATAGAATCCCTACAGTGCAGAAGGAGGCCATTTGGCCCATCGACTGCACTGACCACAATCCCACCCAGGGCCCTATCCCCATAACCCCATTATTTCCTCTTCTGATACTAAGGAGCAATTTAGCATGGCCAATCCACCTAACCTGCACATCTTTGGACACTAAAGGGCAATTTAACATGACCAATCCACCTAACCCGCACATCGTTGGACACCAAGGGACAATCCACCTAACCCGCATATCGTTGGACTGTGGGGGGAAACCGGAGCACCCGGAGGAAACCCATGCAGGCGCAGGGAGAATGTGCAAACTCCACACAGACAGTGACCTGAGGCCGGAATTGAACCTGGGTCCCTGGTGCTGTGAGGCAGCAGTGCTAACCACTGTGCCACCTTGCTGCCTTGTGGGTTTCCTTCAGGTGCTCCGGTTTCCTCCCACAGTCCAAAGATGTGCAGGTTAGGTGGATTGACCATGTTAAATTGCCCCTTAGTGTCCAAAGATGTGTAGGTTAGGTGGATTGGCCATGCTAAATTGTCCGTTAGTGTCCAAAGATGTGCAGGTTATGTGGATTGGCCATGCTAAATTGACCCTTAGTGTCCAAAGATGTGCAGGTTAGGTGGATTGGCCATGCTAAATTGTCCCTTAGTGTCCAAAGATGTGCAGGTTATGTGGATTGGCCATGCTAAATTGACTCTTAGTGTCAGGGGATGTGTAGGCTGGAGGGATTAGCGGGGTAAATATGTTGGGTTCCGGGGATAGGGCCGGGGGTGGGATTGTTGTTGGTACAGACCAGATGGGCCGAGTGGCCTCCTTCTGCACTGTAGGGATTCTATGATTCTATGAACACAAGTTTACAAGGTTTACCGTGCTATCAGCAATTGCCAAGGCCACAGCTGTTTTGTGACACTTATGGCCTTTATCATCAGCTCTGAATATCTCCTCCGACTGCAATGTCACAAACACCTTGCTACATTGTTGCTACTTAATAATTGCGAGTCAGTTTGCTGCTCATTCACCCAAAATACAGGAAAATAAGCAGGCACTTTGCTGTTAGAATCCTCTTGCCCTTCCGAGAGGACACAAATAAATGGCAGAATCTTTCCAAGTGAGCTTCTCTTCCGCATTTCCACGGACAATGGGGAAAGAGAAGGAGCAAAGCTGCATCCCTTTCCTTCATGATGTGGAGATGCCGGCGTTGGACTGGGGTAAACACAGTAAGAAGTCTCACAACAAGTTGGACTTTAACCTGGTGTTGTGAGACTTCTTACTCCCTTTCCTTCACCCAGCCCCCGTCCCGCCTACTCCCTCCTCTGCTCCCACTAATGCTTCCAATTTTTATCCTGGGTGGCCCTGGAAACTCTTCAAAGTGAAGACACCAAGGGGCGCAACTCATGTTGCTTGAATGCTGTGTATCGTGTGGTGTATTTGTTGAATGGGTGGCACGGTGGCACAGTGGTTAGCACTGCTGCCTCACAGCGCCAGGGACCCGGGTTCAATTCCCGGCTTGGGTCACTGTCTGTATGGAGTTTGCGTTCTCCCCGTGTCTGCGTGAGTTTCCTCCGGGTGCTCCGGTTTCCTCCCACACTCCAAAGATGTGTAGGTTAGGTGGATTGGCCATGATAAATTGCCCTTAGTGTCCCAAGATGTGCGGGTTAGGTGGATTGGCCATGCTAAATTGCCCCTTAGTGTCCAAAGATGTGTAGGTTAGATGGATTGGCCATGCTAAATTGTCCCTCGCTTCGGGGGGATTAATAGGGTAAATATGTGAGGTTACGGGGATAGGGTTGGATTGTGGTCGGTGCAGGCTCGATGGGCTGAATGGCCTCCTTCTGTATTGTAAGGATTCTATGCTAGTCGGGGAGCACTGGATTGATCTGCTGTAATGCTGCAATATTGTGGCTTCTCGAGTTACATCCCGAAAAAGATGAGGAATGGGTGGCGGCAGATGACGCATTATCTGTCTAAATGGCAGAGAATTGCATCAAATCTGTAAGACTGGCCATTTGGCCCAGTCTATACCTACGTTCGTGCTCCACAAAAGCCTCCTCCCACCCTACCTCACCTCACCCAATGGGTTGCTTCCTTTCTCCCTCGGGCACATCCAGGTTCCCTTTAAACGCAGCTCTGCTATTCACCTCAACCACACCCTGTGGGAGCAACTTTCACATTCTCACCACTTCATTCACAGGGTGTGGGCATCGTCAACTAGGCCTTGCTAAATTGCACTTAAGTCGGACTGTGGGAGGAAACCGGAGGAAACCCACGCAGACACGGGGAGAACGTGCAAACTCCACACAGACAGTGACCTAAGCTGGGAATCGAACCCGGGTCCCTGGCGCTGTACAAGTCCAGTTTGGAGATGATTTGGTAATTCCCCTGTCAATCGTGCCTGGAGCCCACATGTCAGTGGGATCGAGATTTGTACAGTTCCACCTTTCACTGTATTTTTCTGGACAAATAATCCAGCTCTTGTCAGGAGACTTTGCTGTATTTTCAGTTGGGAGTTCTGTGTGCTGCAGTTCAGGTAGATTGCTTGAAGAGACTCTGTGGGTAAATAGACTGCATTGTAAAGGGATCTGTTTGACAGAAGTACCATTTTACCTCACAGTGACAAAGAAAGAATTGGGCTGAAATATAACAGCCCCCCCCTCTCCCCCCCCCACCCCACGCTGGCAAGATTTTCCAGTCCCACCAAAGTCTACGGGATTTTGAACAGCTCGCTGCATTTTCCAGCCTCGCCACGATCACAGAATCCCTACAGTGCAGAAGAGGCCATTCAGCCCATCAGAGCTGCACTGACTCTCTGACAGATTATCTTCCCCAGGCCTGCTCCCCCACCCTATTCTGTAGCCCCACACATTCCCCATGGCCAATCCACCAATATCCATCGTTGGACACTAAGGGGCAATTTAGCTTGGCCAATCCACCTACCCCACGCATCTTTGGACTGTGGGTGGAAACTGAAGCACCCGGAGGAAATGGGCGGCACGGTAGCACAGTGGTTGGCACTGCTGCCTCACAGCGCCGGGGACCCGGGTTCGATTCCCGGCTTGGGTCACTGTCTGTGTGGAGTCTGCACATTCTCCCCATGTCTGCGTGGGTTTCCTCCGGGTGCTCCAATTTCCTCCCACAGTCCAAAGATGTGCGGGCTACATGAATTAGCCATGCTAAATTGTCCCTTAGTGTCAGGGGGACTAGCTAAAGTAAATGCATGGGGTCATAGGGATAGGGCCTGGGTGGGATTGTGGTCGGTGCAGACTCGATGGGCCGAATGGCCTCCTCCTGCACTGTAGGATTCTATGATTCTATACTGCCCTGAGAACATGTGTCTGAATGATGCACTTAAGTCCGAGAGTGGGGCTTAAATTCCCCCCCACCTTCTGGTTCAGAAGTGAGAGTGCTACCCCACTGACCGCAGTGACACTTAGAGATCAGTAAGAAGCCTCACAACACCAGGTTAATGTCCAACAGCTTTATTTGGAATCACGAGCTTTCGGAGCACTGCTCCATCATCACCATCATCATTCATAGGGTACCTATGTCAGACTCCTATTTATTGACTACAGCTCAGCCTTCAACACTATTATTCCCACGAAACTCATCTGCAAACTCCGTGGCCTGGACCTCGGCTCCTCCCTCTGCGACTGGATCCTGAACTTCCTAACTCACAGACCACAATCAGTAAGGACAGGCAACAACACCTCCTCCACGATCATCCTCAACACCGGTGCCCCACAAGGCTGTGTTCTCAGCCCCCTACTATACTCCTTATACACCTATGACTGTGTGGCCAAACTCCCCTCCAACCCGATTTTCAGGTTCTCTGACGACACCACCGTAGTGGGTCGGATCTCAAATAATGACGAGACAGAGAACAGGAATGGGATAGAGAATCTGGTGAACTGGTGCGGCAACAATAATCTCTCCCTCAATGTCAACAAAACAAAGGAGATTGTCATCGACTTCAGGAAGCATAAAGGAGAACATGCCCCTATCTACATCAATGGGGACGAAGTAGAAATGGTCGAGAGCTTCAGGTTTTTAGGTGTCCTGATCACCAACAACCTGCCCTGGTCCCCCAATGCTGACACTATAGTTAAGAAAGCCCACCAACACCTCTATTTTCTCAGAAGACTAAGGAAATTTGGCATTTCAGCTATGACTCCCACCAACTTTTACAGATGCACCATAGAAAGCATTCTTTCTGGTTGTATCACAGCTTGGTATGGGCTCCTGCTCTGCCCAAGACCGTAAGGAACTACAAAAAGTACAAAAAGTAAGGAACTACAAAAATGTAGCCCAGTCCATCACGCAAACCAGCCTCCCATCCATTGACTCTGTCTACACTTCCCGCTGCCTCGGCAAAGAAGCCAGCATAATCAAGGACCTCACGCACCCCGGACATTCTCTCTTCCACCTTCTTCCTTCGGGAAAAAGACACAAAAGTCTGAGGTCACGTACCAACTGACTCAAGAACAGCTTCTTCCCTGCTGCTGTCAGACTTTTGAGTGGACCTACCTCGCATTAAGTTGATCTTTCTCTACACCCTAGCTATGACTGTAACACTACATTCTGCACTCTCTCCTTTCCTTCTCTATGAACGGTATGCTTTGTCTGTATAGCACGTAAGAAACAATACTTTTCACTGTATCCCAATACATGTGACAATAATAAATCAAATCAAATCAAAATCAAATCATCAGGTAAGCGAAGGAGCAGCACTCCGAAAGCTCGTCATTCCAAATAAACCTGTTGGACTTTAACCTGGTGTTGTGAGGCTTCTTACTGTGTTCACCCCAGTCCAACGCCGGCATCTCCACACTTAGAGATCACGCAGACGGCTCCCAGCACTGGTGTCACTGTAACTCCACAGGAGTCTAAAGTTTATTTATTTATTATTGTCACATGTAGGCTTACATTAACACTGTAATGAAGTTACTGTGAAAATCCCCTAGTCGCCACACTCCTGTTCGGTTACACTGAGGGAGAATTTAGCACGGCCAATGCACCTAACCAGCACGTCTTTCGGACTGTGGGAGGAAACCGGAGGAAACCCACGCAGACACGGGGAGAACGTGCAAACTCCACACAGACAGTGACCTAAGCTGAGAATCGAATCCGGGTCCCTGGCGCTGTGAGTCTCTGGCTGACTGGAGGCAGAGAATCGTCTGGTTTTCTTTTAGAGATTGGGATTGAAACATAATATTCACTAAGCTGGAGTCAAGATTAAAACTTAGTTTCCAACAAGCAATCAGGTTTGATTCGTGAAAAAGACTATTATTGGAAAACATGTTAACACATTCCTCACCATGGAACTGACTGG
This sequence comes from Mustelus asterias, assembly GCF_964213995.1. Taxonomy (NCBI): domain Eukaryota; kingdom Metazoa; phylum Chordata; class Chondrichthyes; order Carcharhiniformes; family Triakidae; genus Mustelus; species Mustelus asterias. Next base: position 10,993,002 of record NC_135834.1, on the reverse strand, counting down.
GTTCAATTGTTTAAGAGGTCAATGATTTGAATGGACCCACCCTGGCGAAATCACTTGTTGCCTTTTTGTCAGACACACAGGGACCTTTAAGGACACAAACAGTCCTGTCATTATCTGCAATGAGAATGCAGGGCTGTTTAGCCCTGTTCAATGGCAACGGGAAAAGTAGGTTAACTTCATGCAAAACAACCTCATCTGTTTTTTTTAAATTTAAACGTGAAGGATTGCATTACAGGAACTTACCATTTTACAGTCAATCGTAAAACAGCAGTATCGGGAGGTGAACATAAATGAAGCTTTTCTTTCTCTCTCTCCCTTCACTGGTGTGCTTAATTGGTAGAGTCTGGAAGTGAGGTCATTGCTAACTGAATGTGGGGAGAAAATTTTAAATTCAATCTGTCAGGGAGAACAGTTAGTGTGTGTGTGAGAGAGAGAGAGAGAGAGGGGGCAGTTAGTGAGAGAGGGGGCAGAGAAAGAGGGGGCAGTTAGTGAGACAGGGGGCAGAGAAAGAGGGGCAGTTAGTGAGAGAGGGGACAGTTAGTGAGAGAGAGAGGGCAGAGAAAGAGGGGGCAGTTAGTGAGAAAGAGAGGGCAGAGAAAGAGGGAGCAGTTAGTGAAAGAGGGGGTAATTAGAGAGAGGGCAGAGAAAGAGGGGGCAGTTAGAGAGAGGGCAGAGAAAGAGGGGGCAGTTAGTGAGAAAGAGGGGGCAGTTAGAGAGAGGGCAGAGAAAGAGGGGGCAGTTAGAGAGAAGGCAGAGAAAGAGGGGGCAGTTAGTGAGAAAGAGGGGGCAGTTAGAGAGAGGGCAGAGAAAGAGGGGGCAGTTAGTGAGAAAGAGGGGGCAGTTAGAGAGAGGGCAGAGAAAGAGGGGGCAGTTAGAGAGAAGGCAGAGAAAGAGGGGGCAGTTAGTGAGAAAGAGGGGGCAGTTAGTGAGAAAGGGGGCAGTTAGTGAGAGGGCAGAAAGAGGGGGCAGTTAGTGAGAAAGAGGGGGCAGTTAGTGAGAGGGCAGAGAAAGAGGGGGCAGTTAGTGAGAAAGAGGGGGCAGTTAGTGAGAGGGCAGAGAAAGAGGGGGCAGTTAGTGAGAAAGAGGGGGCAGTTAGTGAGAAAGAGGGGGCAGTTAGTGAGAAAGAGAGGGCAGAGAAAGAGGGGGCAGTTAGTGAGAGAGAGAAAGAGAGAGGGCAGTTAGTGAGGAAGAGAGAGAGGGGGCAGTTGGTGAGGGAGAGAGTGAAAGAGAGGGAGCAGTTAGTGTGTGTGAGAGAGGGGGCAGTTGCGGAGAGAGTGATAGCAGAGAAAGAGGAGGAAGTTGGTGAGTGAGAGAGAGGGAGGGCAGTTAGACGAGAGGGAGAAAGAAGGGGGCAGTTAACAGAGGAGAGAGTGAGAGAGGTAGTTTAGTAGAGGCAATAAAGATTTAAACTTAGTTTGTGAGAAACAAGAATGAAGCAAGGGAAAGACAGTGAAACTCAAGTCTGAGAAAAGTTAGTGAGTGTAAACATTCACACTGAGAGAAAAGGACTGACACTCATAGAGAGAGAGGCAGGAAATAGTTAAATGCTAGAACCAAACTGAGGGATTTGCAGACAAGAGATTATTTTTCTGCTTCTCTCTCTCTCTGAAAACTTGTTCCCAGTGTTTGGGAATCAGTTTCTCCGAAGGCCACAGATTCTAGTACATGATTCACAAGAAGTTGGAGAAGAGTTTGGAAGTTGTTTTGTGCAGGCACTGAGATATTTTCACCCCCCCCCCTCCCCATTCCAGAGGAAATGGCTTCAGCACACGAGTGCTGAGGGGCTGCTAGATTCGAGGGTGAGTAACGTGTCTTGTCCGCTGGCTTGAGGACTTAGCTTTTGTTCACTGCTTGCATGAGGCATGGGTTGACAGATGAATTGCTGAAGTTCTTCAGCTGGGGCCTGTTGCTCCCAGCACGGTCCTGAAGTCAGGGAGTTTGCTTTGCCCTGTTTACTCAGTGCTGTGCACTGCTCAGGCAGGGCTCCAGGAGAGAGGGAAGCCCTGTTACAGGGAGTGGGGGTGGAAGTGGGCTGATGCTGTGTGTGTGGAGGAGTACAGGTCCCACTACACAATGAGTCTATGCGGCTGGACAAAAAGCCACAACAAAAGGTATTTCTCACTTTGTCACTTACTTTGTCACTGGAGACTGGCTCAATCTGAACCCGTGTGAAGGGAAAGGTGATTGATGATTCGCCACCCATTCTCCAATGAAGCATCCATGTCCCTGGCATTGGGCCCAAGCTGGTACCAGGGAACCTGTGCCAGTATCGTATTAAGAGGAGTATTTGGGAAGCCATACACAATAAGATTGCTTTAAGTATTGAGCCACACCCATGTGTTTCCCTGCTTGTATTCCTGGCAATGTGTGATAAATGCAAACATTTCCATGTGCTCCCATTGCTGTCCATTCAGTAATTATGATGTGGAGATGCCAGTGTTGGACTGGGGTGGGCACAGTAAGAAGTCTCACAACACCAGGCTAAAGTCCAACAGGTTTATTTGGTAGCACGAGCTTTCGGAGCGTCACTCCTTCTTCAGGTGAGTCCTGACGAAGGGGCAGCGCTCCGAAAGCTCGTGCTACCAAATAAACCTGTTGGACTCTAACCTGGTGTTGTGAGACTTCTTACCGTTCAGTAAGTGGCAGCAGGGTTAATTCTGTCTGATATGATTTCAGATTGAGTTTACAAAGATAAACATCTATGTCATCCTTCCATTTAAAAAACAAAGCAATAATCGCCATCTCAAAAGATTTTTAAAAATCCACTTCTTGCTCCCGGGGATACCTTTAATGAGAACTGGCCACTTTCCGTGAAAAAGTGCTTCCTGTCACCAGTCCTGAGTTTGTCAATTTGGTAAGAGGTTTAACAACACCAGGTTAAAGTCCAACAGGTTTATTTGGTAGCAAAAGCCACACAAGCTTTCGAAGCTCTAAGCCCCTTCTTCAGGTGAGTGGGCTGACCAGAATCAGTGACCGGTATGCTTTGTCTGACCAGAATCAGTGCCCTGCTCAACAAACTGACTTTGTCAATTTGGACATGTATCCCTGCGGTTGTGGTTTACCCTGACATGGCACTCAGGATGAACCTTTTTTATTCCCTCAGCTTTCTTGTAATCTTCCGAAACAACACCTCTCGTTCGTTGCCTTTTCCAAGGTGTAAGAGTGCCAATTTTTTTCCAACCCTGCCTCCAAGCTTGGTTCCTCCATCACCAGGTGACAGGTCAACCTCCTGCACCTCTCCCTGCGCTCTTTTGAGGGTCTTTTATGACTTCAGTGACCAGAATCAGTGCCCTGCTCAACAAACTGACGGGCCAGAGCATCGCAAAGAACTGAAAAGCTTGCATTTCTGTGGTACCTTTGGAACGTCTCAAAGCATTTTACAGCCAATGAAGCACTATTTGAAATGTAGTCGCTCTTGTAATGTCGGAAATGCAGCAGCCAATTTACACAAAGAAAGCTCCCACAAACAACATTGCGATAACCATCAGATAATCTGTTTTGTCCTGTTGATTGAGGGATAAATCCTAGAATCCCTACAGTGCAGAAGGAGGCCATTTGGCCCATCGAGTCTGCACTGGCCACAATCCCACCCAGGCCCTATCCCCGTAACCCCATGCATTTACCCTTGCTAGTCCTCCTGACACTAAGGGGCAATTTAGCATGGCCAATCCACCTAACCCGCACATCTTTAGGCACCAAGGGGTAATTTAGCATAGCCAATCCACCTAACCTGCACATCTTTAGACACCAAGGGGTAATTTAGCATGGCCAATCCACCTAACCTGCACATCTTTGGAGTTTGTGAGGAAACTGGAGAAAACCCACACAGACATGGAGAATGTGCAGACTCCTGACAGACTGTGACCCAAGTCGGGAATTGAACCCGGGTCCCTGGCGCTGTGAGGCAGCAGTGCTAACCACTGAGCCACCATGCCACCCACGTAAATACAAATATTAACTGTTCTTTAGTGTTGCTGCAAAAAGGGACATGCTGTTGAAACTTTTTGTCTTTCACTGATCAGGACAGATGTAAGAATACTATATTTCAAAAGGAACAACAGTTATACTACATGAGAAAAGGGTGCTGACTGATTGGCAAGTGGACTCTGATGGAGCGTTGTGTTTCTGTGGAAAATGCACCAGGGAACAGTTATTCCTCAAAGAGAAGCTTGGATAACTGTTCCCTGGTACATTGACAAGGACATTGACAATGGTGGCGATAGTGATGCTTTTCCATTGGTGGTGATATTGATGATGGTGGTGTTGACAATGGTGGCATTGGCAGTGACAGGCTGGCGCTGGTGTTGGCAGCAGTGATGACGTGAGCAGTGGTGATGTTGGCAGTGCCAGTAGTGTGAGCAGTGGTGATGTTGGCAGTGCCAGTGGTGTGAGCAGTGGTGATGTTGGCAGTGCCAGTGGTGTGAGCAGTGGTGACGTTGGCAGTGCCAGTGGTGTGAGCAGTGGTGACGTTGGCGGTGCCAGTGGTGTGAGCAGTGGTGACGTTGGCAGTGCCAGTGGTGTGAGCAGTGGTGATGTTGGCAGTGCCAGTGGTGTGAGCAGTGGTGACGTTGGCAGTGCCAGTGGTGTGAGCAGTGGTGACGTTGGCAGTGTCAGTGGTGTGAGCAGTGGTGACGTTGGCAGTGCCAGTGGTGTGAGCAGTGGTGACGTTGGCAGTGCCAGTGGTGTGAGCAGTGGTGACGTTGGCAGTGCCAGTGGTGACATTGGCAGTGCCAGTGGTGTGAGCAGTGGTGACGTTGGCAGTGCCAGTGGTGTGAGCAGTGGTGACGTTGGCAGTGCCAGTGGTGTGAGCAGTGGTGACGTTGGCAGTGCCAGTGGTGTGAGCAGTGGTGACGTTGGCAGTGCCAGTGGTGTGAGCAGTGGTGACGTCGGCAGTGCCAGTGGTGTGAGCAGTGGTGACGTCGGCAGTGCCAGTGGTGTGAGCAGTGGTGATGTTGGCAGTGCCAGTGGTGTGAGCAGTGGTGACGTCGGCAGTGCCAGTGGTGTGAGCAGTGGTGATGTTGGCAGTGCCAGTGGTGTGAGCAGTGGTGATGTTGGCAGTGCCAGTGGTGTGAGCAGTGGTGATGTTGGCAGTGCCAGTGGTGTGAGCAGTGGTGATGTTGGCAGTGCCAGTGGTGTGAGCAGTGGTGACGTTGGCAGTGCCAGTGGTGTGAGCAGTGGTGATGTTGGCAGTGCCAGTGGTGTGAGCAGTGGTGACGTCGGCAGTGCCAGTGGTGTGAGCAGTGGTGACGTCGGCAGTGCCAGTGGTGTGAGCAGTGGTGACGTCGGCAGTGCCAGTGGTGTGAGCAGTGGTGACGTCGGCAGTGCCAGTGGTGTGAGCAGTGGTGACGTCGGCAGTGCCAGTGGTGTGAGCAGTGGTGACGTCGGCAGTGCCAGTGGTGTGAGCAGTGGTGATGTTGGCAGTGCCAGTGGTGTGAGCAGTGGTGATGTTGGCAGTGCCAGTGGTGTGAGCAGTGGTGATGTTGGCAGTGCCAGTGGTGTGAGCAGTGGTGATGTTGGCAGTGCCAGTGGTGTGAGCAGTGGTGATGTTGGCAGTGCCAGTGGTGTGAGCAGTGGTGATGTTGACAGTGCCAGGGGTGTGAGCAGTGGTGATGTGAGCAGCTTTTTTGTTTAAAGTTTATATATTAGTCACAAGCAGGCTTGCATTTACATTGCAATGAAGTCACTATGAAATTCCCCTCGTCGCCACACTCCTGTTCGGGTACACTGATGAAGGACCCCATGCACCCCGGACATTCTCTCTTCCACCTTCTTCCGTTGGGAAAAAGATACAAGAGTCTGAGGTCACGTACCAACCGACTCAAGAACAGCTTCTTCCCTGCTGCTGTCAGACTTTTGAATGGACCTACCTCGCATTAAGCTGATCTTTCTCTACACCCTAGCTATTACTGCAACACTACATTCTGCACTCTCTCCTTTCCTTCTCTATGAATGGTATGCTTTGTCTGTATAGCGCGCAAGAAACAATACTTTTCACTGTATCCCAATACATGTGACAATAAATCAAATCAAATATTAAGCTGATCTTTCTCTACACTCTATCTGTGACTGTAACACTACATTCTGCACCCTCTCCTTTCCTTCTCCCCATGTACTCTATGAACGGTATGCTTTGTCTGTATAGCGCGCAAGAAACAATACTTTTCACTGTATCCCAATACATGTGACAATAAATCAAATCAAATATTAAGCTGATCTTTCTCTACACTCTATCTGTGACTGTAACACTACATTCTGCACCCTCTCCTTTCCTTCTCCCCATGTACTCTATGAACGGTATGCTTTGTCTGTATAGCGTGCAAGAAACAATACTTTTCACTGTATCCCAATACATGTGGCAACAATAAATCAAATCAAACTGAGGGAGAATTTAGCACGGCCAATGCGCCCTAACCAGCACATGTTCCAGACTGCTGGAGGAAACCGGAGCACCCGGAGGAAACCCACGCAGACACGGTGGTCTTGGCAGTGGACGCTGGCAGTGATGTTGGAGGTGCTGCCAGCGGCACTGGTGGTGGCAGCAGTGATTTTAGTTATTCTGGTGGTGTCATCAGCGGAGGTGTTGGCAGAGCTGCTGAAGGTATTGGCAGTGATTTTTAGCAGTGATTTTTAGTTGCTGGGTGTTAGCAGCGGTGGTGTTGGCAGTGCCAGGGTCCACATTGGCAACGAGGGCGATGACAGCCGTCGTGATGTTGATGGTCACAGTGATGGTGTTGGTGATAACAGTCGTGCTGGTTTTGGCTATGATTGTGATGGCACGTCCCGAAACATTTAACAGCTGAGCCCAACCAAGGAAGAAAAAACCATGCCCATGTTAATTGTCTCACCATGAAAAACTTCAGAAAATAAAACTCAAAAGTCCCGATTAACAGTCCATTTTGGCCACTTCTGTCCTTTTGAGAAACGTCTTGTTCAGTCGGTCAGCACTGTGGTTGATGTGGCACAGTGGGTTAGCACTGCTGCCTCACAGCGCCAGGGACCTGGGTTCAATTCCCGGCTTGGGTCACTGCGTGTGTGGAGTTTGCACATTCTCCCCATGTCTGCGTGGGTTTCCTCCGGGTGCTCCGGTTTCCTCCCACACTCCGAAAGACGTGCTGGTTAGGTGCATTGGCCGTGCTAAATTCTCCCTCAGTGTGCCCGAACAGAAGTGTGGCGACTAGAGGAATTTCACAGTAACTTCATTGCAGTGTTAATGTAAGCCTACTTGTGACTAATTGATAAATTTTAACTTTTGGTGGGTGTGACTTTTGTGGAATTGAAATAAGATGAAAAGAAATGCAGCTGTGGAATCAGTGATTATTCAGTGTTAAGAATGCTTCTTAACTCAAAGGTTTTTCCAAAAAAAAGCTTCTGGTGGGCCAAGTCCTTTTACAAGACAAAGGAGGCGTGACATTCAGCTGAGTTAGTCACTGAAACTGGCTGCAAAGCATTGATAGGTGTAATGCCATCATGGTGCTTCTGATTAGTTTAATAAGGAACTTGATCTCTGGGACATTTTCACCGCGGTTACACAAACTGATGTGATTAAGAGCATCTCGTGCAGGATTTTCAATCACCTTCTGCAGTACGAAGAGGTGTGAACTTGTTGTGGACTCTGCAATTTCTCCGAACTCTCTCTCTCTCCTCCTTCGAGGCACTCATTGAAACCAACCTCTTTGAACAAGCTTTTGGCCACCCGGTCTAATATCTCCTGACGTGACTTGGTGTCAAATTTTATGATACCCCTGCCAAACGCCTTGGGACATTTTACTATGTTAAAGGCCCCACCTAAATGCAAGTTGTTGCTGTCGACAGTAATCTTGACTTTTATGTAATTAGGTTTTGGCTAAATCCTCAAGCGGAAACATTTGAAAAGTTTTCCTCTTCAGTGTCCTGCTCTTGTCTCCACTCAACGCCAGGGACCCGGGTTCGATTCCCGGCTTGCATCACTGTCTGTGTGGAGTTTGCACGTTCTCCCCATGTCTGCGTGGGTTTCCTCCGGGTACCATTGCAGTGTTGATGTAAGCCTACTTGTGACAATAAATAAACTTTGAAGGTGCCAACTAGTGCCCAGGTTGTGGAGTGGGGGGACGGGACACGGGGACACGGGGGACACACACGGGGGGGGGGGGGACACGGGGAGGGTATGGCCCTGTGACCAGGCACCCACTAGTATCTCACCCAAACACTATCTTTCATGATGTGGCGTTGCTGGTGTTGGACTGGGATAAGCACAGTAAGAAGTCTCACAACACCAGGTTAAAGTCCAACAGGTTTATTTGGTAGCACGAGCTTTCGGAGCGTTGCCCCTTCATCAGCTGAAACCAAATCTTTGTGGGACGTAGCAGTGCGGTGCGTCCAGTTCTGGTCGCCGCACTACCAGAAGGACGTGGAGGCTTTAGAGAGAGTGCAGAGGAGGTTTACCAGGATGTTGCCTGGTATGGAGGGGCTTAGTTATGAGGAGAGATTGGGTAAACTGGGGTTGTTCTCCCTGGAAAGACGGAGGATGAGGGGAGACTTAATAGAGGTGTATAAAATTATGAAAGGCATAGATAGGGTGAACGGTGGGAAGCTTTTTCCCAGGTCGGTGGTGACGTTCACGAGGGGTCATAGGTTCAAGGTGAGGCGGGGGGGAGGTTTAACACGGATATCAGAAGGACATATTTTACACAGAGGGTGGTGGGGGCCTGGAATGCGCTGCCGGGCAAGGTGGTGGAGGCAGACACACTGGGAACGTTTAAGACTTATCTAGATAGCCATATGAACGGAGTGGGAATGGAGGGATACAAAAGAATGGTCTAGTTTGGACCAGGGAACGGCGCGGGCTTGGAGGGCCGAAGGGCCTGTGCTGTATTGTTCTTTTGTTCCATTCTATGTCCTGGTGGAGAGACTGACGGAGGACTCCAGTCACCTCAATGCAAAAGGGAATGAACGTAGACAAATAACGTGTCAGACCAAGGAAGCAGTGCAGGGCACGCTTGTCCTCGGGGGTGGACATTTGCCGTATGGCCGTTGTCTTGTCCGGATCTGGCTTTGCACCAACTGTGAGCAGGTGGCCCACATGGGGAACCTGGTCGACCCTGAGTCTGCACTTAGCAGGGTTGAGCTTCAACTGTACGGCCTCGATTCTGTTCTCGCACTGAGCGGCCTTGCACCAGGATGTCATTGACGATAATTTCACAGGGTTGGCCTGCAAAGACCTCGCCACCAGTGGAGGTACCATGGGACATGCGGATGAGCCTGTATCTGCTCACTCGAGACATGAGTGTAAGTGAGCTTTGAAGATTCTTCATCCATTGTCAAAATCTGCACTTTGCATCCAGGATGTTGAAAAGCTGTGTGCTGAGTGCACCATGCGGTGCTCCTGAATATCATTCTATATCCCGGTGGAGAAGCTGATGGAATGGCATGTTGGCTATGATCTGTTCAACTGCCTTCATGGGGTGGTGGGGTGTCTGAAGTGCTTTATTCGGGTGAACTGGGTCAATGCAGATCCTCACCGTGCCATCTCTCTTTGCTATAGCTACCATTGCAGAAACCGACTGTGTGGCCTCATCTATTTCTTGCGCTACTGACATGTCACTTCCTGTGTGCAGGTCATGGCAATATATACATGGATACACATTCTAACTAGTATCTCTTTTTTTGTGGCTCAGAGTTGAATTTTGTTTGGATACTGTTCTTGTGAAGCACCCTGGGAAATTATACTGAGGTAAAAGTTAATAAAGTTTATTCTGAAGTTACTGTGAAAATCCCCCAGTCGCCACACTCCTGTTTGGGTACACCAAGGGAGAATTTAGCACGGCCAATGCACCTAACCAGCACTTCTTTCAGACTGTGGGAGGAAACCGGAGCACCCGGAGGAAACCCACGCAGACACGGGGAGAACGTGCAAACTCCACCCGGGCAGTGACCCAAGGCCGGGAATCGAACCCTGGGCACTGTGAGGCAGCAGTGCTAACCACTGTGCCGCCTCGTTCCTGGGCCTGGATCACTGAGCTAATGTGAAGCCATCCCAGCTGATCTTGCTACATCAGACCAGAGAATCACTGTCCAACTAAGTACTGGAAAAACCAAAGCCATTGTCTTCAGTCCCTGCCACAAACTCCATTCCCCAATCGCCAAATCTAGTCTTCTCCCTGGCAACTGTCTTAAGGTTGAACCAGACTGGTTTGTAACCTGCCCTTGAGATGGGTTTGTGCACAGGAAACCAGAGGAAACCCACGCAGACACGGGGAGAACGTGCAGACTCCGCACAGACAGTGACCCGAGGCCGGGAATCGAACCCGGGTCCCTGGCGCTGTGAGGCAGCAGTGCCAACCACTGTGCCACCGTGCCGCCCCACTTGCTATATAAATGCAAGCTGCTGTCATCTTGTTTGGAGATTGTTTTTCGGTCAACCACAAATTTGCTCCAGTTGTTGCATTGCTGATAGGTCTCATTTTGAGCCACAGCCAAAGTTACTTAGTCACAAGTAAGGCTTACATTAACACTGCAATGAAGTTACTGTGGAATTCCCCTAGTCGCCACACTCCGGCGCCTGTTCGGGTCAATGCACCCTAACCAGCACGTCTTTCGGACTGAGAAGAAACCGGAGCACCCGGAGGAAACCCACACAGATACGGGGAGAACGTGCAGACTCCACACAGACAGTGACCCGAGCCGTTTTGAATGCACCAAGTGTTTGGGTCTGAGTGTGATGTACGTCTGTTAAGTCTCCAGTTGGGGGACGGTGGGAGTGGGTGGCTGGGGGTGCAGGAGGAAGGAAGTGAAGCATATGGAGGACCCTTGTGCCTTTTTTAATTGATTTCAGACAGCGAGCGGCTCACTCCCTCTTGACCTCAGTCTCTTCAGGTTAAACAGTTGTGTTCTGTTAGCTGCCTGAGCACAAGGAGGAATCTTTCTGATAACTGTGGAAACAATTACAAAAAATCTGGCATGAAGATTGCTGCAGAGAAACTTCAAGAGACAAAACGTCCTCTGGTTTGATAGTTAACTTCTACTCTATAATCAGCATTGCAGACGTACAGAAAACTTTCTGTTCAGTAGATAATGTGCATATTTACAAAGCTGCAATGAAAAATCCTGTTCCTGGTTTAAGCTACATTGTTTCAGAAGGTAACTCCATTATTTTTTGTCATTATTGTCCCCACTCCATTGTTCCCCTCCTCCCTGTGTTAGCTGCCCCTGCGTGAAATCTGTGTCCTCCAGTTGTGCCATTCTTGTGTGAGTGTATAGGGCGAGGATGGTTGAGCTATTCCGTTGCAGCATGAGTCATGGTCATGCCAGATCCAAGCATCCTTGCCATGAATCATGACTGGGAGCGGCACGGTGGCACAGTGGTTAGCACTGCTGCCTCCCAGCAACAGGGACCCGGGTTCAATTCCCGGCTTGGGTCACTGTCTGTGAGGAGTTTGCACGTTGTCCCCATGTCTGTGTGGGTTTCCTCCGGGTGCTCCGGTTTCCTCCCACACTCCAAAGATGTGTAGGTTAGGTGGATTGGCCGTGCTAAATTGTCCCTTAGTGTCTAAAGGTTCAGGGGGATTAGCCATTATAGGTTGCCCCTTAGTGTCCAAAGGTTAGGGGGATTAGCGGGGTAAATACATGGAGTTATGGAGATAAGGCCTGGGTAAGATGCTCTGTCGGAGAGTTGGTGCAGACTCAAAGTGCAGAAGGAGGCCATTCGGCCCAATCAGAATTCTATGTATGAATTGTATTGAAACCTGACATGGTGTTGCATCAGGTGTTACAACAGGTGATAAAAAGATTGACAAGAATGCTTCCAGGGTTGAGGGATTTCAGTTAGATGGATAGATTGGAGATGGAGGAAGAGGACAGGCACTGGCAAGGACGTGATGGGCCAAATGGCTTCCTTCTCTGCTGTAAGCATTCTATGCTTCTATTTACCCACTAAGCTATTGGCAGAAGCTTTGTCAAGTTTTGTTTTAAAATAAATTCATATCAATTGCTTGCTACAATTGAGAGGGAGGCGGTGTTATTGCTGGACTCGTAATCCAGAGAGCCTGGGTAATGAGCGGGCATCGAATCCCACCATGACAGATGGTGAAATTTGAATTCAATGAAAATCTGGAATTAAAAGTCTAATAATGACCATGAAACCATTTTCGATTGTTGTAAAAACCCATCTGGTTCACGAATGTCCTTTTGGGAAGGAAATCTGCCATCCTTACCCGGTCTGGCCCACATGTGACTCCAGAGCAATGTGGTTGACTCTTAAAATGGCGTGGCAAGCCACCCAATTGTATTGAACTGCTGCCAATGAGACTGGACAGACCAACTAGCATTCAGCTAGGTAACCGGAAACCCTGCAAAGTTCTCCTTACTAGCATCTGGGGGCTTGTACCGAAATTGGGAGAGCTGTCTCATAGGCTGGTCAAGCCTGAAATTGTCTGGAAGGCATGATTCCACGAGTATGACTATGTCCCAGACATCACCATCCCTGGTACGTCCTGTCCCACCAGCACACCCTGCAGAGGTTGTGGCACAGTGATAAACAGTCGAGAAAGAGTTGCCCTGGGAATCCTTGATGTGAACTCCAAATGTCACAAAATCCCATGGCATCAAGTCAAACATGGATAAGGAAACTTCCTGCTGATTACCACATGAATGAGTACTCCACCATGTTGAACACTGCTTGGAAGAAACACTGAGGATGACAAGGGCACAGAATGCACTCTGGGTGGGGGACTTCACTGTCCATCACTGACTGACTGTAGCATCACCACAGACCGAGCTGGCCGGGTCCTAAAGGACATCGCTGCTAGGCTGGGACTGTGGCAGGTGGTGAGGGAACCAACATGAGGGCAAAACATACTTGACCTCATTCTCACCACCTAGCCTTCCGCAGCTGCATCTGCCCATGGCTGTATCAGTAGAAGGACAAGGGCAGCAGATACCTGGGAACACCACCACCTGGAGGTTCCCCTCCAAGTCACTCACCATCCTGATTTGGGAATATATCGCCGTTCCTTCACTGTTGCTGGGTCAAAATCCTGGAACTCCCTCCCAAACAGCACTGTGCGTGTACCTACACCACATGGACTGACTGATGTCCAATAACAATCCTGGAACTCCCTCCCAAACAGCGCTGTGGGTGTACTTACACCACATGGACTGACTGATGTCCAATAACAATCCTGGAACTCCCTCCCTAACAGCACTGTGGGTGTACCTACAGCACATGGACTGACTGATGTCCAATAACAATCCTGGAACTCCCTCCCTAACAGCGCTGTGGGTGTACCTACACCACATGGACTGACTGATGTCCAATAACAATCCTGGAACTCCCTCCCTAACAGCGCTGTGGGTGTACCTACACCACATGGACTGACTGATGTCCAATAACAATCCTGGAACTCCCTCCCTAACAGCGCTGTGGGTGCACCTACACCACATGGACTGCAGCAGGTTCAAGAAGGCAGCTCACCACTACCTTCCCGAGGGGCAATTAAGGATGGGCAATGAACGCTGGTGTTGCCAGTGACACCCACATCCCATGCAAGAATAAATAAAACAGCACCCATTCAGAATGGGCAAATGTCAGCCAGTCTGTTTTAACCTTTCCATTTATTTTTGTATCACCGCATTCTTTGTAAAAACATTTGTTTCAACGTTATTTGTTAAAATAAAGTAACGAGTAGCCGGTTAGTCAGGACTAGCACTGAGATGCAATGACAGTTGCAATTCTTAAATGGTTTGCATTGTCTGAGAGAGAGAGAAACAGAGAGGGGGAAAAGGTACAAAATCAATCCAAAATTCCCTTGAAGAATTGAGGACCTACATTGGTCAAGTTGAGGATGGGGAAACAAGAAATAAAATCCTCTCTTCCCATTTGAAGAGCTGTGAAATCCACATTGGAAGCGATGATTCTGGACTCCGCACTCTTGGAAGGCATTCGAGAGGGCGCAGAAAAGATTCATGGGAATGGTTCCAGAGATGAGTAGCTTCTGTTCCGTAGGTTGGAGCAGCTGAAACTGTTCTCCTTTAGAAAAGAGGAGAATCATACAATCCCTCCAGTGCAGAAGGAAGCCATTTGGCCCATCGAATCTGCACCGACCACAATCCCACCCAACCCCTATCCGTATAACCCCAGATATTTACTCTGCTAATTGCCGTAGCCTACACACCTTGGGACACTAAGGGGCAATTTAACATGGTCAATCTACTTAACCGCATGTCTTTGGAGTGTGGGAGGAAACCGCAGCACCCGGAGGAAACCCACGCAGACACGGGGAGAATGTGTAGACTCCACACAGACAGTGACCCAAGCCGGGAATCAAACCCGGGTCCCTGGCGATGTGAGGCAGCAGTGCTAACCACTGTGCCACCGTGCCATCCCCTGGCGGAGGTTGAGAGGACATTTTATAAAGGTGCTCAAAATCAAGAGGGGCAAAATTATGTTGGCAAAAGGGTTGAGAGCCAGATGGCACTGATCGAAGGGGAGTGGCAGAAGAAGCAACACTGATAGCAAAAGGAAAACCTTTCTCACACAGCGCTTGTTGGGATCTGGAATGCACTGCCAGAGTGTAGAGTGAATGCAGGGTCAATCAAGGCATTCAAAAGGGATGTGGATAATTATCTTAAAAAGGTGGGGGGGCACTATGTGAACTGCTCTTGCAGAGAGCCAGCATCAACACAATGGGCTGAAGTGCCTCCTCCAGGGAAAACAATTGTAGGCTGATGGGGGGGAAAAGGCAGGGCAGTGGGACTAAGAAATTGCTCTTGCAGAGAATTAGCACAGACACCACTGGCCTCCTTCTGTGCTGTAACCATTCTGTGAACCATTCTCGATAAAGCTCGGCACAACATCGTGGGCCGAAGGGCCTGTTCTGTGCTGTACTGTTCTATGTTCTATGAACTAACTGGTGGAGGCCATTCTGCCCCTCAAGCCTGTTCTGCAATTCAGTTGGATCGTAGCTGATCAGGACCTCAACTCCTGCCTTTGCTCTGTAATCCTCACTACCCGTATCCCATGATAATCAGTTTTAAAGGTTCCAATTCCCTCCCCGCCGTCCTTTAGGGGAGAGAGTTCCACACTCCTTTGTGTCATTCTTTTTGCATCTTGTGGTAACACTGCTGAGGGCTAAGCTCATTTTGGCTTGAAGAGTGACAACAATCTGAGTGTGATTTTAAATAATGTGCAATCCAAAATGTTACTACATGAAGAAACGCTTAATTCCCCCCCCCCATAACCCCCAATCTCTGATTCCAAGAGATTTCAGGAAAATTTATAGGCTGTGACGAATAACATTCCGGAATGGGAGCATGCAGGAAAGTATTATTGCAAGCATGGAAAAAAGTTTATTTTTCCCCTCAGAAATGTTTCCATTCCTGTGTGTTACAGATTTGAGGCCTTGCACCCAAGTGTTAACAAGTTCCAGTGATTTGTCGAGTGGTAAATTCCCTCTTTGGCCAACAGATGGTCTATCTATAGACCTTTCCAAAAAGAAATGTTGCACCCCGTCAGCTTATAACAAGTACTTTCAGATCAATTTACATTCGAGGTAGCTTACAGGCATGTTTCTACTTTTAAATTGCTCCACCATTGGTGGTGACTGTGCCTTCAGCTGCCTGGGCCCTAACCTCTGGAATTCCCTCCCAAAACTGCTCCGCTCTCTCTCTTACCTCCTTTAAGATGTTCCTTAAATCTCACCAGTCACTTGTCTTAATGTCTTATGTGCTAAGATATCAAATTGTGTTAATGCCTCTCGAGAACCTTTGGATGCTTATCACATTGAAGTTACTACATACATGCAAGCTGTTTTCCCTCGAGTGAAGGCGTATGGTGTGCTGGCCTTCATCAATCGAGGGATTGAGTTTAGGAGTCCGGGGATAATGATGCAGCTTTATAAGACCCTCATCAGACCCCACTTGGAGTACTGTGCTCAGTTCTGGTCGCCTCATTACAGGAAGGATGTGGAAAAGATTGAAAGGGTGCAGAGGAGATTTACAAGGATGTTGCCTGGATTGGGTGGCATGCCTTATGAGGATAGGTTGAGGGAGCTCGGTCTTTTCTCCTTGGAGAGACGAAGGATGAGAGGTGACCTGATAGAGGTGTACAAGATGTTGAGAGGTATAGATCGGGTGGATTCTCAGAGGCTTTTTCCCAGGGCTGAAATGGCTGCTACGAGAGGACACAGGTTTAAGATTCTGGGGGGTAGGTACAGAGGAGATGTCAGGGGTAAGTTTTTCACTCCGAGGGTGGTGGGTGAGTGGAATCGGCTGCCGTCAGTGGTGGTGGAGGCAAATTCGATGGGGTCTTTTCAGAGACTCCTGGATGAGTACATGGGACTTAATAGGATTGAGGTTTATAGGTAGGTCTACATATAAGCCTAGGTAGGTAGGGACATGACCGACGCAACTTGTGGGCCGAAGGGCCTGTTTGTGCTGTATTTTTTCTATGTTCTATAGATGATCATATAAAGAGATTAAGGGAATAGAAACATAGAAGATAGGAGCAGGAGGAGGCCATTCAGCCCTTCGAGCCTGCTCGGCCATTCATCACCATCATGGCTGATCGTCCAACTCAACAGCCTAATCTTGCTTTTTCCCCATAACCTTTGATCCCATTCACTCCAAGTGCTATATCCAGCCCCCTCTTGAATACATTCAATGTTTTGGCATCAACTACTTCCTGTGGGAATGAATTCCAGACTCCCCACTCTTTGGGTGAAGAAATGTCTCCTCACCTCCGTTCTACCCCGAATCCTCAGACTGTGACCCCTGGTTCTGGACTCCCCCACCATCGGGAACATCCTCCCTGCATCTACCCTGTCTAGTCCTGTTAGAATTTTATAAGTCTCTATGAGATCCCCCCTCATTCGTCTGAACTCCAGCGAAAACAATCCTAACCTCGTCAATGTCTCCTCATACATCAGTCCCGCCATCCCCGGAATCAGCCTGGTAAACCTTCACTGCACTCCCTCGAGAGCAAGAACATCCTTCCTCAGAAAAGATCGAAACTGCACACAATATTCTATAGGGTGTTCTATAGGGTAGATAGAGAAACTATTTCCTCTGGTCGGAGAGTCCAGATGTGGAGATGCCGGCGTTGGACTGGGGTAAACACAGTAAGAAGTTTAACAACACCAGGTTAAAGTCCAACAGATTTATTTGGTAGCAAATACCATAAGCTTTCGGAGCGCTGCTCCTTCGTCAGATGGAGTGGTCTCTGTTCTCCAAGGACATGGGGGTAGAATCTAAAATTTGAGCTAAACCGTTTGGGGGTCATATGAGGAAGCATTTCACAGAGGAGTGGAAATCTAGCACACACCCGCTTCCTGGAAATAGCTGTTGGGAGGGTGGAGGGGGATTGAAAATTTCAAAACTGAGGAGATTGATAGATTTTTCTTGGGCAAGGTTATTGAAGGATATAAATACACTATAATCTAATTGGCTTTCAGAACAGACTAAACCAGCTCCAGCTCCAATATCCTGAAGTAGAAGGTCTTATGCTGCAGTTGTAGTACCCCTACCTGGAAGCTCTGGGTTCGAGTCCAATGCGGGTGGCACAGTGGTTAGCACTGCTGCCTCGCAGTACCAGGGACCCGGGTTCGATTCCCGGCTTGGGTCACTGTCTGTGTGGAGTCTGCACGTTCTCCCCGTGTCTGCATGGGTTTCCTCCGGGTGCTCCGGTTTCTTCCCAGTCTGAAAGACGTGCCGGTTAGGGTGCATTGGCCATGCTAAATTCTCCCTCAGTGTACCCGAACAGGAGTATGGCGACTGGGGGATTTTCACAGTGACTTCATTGCAGTGTTAATGTAAGCCTACTTCGTGACTAATAAATAAACTTTAACGCCAGGACTTGTTGGCCATGGAAGGAGCGTTCAGTGTGGTTCAACGGGCCAATAATCAGCTCAGGAATCCTTCCACCACTGTCTCTCCGCACTATTCCCCAGAGGGTAAGAAAAACAGTACGGGTGTGAAGATATGCTCACAACAACAATGTCCCTAAAACAAGTCTTGTGCGTTTTACACTGGATCCTCCATTCAGCTTTCACGTACACACATTTGCAAAGGAATGCTGCGCTCGCCTGCAGGTTAAGGTACAAGTTCACCTTCCGCTGCGCTTTTGCATGTTGTAGGCTTGTATTTAAGAGAGTTTCCGAGTTGTTTGCTTTTTAAAAGCTTTGGTTAGCATTTGAGGTTGGCATGTGTGCAAATGCTTTTTGAAATGGGCCTTCTTTGAGGATGTGTTAAGCTGCAGGAAGTCTAGCAGCTACCAGTGTCAAATATGTCAGGCATCTGTCCAGGGCTTAGGCGTCTCCACAACCATCTGTTCACTCCCAAATATGGCAGGTCTCTCCAGGGAGCTTCATACTTTCCTAGATTTGAAGTGTTCCTCGATGGGCTGCAGCATTATTTTTGGATTTCCCATGAACGAGCAAGGCTCACCGAACAGCAGCTGGCCAAGTGGCACAGGGGTGCAGATCCACAGTGTGGCTCGAGTGACTCCCCTCACTACCAGAAAGATGTGGATGCTTTGGAGAGGCTACAGAAGAGGTTTACCAAGATGTTGCCTGGTCTGGAGGGTATTAGTTCTGAGGAGAGGTTGGATAAACTCGGTTTGTTCCCACTAGAACAACGGAGGTTGAGGGGTGGCCTGATAGAGGTTTACAAGATTATGAGTGGCATGGACAGAGTGGATAGTCAGATGCTCTTTCCTAGGGTGGAAAAGTCAAGTACTCGGGGACATAGGTTTAAGGTGCGTGGGGAAAAGTTTAGAGGAGATGTGTGAGGCATGTTTTTTTGCACAGAGGGTGGTGAATGTCTGGAACGCGCTGCCCGGGGAGGTGGTGGGAGCAGGTACGATAGCGGCATTTAAGGGGCAACTGGACGAATACATGAATAGGATGGGAATGGAAGGATACGGACTCTGTAAGTGCGTACGGTTTTAGTTTAGGCAGGCATCATGATTGGCGCTGGAGGGCCG
The DNA here is from genome assembly GCF_964213995.1 of Mustelus asterias. Classification (NCBI taxonomy): domain Eukaryota; kingdom Metazoa; phylum Chordata; class Chondrichthyes; order Carcharhiniformes; family Triakidae; genus Mustelus; species Mustelus asterias. The sequence goes on along the minus strand of NC_135834.1, from coordinate 10,974,050 downwards.
AAGGGCCTGTTCCTGTCCTGTACTGTTCTTTGGAGGCTTTTGTGGTGTAGGATTTTCCCCTCTTCCAAGGGTGGACCCCACACTGATGGAGTAACTGAAGGAAAAAGGGGTGGGCTGATTTTTGTTCTTGCCCTGGTGCTTTGGGAAAACTTTGTACTAATCAACAAGTTGATTTATTGTCACAAGTATTGGGATACAGTGAAGAGTATTGTTTCTTGCGTGCTGTACAGACAATGCATACCATTCATAGAGAAGGAAAGGAGAGGGTGCAGAATGTAGTGTTACAGTCATAGCTAGGGTGCAGAGAAAGATCAACTTAATGCGAGGTAGGTCCATTCAAAAGTCTGACAGCAGCAGGGAAGAAGCTGTTCTTGAGTCGGTTGGTACGTGACCTCAGACTTTTGTATCTTTTTCCCAACGGAAGAAGGTGGAAGAGAGAATGTCCGGGGTGCGTGGGGTCCTTAATTATGCTGGCTGCTTTGCCGAGGCAGCGGGAAGTGTAGACAGAGTCAATGGATGGGAGGCTGGTTTGCATGATGGACTGGGCTTGGGTAAAATGCAGTTACAATGACCTAAATGGGCTGCCTAACCCAAACTTGTAGCTTCCTCCAGTTTGGACTGGATGGGCTAAATGGCATCCTTCTGTGTCATAATGATGACCCTAACTCTCAGCAGCTGTCAGGAACAGCAGGGCCTTCACATTGGGCTGGCAATCCGGTTTGGAAATATCCCTGGAGGTATTATCACATGACCCTCCTGTTTCACCCCATGTTATTGCCATTGGCCACCCATCATGTCCATTATTGCAGCACACTTCCTCCTTCCCTCACCAATTGGAAAGGGGATTCACTGACTATTGATCAAACAGCCCCTTTTCCCACACCCTCCAAACCCGCTGCCATCTCCACGTCCCACTCCATCCAAACCCGCTGCCATCTCTACCCTGTCCTGCACTATCCAAACCCACTGCCATCTCCACGTCCCACACCCTCCAAACCCACTGCCATCTCCACGTCCCACACCCTCCAAACCCGCTGCCACCTCCACGTCCCACACCCTCCAAACCCACTGCCATCTCCACGTCCCACTCCATCCAAACCCGCTGCCATCTCTACCCTGTCCTGCACTATCCAAACCCACTGCCATCTCCACGTCCCACTCCATCCAAACCCGCTGCCATCTCTACCCTGTCCTGCACTATCCAAACCCACTGCCATCTCCACGTCCCACACCCTCCAAACCCGCTGCCATCTCCACGTCCCACACCCTCCAAACCCACTGCCATCTCCACGTCCCACACCCTCCAAACCCACTGCCATCTCCATGTCCCACACCATCCAAACCCGCTGCCATCTCTACCCTGTCTTGTGCCATCCAAACCCGCTGCCATCTCCACGATCCACACCCTCCAAACCCACTGCCATCTCCACGTCCCATACCCTCCAAAGCCACTGCCATCTCCACGTCCCACACCCTCCAAACCCGCTGCCATCTCTACGATCCACTCCATCCAAACCCGCTGCCATCTCTACGATCCACTCCATCCAAACCCACTGCCATCTCCACGTCCCACACCCTCCAAACCCACTGCCATCTCCACGTTCCACTCCATCCAAACCCACTGCCATCTCTACCCTGTCCTGTGCCATCCAAACCTGTTGCCATTTCTACGTCCCACACCATCCAAACCCGCTGCCATCTCCATGTCCCACACCCTCCAAACCCACTGCCATCTCCACGTCCCACACCCTCCAAACCCACTGCCATCTCCACATCCCGCACCTTCCAAACCCACTGCCATCTCCACGTCCCACACCCTCCAAACCCACTGCCATCTCCACGTTCCACTCCATCCAAACCCACTGCCATCTCTACCCTGTCCTGTGCCATCCAAACCTGTTGCCATTTCTACGTCCCACACCATCCAAACCCGCTGCCATCTCCACATTCCACACCCTCCAACCCCACTGCCATCTCAACCTGTCCCGCGCCATCCAAACCCACTGCCATCTCCACATTCCACTCCATCCAAACCCACTGCCATCTCCAACACGTTTAGAACAAGTGGTCAAAGTAATTGAGAAAATGAACTAAATAACGCTTTGACCCTTTTCTCTGAAGTTGCTGGAAACTGCACCCAGGCGATTAATTCTTGGAAACTCCAGGGCAGTCCTTGTGGGTTGTCAACCCAGCCTCCAAAAGGTGCTGAATGAGGCCTATCTCTTAATTCTTGGCATTCCTCAAGGCAGTGGCAGCAACTCCACTGGCAGTAAAGTTGGGCTCTCCCTCGGCTGGGTGGCACAGTTCAATGTTGGCACTGGCCTTGGATGATAACTGGCACGGTTGCAATCAGTGATGGTGCTGTGGATCCATTGGATATTCTTTTTCAATGCAATTAGAGGGTTCTAACCCCCCAAGAGTTAATGATTAATGTCCTCAGCACATGCTGCCAGCAAAAACCCAAGAGTAAAATTCAGAAAGGCACTAAAAAAATGTTATTTTAAATTTTTAGTTGAGCATTTTTGTTAATTAGCTCTGAGTAATGGAGATGGAAAGGAACTGTTTGACCCAACGGGGCGGTCAGAGGTGAGAAGTCATGTGATAATCCCCAGGAATAAGTTTAAGCAGAGTTGGCAACTGACAGTGTGACGGCACCTCCGTGCTAAAATTCCCACCTGATCCCCATCGTTGGGGGAGGGACAGGTCCGTGGGGAATAATCCCTGGCAGGAGCTGTTGATTTACCTTTCTCTCCTCAGGCAATCTCATTGCTCTCGCTGTCAGTGAGGTGGAGAACTCCCCATGTGACTGGATTTGAATGGAAGCAGCTGTTGGAGTCTAACTCGAGCGAATCTGGTATAATTATGGCAGGGGAGCATGCCGAAACAGGGGAAATTGATCCCATACTCACATCTCTGAACCATTTCTCATGCCAAGGCTGTAATAAATCCTCTCCCGTCCGCTGCTCAGTGCGTTTTGACAGATTTACCCTTTCCTGGATATATGCTACTCCGAGCTGTTAACAGATTTGTTCTTGGGGAATCACAGAATCCTACAGTGCAGAAGGAGGCCATTCGGCCCATCGAGTCTGCACCGACCACAATCCCACCCAGCCCCGATCCCCATAACCTCATGCATTTACCCTAGCTAGTCCCCCTGACACTAAAGGACAATTTAGCATGGCCAATCCACCTAACCTGCACATCTTTGGACACTAAGGGATGATTTAGCATGGCCAATCCACCTAACCTGCACATCTTTCGACACTAAGGGACAATTTAGCATGGCCAATCCACCTAACCTGCACATCTTTGGACACTAAGGGACAATTTAGCATGGCCAATCCCCCTAACCTGCACATCTTTGGACACTAAGGGGCAATTTAGCATGGCCAATCCCCCTAACCTGCACATCTTTGGACACTAAGGGGCAATTTAGCATGGCCAATCCACCTAACCTGCACATCTTTGGACACTAAGGGGCAATTTAGCACGGCCAATCCCCCTAACCTGCACATCTTTGGACACTAAGGGGCAATTTAGCACGGCCAATCCCCCTAACCTGCACATCTTTGGACACTAAGGGACAATTTAGCATGGCTAATCCACCTAACCTGCACATCTTTGGACACTAAGGGACAATTTAGCACGGCCAATCCACCTAACCTGCACATCTTTGGACACTAAGGGGCAATTTAGCATGGCCAATCCACCTAACCTGCACATCTTTGGGACTGTGGGAGGAAACCGGAGCACCCGGAGGAAACCCACGCAGACACGGGGAGAACGTGCAAACTCCACACAGACAGTGACCCAAGCCGAGAATTGAACCCGGGTCCCTGGCGCTGTGAGGCAGCAGTGCTAACCACTGTGCCACCGTGCCTCCTCGATGAGGATAGTAAGCCAGTGCTTTACTGTCCGGTCTCCGTTGCCCTTGTTAACAATGAGGCACATTGTGTGGGACTGACATCATGTGTAGGCCCCCATTAGTAAACCATAGAATAGAAGTTATGGCACAGGAGGCCATTTGACCCATTGTGTCTACAAGAGCAACTCACCCAGTCCCACTCCACTGCCTGTTCCCCATGGCCCTGCAATTTTATTTTCAGATAATGATCCAATTCCCCTTTGAAAGCCACGATTGAATCTACCTCCATCGCACTCTCATTCTAGATCCAAATCACTCACCTGCAGTTTGTCCTCTCGTTGCTCTTTCTGCTTTTCTCAATCACCTTTATATCCGTGTCCTCTGATTTTTGATCCTTCCACCAATGGAAGCAGTTTCTCCCTATCTACTCCGTCCAGACCCCCCCTCACAATTTTGAATCCCTTTACAAACCTCCTCTCGACCTTCTCTTCTCCAAGAACAGCCCCAGCTTCCCTGATCTAACCATGTAGCTGAAGTTCCTCATCCCCGGAATCATTCTCATGAATCTTTTCTGCCTCCTCTCCAAAGCCTCCAAAGGGGCGACCTGATTGAGGTGTTCAAGATTCTGAGGGGCATGGACAGGGAGCAGCTGTTTCCCTTAGTTGAAGAGTTGGTCATGAGGGGACATAGGTTAAAAATGATGGGTGGGAGCTTTAGGGGGGATTTGAGGCAAAACTCTTTTACTCAGAGGGTGGTGAGGGTCTGGAATGCACTGCCTGGGAGGGTGGTGGAGGCGGGATGCCTCACATCATTTAAAAAATACCTGGATGAACACTTGGCGCCCCATAACACTCAAGGCCAAGTGCCGGCAAGTGGGATTAGGTGGGCAGGTCAGGGCCTGTCATTGCTGACTCGATAGGCCGAAAGGCCTCTTTTGGGCTGTAATATTCTGTGATCCTTCCTAGGTGTCCAGAATTGGACACAATACTCCAGTTGAGGCTGAACCGGTGTTTTATAAAGATTCGTCATAACTTCCTTTCTTTATTTACAACAATTGGGTGGCTTATTTTGTCCTGTGCTGGTAAATTAGCTGATTTATTGGCCTCTAGTCTGGTACATAACCTCTCAGCGATTGCCTCCACTATCGAACTGCTCCCTAGCCCCCTCTGTGCTAAACAATGGGACCCACACCTAACTCTGGATAGAAAGATTTGATTGACTGTGTAACAAATCAGTTGGGATTGAGCCAGACAAGGTGACAGGGTCCCTGCCATTTGAAGTCTAACGGTGAGGGAGACACGACACTTCAGCATAAATGGCGCACAGAGATAGGATTGTCTTTGAATTTCTTTTTTAAAACAGAATTTTCTTTCCCTGGCACAAAATACTTAATACCTTTTTATCATTTAATCTTTTCAGTGAAACCAAGTGCAGATGCTGCAATATAAAAGGGAGACTTGCTAGAACGAGTCCTGATCAGAATTTGAGGAGTGAATGGACAGTTAACGCTGCAGGTCTGACCAGATGAGTGTCTCTGGCGACATTCATGGAAACATTTTAGCTCTGAGCACACTGCCCTTTTATTGCTGGATGAATCTGGGCTGCAATCTCACATTTTTGTGTCTCCTTGCCTCTCCTGATTGTTGTACATTTCTAGAGGAATGCTCTTAGCCTTCCAGCACCTTGCCCTGGACCACCTTTAGTGTATGAATCTAGACCGAGTGTTTAATTTAACACTACAGCCTCGAATACAGACCTCAAATCCCACTGTGTCAGATGGTGAAATTTGATTCCAATAAAAATCTGGAATTAAAAGTATGATGATGATTATGAAAAACCTTTTGAGGCGGCACAGTGGTTAGCACTGCTGCCTCACAAAGCCAGGGACCCAGGTTCGATTCCCAGCTTGGGTCACTGTCTGTGTGGAGTCTGCACGTTCTCCCCATGTCTGCATGGGTTTACTCCGAGTGCTCCGGTTTCCTCCCACACTCCAAAGATGTGCAGGTTAGGTGTATTGGCCATGCTAAATTGTCCCTTAGTGTCCAAAGATGTGCAGGTAAGGTGGATTGGCCATGCTAAATTGCCCCTTAGTGTCCAAAGATGTGCAGGTAAGGTGGATTGGCCATGCTAAATTGCCCCTTAGTGTCCAAAGATGTGCAGATTAGGTGGATTGGCCATGCTAAATTGCCCCTTAATGTCCAAAGATGTGTAGGTTAGGTGGATTGGCCATGCTAAATAGCCCCTTAGTGTCAGGGGGACTAGCTAGGGTAAATGCATGGGGTTATGGGAATAGGGCCTGGGTGGGATTGGGTCAGTGCAGACTGGATGGGCTGAATGGCCTCCTCCTGCACTGTAGGGATTATATGATGATGAATCCCAGCCTCCAGTCTCTCCACATAACTGAAGTTCCTCATCCTTGGAGCATTCTTGTGAATCTTCTCTGCACCCACTCCAATGTCTTCACCTCCTTCCTGAAGCCTGGTGCTCAGGATTGGACACAATACTGCAGCTATTTTGCTGTTAACACCACAGCAAAACCTGCATCACTAAAGGGGTAGTGCTAATAATTCGAATCGACGGTTCAAGCTACAATAGGGAAAGTCCTTACTGCCTCACCATCCTCCCTAACCCCAGTAAAATTCTCTGTTGATGACTGGATCCAGTCTGCAATTCATCGAATTCAGTGTTTGATCAATGCAATTAAAGGGACGCTGTGGCAAACCTCCCCCCGCCACAAACATGAGGTGACTAGAGGTGGCACGGTAGCACAGTGGTTAGCACTGCTGCTTCACAGCTCCAGGGTCCCGGGTTCGATTCCCGGCTCGGGTCACTGTCTGTGTGGAGTTTGCACATTCTCCTCGTGTCTGCGTGGGTTTCCTCCGGGTGCTCCGGTTTCCTCCCACAGTCCAAAGATGTGCGGGTTAGGTTGATTGGCCAGGTTAAAAATTGCCCCTTAGAGTACTGTGATGCGTGGGTTAGTGGGATTAGCGGGTAAATATGTGGGGGTGGGGCCTGGGTGGGATTGTGGTCGGTGCAGACTCGATGGGCCGAATGGCCTCCTTCTGCACTGTAGGGTTTCTATGACAACAGAAGCTTCAATCAGTTCAACTGAATTAGCACTGACCACTGCTTGTAGCTCAACTTTCAAAAATTGTATTTCCTCTTTTTAAAGCTCTGGCGTTCCTGTGACAAACAAGGGATTGTTTAAATATAAAAAGGTCCATTTTCTTGTATCTTCAGCAAAGGATAATGACTGAATCCACACACTCTTCATCCAGCACAGAATCCAGAAGATCTACCTTCAGATCTTTTGATGTGTGTATCAAAGGTAAGTTTTGACACCGATTTATCTCTTTGGATTCATGTCCATCTACTCGGATCCAGTCAAGCGGCGAGGATGGATTGTCTGAGGTTTTGGCGGCTCTCTCTCTCAGCCCCTTTCAAAAGCAGTAACTGAGTTCAATAGAAAGAAACTATTTGCTTGAACGAGGGGAATTCAGAACAACCTTAAAATTGAAGCCAGACAATTCAGGGGTGATGTCCTGGAAGCACTTCCTCACAAAAAGGGTTGTGGAAATATGAAACTCTCCCCAAAAGGCTGAGGCGGGGGGGTCAACAGAAAATTTCCAAGCTGAGATTGAGAGTATTTTATTATTCACTCATGGGACATGGGCGTCGCTGGCTGGGCCAGCATTTATTGCCCATCCCTATTGTCCGAGGGCAGTTGAGAGTCAACCACATTGCTGTGGCTCTGGAGTCACATGTAGACCAGACCAGGTAAGGACAGCAGATTTCCTTCCCTAAAGGAAGGATATAGGAGCAGAATTAGGCCGTTCAGCCCATCGAGTCTGCTCCACCATTCAATTATGGCTGATATGATTCTCATTCCCATTCTCCTGCCTTCTCCCCATAACCCTTGATTGATCAAGAACCTATCTATCTCTGCCTTAAAGACACTCAATGACCTGGCCTCCTCTGTGGCAAAGAGTTCCACAGATTCACCACTCTCTGGCTGAAGAAATTCCTCCTCATCTCAGTTTTAAAGGAGTGTCCCTTCACTCTGAGGTTGTGCCCTCGAGTTCTAGTCTCTCCCACTAGTGGAAACATCCTCTCCCCATCCACTCTATCCAGACCTCTCAGGACATTAGTGAACCGGATAGGTTTTTCCAACACTGGTTTCATGGTCATCAGTAGATTCTTAATTCTAGATATTTTTTATTGAATTCAAATTCCACCATCTGCCGTGGCGGGATTCGAACCCGAGTCCCCAGAACATTCGCTGAGTTTCTGGATTAATAGTCTAGCGATAATACCACAAGGCCATCGCCCTATCCGATATGAGGGAATTCGAGACATGAAGCCAAGGCAGGGAGATGGAATTAAGATACAAATTGGCCACAATCTTGGAAAAGTGCTGCAGGCTTGAGGGGCTGAATGCTGCTAACAATTTTTTAATCACGGCCACATTCTCGAGGATAAAGCTTTAAATTTGGGATGGATTCTTTTGATGGTGCCCTGGACAGATCCAGAGGATTGAACCTTGCTAGAGGATCTGAGGTCGGATATCCATCAGTGCTGGATCTGCTGGTAAAGATCAGAGCAACAGATGGGCCTCCGAACCGGCCCCCCGTGCCTCTGAACCAAGCAGAAGGAAGAAAATTACCCCTCCCCTGCTTGTTATTCAGTGGCCTGTGCTGGAATGCACCCGGGTGGTGAGGGTAGGATTGTGCTCAGTAGCAGTAACCCCCCCCCCCCCCCCCAATGGTGGAATAGGCCACGACCCCCCCCTTCCCAATGGTGGAATAGGCCACAAACTCCCCTCCCCAATGGTGGAATGGGCCACGAACCCCCCTCCCCAATGGTGAAATAGGCCACGAACCCCCCCTCCCCAATGGTGGAATAGGCCACGAACCCCCCCTCCCCAATAGTGGAATAGGCCACAAATCCCCCTCCCCAATGGTGGAATAGGCCACAAATCCCCCCTCCCCAATGGTGGAATAGGCCACGAACCCCCCTCCCCAATGGTGGAATGGGCCACGAACCCCCCTCCCCAATGGTGGAATGGGCCACGAACCCCCCTCCCCAATGGTGGAATGGGCCACGAACCCCCCTCCCCAATGGTGGAATGGGCCACGAACCCCCCTCCCCAATGGTGGAATAGGCCATGAACAAAAGAACACCATTTTGGTGAGTTACCCAGGTTACCGTGCCACTGTAACCCCAGCAGAATTTAACATCCACGGGCAAGAAAAGGGCAAACCTTCCGTTTGCGGTGTTGGGCTCTGTGCAGTAATGACTTTAAGTTGGTTTGGTATGGGTGTAAGTCTAAGAGGGCAGCTGCTTGACTTGTATGCCCGCTGGGGTATTGCCAGCAAATCCGCAGACAGGGCAAGATGACATCAGTGGGAAGAAGCTTGTGTGGAGCATCAATACCAACATGAACCAGCTGGGCCGAATGGCCTGTTTCTGTGCTGTAGATTTAATGTAATGTAGCCGTACAGAGTAAGATTTCAGCGAAATGTGTGGGGCTTGCAACAGAAGGGAGTGCATAATACAGCTGTTCCCACTGGCAACATTTCATTTGAGCGAGACAAGGCAATTTCTGGAATCAATCCCAGACAGATCCTGTAGGAATTCTACTGCATTGCAAAGCAGAAAGCCGGCATTTCCTAATGGGAATCTGCCCTGCTTTTTACCTGCTGCCTGTCACAGGATATCATTCAATCAATTTTGTTTCTGTGCATTGTGCATGTGTGAATCCAACTCTTTTTGCTTCCCATAGGAAAAACTTGCATTTATGTAGCCCCTCTGACATTCCAAAGCACTGAAGTATTGTTGAACTTGCAGTCACTGTTTTAATGTGGGAAACGTGGCAGTAAATGTGTGCACAGCTGTGAGGGGAGACGGGGCCTTAGTTTAACATCGCGTCTCAGCACCTTCAAGAGTGCAGCACTCCCTCTGGGGTGTCAGCCCATATCTGGGGGCGAGAGTCGAGTGGGACTTGAACCCACAATCTTTGCGACTTGGAGACGTGAGCGGCCTACCAACTGAGCCACAGCTGACACCTTTGATGAGGTGATTTTAAAAATGTGACTATGATTCTACTGTCTGGGTAGGTTTTACCAATGGAAACATGGGGAGTCACCACACAGACTTGATTTGACTGAGCTTTGATTTTGATTTGGGGCAGCACGGTGGCACAGTGGTTAGCACTGCTGCCTCACAGCGCCAGGGACCCGGGTTCGATTCCCGGCTTGGGTCACTGTCTGTGTGGAATTGACACGTTCTCCTTGTGTCTGCGTGGGTTTCCTCCAGGTGCTCCGGTTTCCTCCCACAGTCCAAAGATGTGCGGGTTAGGTTGATTGGCCATGATAAAATTGCCATTTAGTGTCCTGAGATGCATAGGTTAGAGGGATTAGTGGGTAAAATATGTTGGGATATGGGGTAGGACCTGGGATTATGGTTGGTGCAGACTCGATGGGCCGAATTGCCTTTTTCTGTACTGTAGGGCTTCTATGATTCTATTACAGACAAGAATTCTTTGGAAGAGGCATCAGTTCATTAGCCGGCTCACACAGCAGATTACTACTTGCGGCAGACAAACTCTTCCAGAATATGTCTGAGGGAGTAATGGTGCAGCCCCTCAATTACTGGGATCACTGAGCTCCAGGACTTAATATCTGGACTTTGCCTGAACACTCGTATCGAATTATTTTAAAACTTGGTTGTTGTTTTTGCGTCTTGATATCTCCCATCATGCCACCAGGCTGTCATTTTTGAATCTCCACTCTGAAACGTCTTTCTTGTCCAGGAAGGTGTTGGGGGTGTAAAATAGGATCGCTCCTCAGAATCATGCACCGCAGGAGAGCATTCAGCCCATCGTGCTTATGCTGGCTCTGAAAAAAAACTATCCAATTAGTTTCCACCCCCCGCCACCCCCGCTCTTTCCCCATCGCCCTGCACGTTTTCTTTTCAATTAGAGATTAATTCGGTAAATGCTCTGACTGAATGTGGTTCTTAAATGAAAAATACACACCACAGAACGTCTTACAGTTCTTTACAGCCAATGAAGTACTTTTTGAAGTGTGGTCAATGTTGTAATATGGCAAAGGCATTTCCAAATTGGGGAAGGCAAGCTCCCACAAACGGCAACGTGGTAATCTATGTTTGTGATGTTTATTGAAAGATAAATATTGACCAAGGACACCAAGGATAACTGTTGATCTTAGAATCATAGAATCCCTACAGCACAGAAGGAGTCTGTGCCGACCACAATCCCACCCAGGCCCTATCCCCGTAACCCCACATATTTACCCCGCTATTCCCCCTGACACTAAGGGGCAATTTAGCATGGCCAATCAACCTAACCTACACATCTTTGGAGTGTGGGAGGAAACCAGAGCACCCGGAGGAAACCCACGGGGAGAACGTGCAGACTCCACACAGTTACCCAAGCTGGGAATCGAACCCAGGCCCCTGGCGCTGTGAGGCAGCAGTGCTAACCACTGTGCCACCCTCTTCTTCAAAGTAGTGTCATGGGATCTTTGAGAGGGCAGGTAGAACCTTGGTCCCACCTGAAAGACAGCACCTCCAACAACTCTGGAGTGTCAGCTGAGACTTTTGTGCTCAAGTCCTGGAGTGAGGCTTGAATTTGTGACTCAAAGTGGAATGTGTTACCCACCGAGCCACAGCCAATACCACATGTAGGCATGTTACCATTGACCTCAGCATCCTTGCCTATGTCAGTGTCGCCATGGATAGCTAAATGACAGGATAAAAAATTGGGAAACCTTTTGGGATAGTGCTCAAATCCCTGGGCCTGTCATGTACCCTGGGACAGGATTTCCACTGCTAATCAGTGGAAATGTTGGGGTGAAGATAAATCTGTCACTGCTGTGATGCCTTTGCTGGCCAAATAGCAGATGACACTCACTACTGCGGTTGACGCACAAGGTGAGAGATCATAAGACATAGGAGCAGAATTAGGCCACTCGGCCCATCGAGTCTGCTCCGCCATTCAATCATTTTTTCTCATCCCCATTCTCCTTCCTTTTCCCCATAACCCCTGATCCCCTTATTAATCAAGAACCTATCTGTCTCTGTCTTAAAGACACTCAATGACCTGGCCTCCACAGCCTTCTGCGGCAAAGAGTTCCACAGATTCACCACTCTCTGGCTGAAGAAATTCCTCCTCATCTCTGTTTTAAAGGATCGTCCCTTTAGCCTGAGGTTGTGCCCTCTGGTTCTAGTTTTTCCTACTAGTGGAAACAACAGACTGTGAGGAAGCCGGAACATTTGGAAGTGAAAGTCAAAACACTAAACGTTAACATTCCTGAGATAACTGTCCTTTTAAGAGCCATTATTTGGGCTGACGTTGGGCGGGTGTGGGGGGACCTCTCTCCTTTTTGTCCAAATTTCTGAAATGAGGCTCAGATCTGTGCTGGAGAAGGGCAAATGAAACATGGCCGCCTCTTTTCTGTTCCTGCCCTCTGCTGGGTGAAAGGTCAAAGGTTCACGTTGACAACTGATCCCAGGTGCAGTTCATAAATCACTGCAGCACAAGCCTGGTTTCTGAATGTGAGTGAGAAGGATAAACAGGATACCACAGTTTGCTGCAGATAACAATACCTGCGGTCAAAAAGCCTTCCAACAGGTTTTCTTCATTAACCCTTTCGTCTCTTGATAGTTGACGACTAGCTGTCAAAATGAGCTCCGCAGAGGAGTAAAATCCAAGGGTGGTTCCAATCCTCTGATTGCCATAGTGTTCAGTGAGATAATTAGCCCTCTGCATGAGTGAATGTTTTGGTCTGAAGGACTGCGATGCTCCAGTGGTCAAATAGCTCATCAGCACTCGCCATTTGGCTCAATTCATGGATATCTGCCTCCAGCCTGTACTCTGGCTCTCGGTTCACACTCGTTCGTGTAACCAAAGGTGAGGGCATGCAGGAGGAGGAGGGGGGAGGGCTCCAGAGGCAACTTTTGCGTGGTTCCCCGGAGTGGCTACAAGAGCGGGTCAGAGGCTGGGAATCCTGTAGTGAGTAACTCACCTCCTGACCTCCCAAAGCCTATCCACAATCTATGAGGCACAAGTCAGGAGTGTGATGGAATACTCCCCACTTGCCTGGATGGTGCAGCTCCAACAACACTCAAGAAGCTTGACACCATCCAGGACAAAGCAGCCCCGCTTGATTGGCCCCCCATCCACAAACATTCATTCTCTCCACCACCGACGCTCAGTAGCAGCAGTGTGTACCATCTACAAGATGCACTGTGGCAACTTGCCAAGGCTCCTTCCTCTACCATCTAGAAGGACAAGGGCAGCAGACAAATGGAAACACCGCCACCTGCAAGTTCCCCACCAAGCTACACACTGACTTGGAAATATATCGCCATTCCTTAACTGTGACTGGATCAAAATGCTGGATCTCCCTTTCTAACAGCACTGTGGGTGTACCTACATTAGAGGGACTGCAGTGATTCAAGATGGCAGCTCACCACCACCTTCTCAAGGGCAACTAGGGATGGGCAATAAATGCTGGCCAGCCAGCGAAGCTTGCATCCCATGAAAGAATATTAAAATAAAACCCTCTGAAATATTGTACACTCCTCCATTTTTGGCCTCTTGTACATCCATGATCAGTCCACCATTGGTGACCATGCCTTCAGCTGCTTCGGCCCCAAGCTCTGGAATTCCTTCGCTAAACCTCTCTGCTTTTCTCTCTCCTCCTTTAAGACACTCCTTACCTCTTCGACCTGTACAAATCGCCTTAAGTGTGATTATGGGCAGGATTTTATGCCCTCGCTCATCCCGAAACCGTAAAATCCCGCCCGAGGTCAACGGACCTTCCCACGGTCCGCCCCCTCGCCCGCTCCGATTCCCGCGATGGCCAGGATGGTAAAATTCCGGCCATTTTGTCTGAAAACATGTGGTGGGTGTAAGCGGAATTCTTGGTGTTGGGTTGGAGGAGGTCATTAGATTCTAGAGACTTATTTGCTAGTCAGTACCTGGCCCAGAAAGTAGTGTAAAGTCTGCTCTGAGATATTGCAGAGTTTCTCACTGATCAATAAAGGGTCTTTTTTAAAAATTAAACCCTTGTCCCTCTTTTTAAAAAAAAAATGAGAACCATATGTCAACAGTCTTGTTCTGCACTTCGTAGAAATCTCCATCTGCTGCAAATTCTCCGCAGTCATCCTGTAGCCATAGCTAAGCAGCCATCACTGCCTCCTTTTCCTGCACATTTGTGAAGGAGCTGTGAGCTAAGGCGTTCCCCGGGGGGTAATGAAATTGACGGCTGGAGTGTGAGGTGGTGAATACTTTACCAGCCTGTGTTTGGGGAATGCCTGTTTCCTTCTCAAATTGTCCCTGATTATGTACAAATTATGCTTTTCATATGCACTGTGCAAATATCTAAACACTGTGTGAGTGTGTGTGTGTGTGTGTGTACTAAGGTTTAAAAAATGAACAAGGATGATTTGATTTGATTTATTATTGTCACATGTATTGTGATACAGTGAAAAGTATTGTTTCTTGCGCGCTATACAGACAAAGCATACCGTTCATAGAGAAGGAAAGGAGAGAGTGCAGAATGTGCAGTTATAGCTAGGGTGTAGAGAAAGATCAGCTTAATGCAAGGTAAGTCCATTCAAAAGTCTGTTGGCAGCAGGGAAGAAGCTGTTCTTGAGTCGGTTGGTACGTGACCTCAGACTTTTGTATCTTTTTCCCGAAGGAAGAAGGTGGAAGAGGGAATGTCCGGGGTGCATAGGGTCCTTAATTATGCTGGCTGCTTTGCTGAGACAGCGGGAAGTGTTGACAGAGTCAATGGATGGGAGGTTGGTTTGCGTGATGGATTAGGCTACATTCACGACCTTTTGTAGTTTCTTGCAGTCTTGGTCAGAGCAGGAGCCATACCAAGCTGTGATACATCCAGAAAGGATGCTTTCTATGGGGCATCTGTAAAAGTTGGTGAGAGTCGTAGCTGACATGCCAAATTTCCTTAGTCTTCTGAGAAAGTAGAGGTGTTGGTGGGCTTTCTTAACTATAGCATCGGCATGGGGGGGACCAGGACAGGTTGTTGGTGATCTGGACATGTAAAGAATTGAAGCTCTCGACCCTTTCTACTTCATCCCCGTTGATGTAGACAGGGGCGTGTTCTCCTTTACGCTTCCTGAAGTCGATGACAATCTCCTTCATTTTGTTGACATTGGGGGGGAGATTATTGTTGCCGCACCAGTTCACTAGATTATGGCAAATGAAATGACCCAGGGCGGGATTCTCCAGCCATTCATGCCAGCACGATTCTTCACTCAGAGGATAGTGAATCTTTGGAATTCTCTACCCCAGAGGGTTGTGGGTTTCCAGTATATTCAAGAGAAAAGCTCATTACACATTTGGATACTGAGGAATATGAGGATGAGGTGAATATGGGGTTGAGGTAGATTGAAGATCAGCCACAATTGTATTAAATGGGAAATAGAGGAGCAGGCTTGAGGAGCCAAATGGCCCATACCTGCTCCCATTTATGTTCTTCTATTCTTAACATGGTCATCACAAGACCCTTGTTACTGGTGAAACTTATACTCTTAATCCATGCGGGGAACATTCAGTTAACCTCGTTTCGGTGGAGAGGGAGAAATGTTGACCAGTGAAGAGGAAGTAGGGAAGAAACATGAGGAACAAAGACTTTGTTCCCAGAGTTATCCTGTCTGTAATCTTTTTCACTCAGGGACAACAAACCAACAAGAACGTACATGTATTTGTTTCGATTCATTGAGGTGCTTTTCATCATGGGACATGGGCGTCGCTGGCTAGGCCAGCATTTATTGCCCATCCCTAATTGCCCGTGAGAAGGTGGTGGTGAGCTGCCTCCTTTAGAGAATCCCTACAGTGCAGAAGGAGGCCGTTTGGCCCATCGAGCCTGCACTGACCATAATCCCACCCAGCCCCTATCCCTTAACCCCACGTATTTACCCTGCAAATCCCCCTGACACTAAGGGGCAATTTACCATGGCCACTCCACCTAAACCGAACATCTTTGGAAGCAGATCTTTCTTGAACCGCTGCAGTCCCTGTGCTGTAGGTGCACAGGCTTTGCAAAGGCTGGAGGAAAATGGATACTGGGCATTAGGAAGGAGGTGTTAAGAGGGATGCTGTAACGCATGGTCGAAGAGGGTGCATTTTAAGGAAGGGAATGAGGTGGAGAAGGTTAGGGAGCATATTTGGAGTGTGGGCCCTCCGCAGTTGAAGGCACGGCTGCTGAAGGTGAGGCAGAGAGAAGGCAGAGCCAGAGCACTGAAGTTTTTTTTGTGGGGGTGGAGGGTGTGGGTGTTGTCGGCTGGAGGAGGTTCAGAGAGATCGGGGAGTGTGAGGCCATGGAGAGATTTAAACGCAAGAATCAGAACTTTAAATGTGCCACATCAGGGGCGTGGAGAAGAAGAAAGGTCAACATTAAAACTCCATTTACACTTTAAAGTAGTATTTTAAAATCCGTACCCTGTAGCATAAGTTGCTGTAGACACAATTGCTCAGTACACCATTGCTGTCATACTGTAAAACAATTAGGCCTTGGGGGAATGAAGATCATTTTTAACCCTCAAATTGAGGCCTGGTATAGCCTACCCTGGGGGAGATTGCATAAACCTGCGGAGCAATGTGGTGTTTAGGCAGGTGGCTGTTGACTCGGATACTCATAATTCTGAAGCATGTGCGGAAAAGAGTGGCTCACATTACACAGTCTGGGGCGATTGTAAGCTGCTTGTTACAGCAATAAGTCCGACTGTGTTCGGCATGTGGCTGTCTAATCGGGTCAGAGCTCCTAATTAAATTACAAGCTGGCTAGCTGGAAGCGGAGCAGTTGTTTAATCAGCAGGACGAGGGATTCCTTATGTGTGACTCATTACTGACACTCAGTCACTAGAGAAACCCTGCGACAGGGCACGGCTGTAGTTCCCAATTTATGTGGCCCTCTGCTTTATAGATGGTGAGAGTTGTTTTAGGCTTTATCAGTTGTAGATATTGTACTGAGCATGCATGCTGCCTATAATTGGATGGTAACACAGTTTCAGTGCATGTTTAAAAAGGGTTCCTGGCACTTATCAGAGCTGTACAGACTGTCGCGTACAACTAGACATCACTTTGCATGGCAGAGATAATAAGAAAAACTTGCACTTTACAAGTGCCTCATTCTTGCTTTCAAATCTCTCCGTTGCCTAATCCCCTTCGCTATCCCAGTAAAGGGCAGCACGGCGGCACAGTGGTTAGCACTGCTGCCTCACAGCGCCAGGGACCCGGGTTCGATTCCCGGCCTCGAGTCACTGTCTGTGTACAGTTTGCACGTTTTCCCCATGTCTGCGTGGGTTTCCTCTGGGTTCTCCAGTTTCCTCCCACAGTCCAAAGATGTGTGGGTTCGGTTGATTGGCCATGCTAAATTATCCCTTAGTGTCAGGGGGACTAGCTAGAGGAAATGCATGGGGTTATGGGAATAGGGCCTGGATGAGATTGTGGTCAGTGCAGACTCGATGGGCTGAGTGGCCTCCTTCAACACTGTAGGGATTCCATGATTCTATGAATCTCCTCCAACTCAACAACCCTCTGAGATCTCTGCACTCCTTCAATTCCGGCCTCAGGAGCTTTGCTGATTTTAATCACTTCACGATCAGTGGCTGGGCCTTCAGCTGCGGAACTGCCTCACTACACATTTACACCTCTTTACCTCTCTCTCCTCCTTTAAGCTGTTCCTTAAAACTCTTTGACCAAGCTTTTAATTACCTGTTCTAATATGTCCTTATGTTGCTCGCTACAAAATTTTGCTTGGGTCTTTTCTGCATTAAAGGCGCTGTATAAATGTGAGTTGTTGTTATTATGTAAACAGTTGCGGCTGCCATTTTGCACACAGCAAGACCCCACGAGTAACGATGAGCTAAATGTCCAATTATTCTGATTTTGATAGGTGTTGATTGAGGGAGGAATGTTGGCCAGGACAGACAGGTCATTGTAATATTAGATTATATTTACTTCCCGTATGTAAAGTTAAATAAATATTCTTTGTGGTGTTGCTGTGTTGGAGAAGACAGATAAGATCTTGAAGGAAGAAAGACTTCCGTTTATACCGCATCTTTCATGATCTCAGAATGTGCCAAAGTCCTTTACAACCAATGGAGTAGGAAAGATAGTCACTGTCATGATGCAGGAGACATGGCAGCTCATTCCTCCACAACAAGCTCCCACAAACAGCAAGGGGATAATGGTCAGATAATCAGTGTTGATTGAGGGATAAATCTTTGTCAGGGCATCAGGGTTAGCAGGTCCTGTGGCGCAGTGGGGTCAGCGTCCCTGCCTCTAAACCAGAAGCTCTGGGTTTGAGTCCCACTGTGTTTTCCACTCCATCTGACGAAGGAGCAGCGCTCCGAAAGCTAATGGTATTTGCTACCAAATAAACCTGTTGGACTTTAACCTGGTGTTGTTAAAACTCTTCCTTTGAGTCCCACCTCAGGACTTGATGGCCAAAGGAAGGTGCGTTCATAACGCGGTCAAACAGGTTGAGTGTCAACCTGCAAATCCTTCCAAACGTGCTCATGGCTGGCAGTAAGAGTGGGAGAGACTCCTGGTCAGCCAAGCCTGATGCAGAGCGGTGCCCTTCAAGCTAGAAGCCTCTGGTGACAGGCGAGTGACCTGTTCCAGGAAAGAAATCCTTGCTATGGGAACAGATGAAGTTTATTTATTTTATTTGTTTATTTGTGTCACAAGTAAGGCTTACATTAACACTGCAATGAAGTTACTGTGAAAATCCCCCAGTCGCCACACTCCTGTTCAGGTACACTGAGGGGCAATTTAGCACGGCCAATGCACTTAACCAGCACATCTTCCAAACTGTGGGAGGAAACCGGAGCACCCGGAGGAAACCCACACAGATACAGGGAGAATGTGCAAACTCCACACAGACAGTAACCCAAGTTGGGAATCGAATGCAGGTCCCTGGCGTTGTGAGGCAGCAGTGCCAACCACTGTACCGCCAGTCTGCCTTGTGCATCACTAGCTGTGGGAAGAGAAACAACAACAGGGATAATTCCCCTATTCTTCTTTGAAAACAGTGCATTCCTTTACCCAAGAGGCAGACAGAAATTCAGTTTAATGCCTCGGCCTAAATATGGCGTGTCTGTCAATGCAGCACACCCTCAGCACTGCACTGCAGTGTCAGCCTAGATTTTTCTGCTCAAATCACGAATTGTGTTGTTAACATTTTGACTCCGAGTTGAGAGTGCCAGCTCCTCAGATTGGGACTTGCTTTGGTTTCTATGGATACTGACATTGCAAGTGCATTCAAAATTCAACATAGCATTGACATGCTATTGTCCATTGAGTGCCCTGGATCCTGTCCCCTCTCTAGTTCGATGGGCCGGGATTCTCTGATATCATTCGTTCCCACCCCACTGCCAGCGAGAATGGAGAATTTAGCGCTTAGTCAGAACTCCATTCATTGCAGCGGCACTGGAGAATCCGAGTCATGGACGAGGATTTTGGCGTATATTTCCAGTGTGGGGCTCCAGTAATCAGTGTAAAGAGTTAATGATGGGCATTGAGCATGTGGACAAGAAGCCATGTCACAATGATACCACTCACTGAGAGATGACTGAGAAACAGCTAAGAGAATAGCTCCAGCTATCTCTCGATCTTACTAACCTTTGCAGTTAGTTAGCATGTAAATAAATGTGCTTTCAACAAAAGACCATTGCCCCCAGCAAGGTCTCTTCTAGAGAAATCTTGAGATAAAACTGTGATAACAAATGACGACAGCAGTGACTACATCCACAGAGAAACTGTGGACAACAGCGGAAAAATGTCAGGTGCAGGTGAAGGACTTTGAGGCCAACCCGGCAACCACACCAGAGGCAACAAAATAACCAGGGCTGCCCAGCGACCAGCAATTCAAGTGGTGCCAAAAAAGACACCACTGAATCAGGGTGGGAAATGGCAGCTGCTTTGCCTCTACCAGAACCACTTCAAAATATAGAGGCATGGTAAAATTAGTGACGATGTTTTATCCAGTACCTGTAATAAGTCTTCAGAGGCAGAAGTCCCTTCAGCTAAATCCCTTTATTTACAATTCCAACAGCAGTACACAGAGTGCTATCAGTCAGCAGTCTACCTTCAGGTGTGCCAGAGGAACTGACACGCCCGGTTAAATACAAGGAAAAGACTCCCTGATTGGCCCATCAATTGGATCCTTAATCAGGGAGTTTATATTCCAATAGGTCAACCTCAATGTCCTGATGGACGTGCTGGATGGCGGAGGAGCGGGCTGGATGAGCCCCCACGTGCTGGCTGAGCACGCGGGGGTGGCCGTCTGGCACGCGGCCAAAGCCATCCAAGACCTTAGGACGGTCATGCTCGGCCCCGAGTGCGCACGCGGTCTGGAGGCGGCACAGGCATGCGGTGGGATCCCGCCCGAGCGTTCCCCTGCTCGGACGGAATTTCACATTGGCCCGAAGCCTAGACCTCCCCCCCCCCCCCCCCGGGTCAGGTGCCCCACTGCGTGTGCCGCCTCGCGGAAATGCCCTCCGTGCCCTTTTCCACCGCGCGGAGGCGTTTCCTGTACGGGCTGCTGCTGCACACCTTTCACTACCGCGTCCTCGCCTG
Organism: Mustelus asterias; assembly: GCF_964213995.1. NCBI lineage: Eukaryota > Metazoa > Chordata > Chondrichthyes > Carcharhiniformes > Triakidae > Mustelus > Mustelus asterias. The sequence goes on along the minus strand of NC_135834.1, from coordinate 10,953,552 downwards.
TCGCCCGGATACACCTTGGCGGGCCTTGTTGCCGCCGGGTGGCGGAGGTCCCCAGTGGAGGTCCCTCTACGGAGGGATCTCCCCCAATTATCTCGGGGACCTGGGGTGGAGGGTGCTGCACGCAGCAGTGCCGTACAACCGTAGGTTTTTCCGGTTCACGGACTCCCAAGACTGCCCTTTCTGTGGCCTTGTGGAGTCCGTGGACCATGACTACGTTCTGTGTTTTCGGCTGCACACCCTTTTTGGTTTCCTGAAACACCTTTTACTGATGTTTTGTTTGCACTTCAGTCCCACGCTCCTGATCTACGGGCACCTGGTGCGGAGAGGGGCGGGTCGGGATGCCGACCTCCTCGTGAACCTGCTCCTGGGCCTGGCGAGACGCGCCATCAATAGGTCCAGGCAGCGGGCGATCGACGGGGCTGTCCATCCTGACTGTCTGCCCCTCTACCGCGGCCAGGTGTCTCTGGAGAGGGAGCATGCGGTGTCCACGGGCGCGGTTGACGCCTTCCGTGACCGCTGGGCACCACAGGGGCTGGGGTGTATTATCGACCCTGATAATCACCTTTTGGTTTGATGTTTTAAGTTTCCTTTCGACTTTGTTTTTGGTTCGGGCTGTTCCCCCTTTCTTTTGGGGAGCCGCCCCTTTTACTTTGTCCCTAAGTTAATTTGAGTTTGTTTACTTGGTTGGTGTCAAAAGAGATACCTCAATGTCCTGATTGAAGTCATTAGAGTACCGCACGCTTCAGGCCTTGTGAATAAAGAGAGCAAAGATCAAGTCACCACTGTGTTATACACTGTTGGGTGCATCGCAGACAACAAGCTGGTCAGACAGGGAGTGAACAAAGAGCCAGCCATCTATGAGGATGTCATCGGGGCCTTTGACCCATACTTCAGTCTTTTTAAAAGTATTGTCACCGTGAGGCGAAATTTAACCAGCGTAGTCAAAAACAGGGTGAATGGATTAACTCATCCAGCAATGAATTGTACAGCCTGGCTGAAAATTGTGAGCATGGAACACCAAAAGACAACCTGATAGGATAGTCATTGGCGTTTTAGGTAAGAATCTCTTTGGCTTCTTGCAATCTTGAAGATTTGAAATTGAAGTAAAGCAGTACAACTGGCCAGACAGGACAAAGAGTGGAGGCAGAATAAGGCTTTTGTCAGACTTGCAAGAACAGCCCGATTTAAAGTTGTTCAAATTGTGGGTTGTAAAACCGGAAGTATAGCAAGGCAGCAACTGCTGCAATCAATTGTGGTGTAGGTACATCCACAGTGCTGTTAGGGAGGGAGTTCCAGGATTTTGACCCAGTGACAGTGAAGGAACAGCTGATATATTTCCAAGTCAGGATGGTGAGTGACTTGGAGGGAAACCTCCAGGTGGTGGTAATCCCAGGTATCTGCTGTCCTTGTTCTTCTAGATGGTAGAGGTTGTGCTTTTGGATGGTGCTGTCTAAGGAACCTTGGTGAGTTGTTGCAGTGCATCTTGTAGAGAGTCCACACTGCTGCTACTTAGCATCGGTGGTGGAGGGAGTGGATTTTTGTAGATGTGGTGCCAATCAAGCGGGGCTGCTTTGTTCTGGAAGGTGTTGAGCTTCTTGAGTGTTCTTGAAGCTGCACCCATCCAGGCAAGTGGAGAGTATTCCATCACACTCCTGACTTGTGTCTTGTAGATGGTGGACAGGCTTTGGAGAGTCAGGAGGTGAGTTACTCACCACAATATTCCCAGCCTCTGACCTGCTCTTGTAGCCACTGTGTTTATGTGGTGAGTCCAGTTGAGTTTCTGGTCAATGGTAACCCCAAGGATGTTGACAGTGGGGGATTCAGTGATGGTTACACCATTGAATGTCAAGGGGCGGTGGTTAGAATAGAGATTGAGCAAAGCCAGCACAGACTGGAGCCTGAGCCCAGAACTTCCTTGGCATGTGATGGATTTGCTGCTACTGGCCGCCAAATTTACCCAATGAGAGAAGTGGGAAGACTAATTTCAGAAGTACAGATGGAAACCAATATCGACACAAGGTTGAAAAAGGAACAGGTCACTTCTTTACCTACAGATACCTTTTTAAGTAATACGCACCACAGTATTCCAAAATCTTTGGCAGGGAAATCTTTACTTTAGTAAAATTCCAGGGACCTTGCTAATTGGCTATTTTTGTTTTAAATAAGTATGATTTTTATGGCGACCTTGGGCAAGGATGCATGGTCCCCTGTCAATCCCTCTGAGGAGGGGAGGCGTAAATTAGCTGTTTGGGATGCAACGCATCCAGCGTCACTCAGGAAATGAGCTGTTGCAGCATCAACGTGGGAGTCCCCCTGGATAAAATAAATAACCCTTCAAGAAAAGTTTATTTTCAGCATCGAAAATAAATCTTGTTGCAGCACGGATTCCTCTCTGGGGAGCATCCATTTTATGAGAGGAGTAAGGGCTGTTTGGAACTGCTTGAGGCGGCAGTGACTGTAAGCCCCTGGAACTTTGGCAAGTTGGTATTGCATGGCAAGGAATCAATGCGCTTGCCAGCAATTCTCAATTCGCTATTCCGAGTCTTCCCTCCTGCCAGCTAAGGAATGAGAGTCACGTCAGCGTGAGGTCTGGGAATAGGCATGTGAGGGAGAAGGGAAAAGAAGGTTGTGGTGATGGGATGGGAGGAGGCTCCAGTGCAGCATAAATGCCAGCATGGCTTGGTCGGGCCAAATGGCCTGTGTCGTATTATGTAACAAGGGGGGGGGAGTGGAAATCTGGAACTCTGCCCCTCCAGGCTGTGTGAAGGCTGCTGCAGAAATGGAACTGCCAGGAATGAGTCCTAGCCCCCTGGCCCTGTGTGTGTGTGTGTGTATATATATATATATATAAACAGGTTTGACAATTGGCTTGCTGTATAGTATATAAAATATGACTCAGACTTAATTAATGTGCTCAGTTCCTTGGATGGCTTTGTAACCAGCGTTTAGCAAAACAATACCGATTGGAAGTTTTACAGCACATGTTTTTAATTTAATTTTTTTTTACTATTGTTTTAAATTTTTGTTGCACACTCCCACATGTGGTCCATAAAAACCCTAATTAGGCCGCAGCCACAAATTTAACAAGTTGATATCATGCTCCCTGTTATTTAATCACTCCAGTTATTTTGCCCCAGTGTTAAGCTTTGGTTAAAATATTCTCTTCTCTCTCGGCATTGACTCTTGTTGGGTTACAGTTTACTGTCTGGTCTCCCAAGTGAGTGCGGTCGGCTGCACATAACGGAGCAACTCTGCAAACCCTGCACAGCTGGGCAGTCAGATTTGAGAACGTGTTTGGGGGAAGCTGTGCTAGATGGTGCATTTTGCCGGCTGCAAACTCCTGACCTGGGTTTTTTTTTTGTTCTTGCACGAATACTTAAGTCGAAAGCTCGAGATCGCTGTGACAAAAGTAAGGACGCATTAATCCTGACAGAGAGCCCGCAGGACTGGAGTTCCGTTTACAGCATCTGGGGCAGGGCTAGCACATAGTAAGAAAGAGGGGGAACAAATAGGGTAGATTGGTAGGAACGGTGCCCCGTTGGTTGGAGAGTCTAGAACGAGTGTCTTGTCTAAATATTGGAGCCAGACCTTTCAGGAGTGACATTAGGGAACGATTCTGCACACACACGGGATGGTAGATGTTTGGAACTCACTAAGTCTCCAAGACAGCGCTAGAGGATCTGCCAGTTCAGGTTTATCATTGCTCATTGTGGAGTGTGGAGCGAGGGGTTTATTGCATTGAATTAAATAAAACTTCAATACTTCAAGAAACATTTTTCAAGCTAATTGGCTGAAGAACCAGAGGGAAGATGAGAATCTGTCTTAGGTTGGCTTCTGCACGGATCGTCAGTGAAGAGTATTAAGGAGAAATTCAAACTATGGTTTCATCCCCATCCCCACTCGAACCATCCTTCTTCACTCATAGGATTGTCCATTGTACAATGAGTACTCAGATAAGCTTTAAAACGATCAAGAACTAATGATGGCATCAAGTCTTGTTTTGTATCGAATGACTGACACGGCGGCACGGTGGCACAGTGGTTAGCACTGCTGCTTCACAGCTCCAGGATCCTGGGTTCGATTCCCGGCTCGGGTCACTGTCTGTGTGGAGTTTGCACATTCTCCTCGTGTCTGCGTGGGTTTCCTCCGGGTGCTCCGGTTTCCTCCCACAGTCCAAAGATGTGTGGGTTAGGTTGATTGGCCAGGTTATAAATTGCCCCTTAGAGTCCTGGGATGCATAGGTTAGAGGGATTAGCGGGTAAATATGTGGGGGTAGGGCCTGGGTGGGATTGTGGTCGGTGCAGACTCGATGGGCCGAATGGCCTCCTTCTGCACTGTAGGGTTCTATGATTTCTATGACACCAGTGATCTGGATCAGAGCGTGCTGTCAATAGATTTCAGGTAGTGAATGCAGCAAAAACCACCCTTACTCCCACCACCTTGCTCCCAATGAAAAGCATATTGCACCATATCATTCGTCTGGTCTTCATTCGATGAATCACAGAACGTCTGGAAAAGGCCAACATATCCTCCGTTGTATCTTTTACTCTGATTTGATTTATTATTGTCACATGTATTAACATACAGTGAAAGGTATTGTTTCTTGCGCGCTATACAGACAAAGCATACCGTTCATAGAGAAGGAAAGGAGAGGGTGCAGAATGTAGTGTTGCACACATAGCTAGGGTGTAGAGAAAGATCAACTTAATGGTAGGTCCATTGAAAAGTCTGACAGCAGCCGGGAAGAAGCTGTTCTTGAGTCAGTTGGTACGTGACCTCAGACTTTTGTATCTTTTTCCCGAAAGAAGAAGGTGGAAGAGAGAATGTCCGGGGTGCGTGGGGTCCTTAATTATGCTGGCTGCTTTTCCGAGGCAGCAGGAAGTGTCGACAGAGTCAATGGATGGGAGGCTGGTTTGCGTGATGGATTGGGCTACATTCACCACCTTTTGTAGTTTCTTGCAGTCTTGGGCAGAGCAGGAGCCATACCAAGCTGTGATACAACCAGAAAGAATGCTTTCCATGGTGCATCTGTAAAAGTTGGTGAGAGTCGTAGCTGACATGCCAAATTTCCTTAGTCTTCTGAGAAAGTAGAGGCGTTGGTGGGCTTTCTTAACTATAGTGTTGGCATGGGGGTACCAGGACAGGTTGTTGGTGATCTGGACACCTAAAAACCTGAAGCTCTCGACCCTTTCTATTTCGTCCCCATTGATGTAGACAGGGGCATGTTCTCCTTTACGCTTCCTGAAGTCGATGACAATCTCCTTCGTTTGTCAAAAGAAAATTTGTAACAAGCTTGTTGAAACTGGAAATGATGTAATAGCCACTTCTGGGAACAATCTTACAATCAAAATGGCTTCCTTGTGACCCATCTGTGGAGTGAGCATTTCATACAGCACGGAAGGCGGCCATTGTGGTCTCGCTGACGGTGGTCGCAGGTTCCCCGGTGGCAGGGAAAGAATGATGGGGAGCCCCGTTTATGACAATGGGACTGGAAGATCCCACTGCTGGCCAATGGTGACCACCTTCGCCGCCTCAAAACACTCGCGATCAGTGCAAAGGTCAACCTAAAAGCCAAATAGAAGCTTATTATGTGATTTATGTGAGACAGTCTGCCATAGGGAACTCTCATCGTGTTGGTGGCTGCATCAGGATTAGGACAGGATGTCAATGTACACTCCTGATCTCTCCGATAGAATGTGGAATTGGATGTCTCTTGCTCTGCTACAGAGGGTGTTCCAATGGCTCACTAGGTTTAAAAAGAAAAGACTTGCGTTTCTATAGTGTCTTTCACAATCTTGGGATTTTCCAAAGTGCTTTATACTCGTGCACCAGCCACTGAAAGTAAGCGCGCAGGTACAGTAGGCAGTAAAGAAGGCAAATGGTATGTTGGCCTTCATAGCAAACGGATTTGAGTACAGGGATAGGGATGTTTTGCTGCAATTGTATTGGGCGCTGGAGAGGTCACACCTGGAGTATTGTGTGCAGTTTTGGAGGAAGGATGTCCTTGCTATAGAGGGAGCGCAGCGAAGGTTTACCAGGCTGATTCCTGGGATGGCAGGTCTGTCATATGAGGAGAGACTAAGTCAGTTGGGATTATATTCACTGGAGTTTAGAAGAGTGAGAGGGGATCTCATAGAAACTTATAAAATTCTAACAGGATTAGATGGGTAGATTCAGAAAGAATGTTCCCAATGGTGGGGGAGTCCAGAACTAGGGATCATAGTTTGAGGATAAGGGGTAAACTTATAAAATTCTAACAGGGTTAGACAGGGGAGATTCAGAAAGAATGTTCCCAATGGTGGGGGAGTCCAGAACTAGGGGTCATAGTTTGAGGATAAGGGGTAAACCTTTTAGGACTGAGGTGAGGAGAAATTTCTTCACCCAGAGGGTGGTGAATGTGTGGAATTCACAGCACAAAGTAGTTGAGGCCAAAATATTGTCTGATTTCAAGAAGAAATTAGATATCGCTCTAGGAGCTAAAGGGATCAAGGGATATGGGGGGAAGTGAGATCAGGATATTGAATTTGATGATCAGCCATGTTCAAAATGAATGGCGGAGCAGGCTCGAAGGGCCGAGTGGCCTATTCCTGCTTCTAGTTTCTATGAGATTTACCAGGATGCTGCCTGGTTTGGAGGGTAGGTCATATGAGGAAAGGTTGAGGGAGCTAGGGCTGTTCTCTCTGGAGCGGAGGAGGCTGAGGGGAGACTTAATAGAGGTGTATAAAATGATGAAGGGGATAGATAGAGTGAACGTTCAAAGACTATTTCCTCGGGTGGATGGAGCTATTACAAGGGGGCATAACTATAGGGTTCGTGGTGGGAGATACAGGACGGATATCAGAGGTAGGTTCTTTACGCAGAGAGTGGTTGGGGTGTGGAATGGACTGCCTGCAGTGATAGTGGAGTCAGACACTTTAGGAACATTTAAGCGGTTATTGGATAGGCACATGGAGCACACCAGGATGATAGGGAGTGGGATAGCTTGATCTTGGTTTCAGATAAAGCTCGGCACAACATCGTGGGCCGAAGGGCTTGTTCTGTGCTGTACTGTTCTATGTTCTATGAAGTACTTTTGAAATGCTGTCACTGTTGTAATGCAGGGTTAGATTGTAAGCCTGGATTATGTGCTCGAGTGTCTGGGGTTTATCAAGTGAGCAGTCATCTGTTTGATCCAGAAATTCCCGGTTACTGGGGCTCAGGCATTTAGAGAGAAAGAGGACATAACAATTGGTCTTGGTAGGGGGGGAAAATGATCAGGGTCCCCACTCCTGGAAGCTATCCAGCAGCACGAACAGGAATACGCACAGTGCAGGAATAAGACTGTTATTGGCTATACTGCCACTGTGGTAAAATAGCTTGCTGGCATTTGATGAGCGTTAGCCATTGGGGAGAGTTGCTGGAGGATGGACGGTGCCTGGAAGATTCGCTCAGCATGGAATCAATGCCTTATAGGAGCATAGACAAAAAAATTGAAAAGGAAAAAGAAAATAATTGAAAGCAGGAAGTATGAGCTCTGAGTAAGTCAAGCTTTGCTTTGGCACAGTACAAGTGACCCACTTTGAATTGGCTCTGATTTCTGGCCCAATCAATTAATCCCTGATTTACAGCATGTTTTGTTTCCCACACAGTGTTCCCTTGTGTATATGCAGATGAGAAAGGTTTCGAGAACACTAGAAAGCAGAGTTAATGATCCACCATCACAGAAGATAGCAGTGTTGAGAGCTTTTTGTATGGGCCGATCTTGGTTATGTTTAAGACTCGCTGAGGTATCTGAGCCCAGATTCTGCCTGACACGGTCAGTGAATACTAGAGACTGAACTAGTTAGCTAGCCCCTGGCCATCCTCTCCTGATTGCTTTCTGAAAACGTTCCAACACTCTTGCAATGTATTCCCCAATTCCCAAGGTTTTGTAAAGGGCCTTAAGTGAAAACCTGCTTTGGATTTTTTTTTGGAAGTTGTATAAGCCGACTTAATGTGGAGCATCCTCCAATGCCCCATTTTGGATCCAGGTCCTGCCATTCTTGCAAGCGTCAGATTCCGCCTTGATAACTGGCTGTGCTCAGAACAAGAGCCCTTATGGTAGACAAAGTGTAGCTTTTTACGCATTTATGCTAAATGACACAAATCTTGAAAGCCCATTGAAGAAAAGAATGCCCTTTTTTAAATATTCAATTTTCAATAAATATTAATGGGCAAACTTCAAATGCAACCTTATTTCAGACAGAATGTGGTAGCTTTTTAGTAAACACTGCTTCATTGAAGGGAGCCTTTGGAAGGCTATTAATAAAATGAAGTTTGTAAGAATCTTCAAAACTGAGTGGTTAGCTCGATTGCTTTAGGTCGGAGCCAGCATTCATGGACAAAAGGGATACAGTTCCTTTCACAAAAGGCTTCAGTTACAGTGTCCAAAGTCAGAACTGTGTGGGGTCGAGATTACAGCCTTTTAGAGGGAAGTCAATAACAGCTTCCTTCTCCAATTCCAAAATGTGATGTTATCATTAATAAGGAAGATTTGGAGGTCAAGTTAGTGTGGCTGGAAGACACACCCTTTGATCAAAGTGCATTTTATAGATAGAAAGTAATCCTTATAAATCAAAGCCATCAAATCCATCACGCAAACCAGCCTCCCATCCATTGACTCTGTCTACACTTCCCGCAGCTTCGGAAAAGCAGCCAGCATAATTAAGGACCCCACGCACCCCAGACATTCTCTCTTCCACCTTCTTCCGTCGGGAAAAAGATACAAAAGTCTGAGGTCACGCACCAACCGACTCAAGAACAGCTTCTTCCCTGCTGCCATCAGACTTTTGAATGGACCTACCTCGCATTAAGTTGATCTTTCTCTACACCCTAGCTATGACTGTAACACTACATTCTGCACTCTCTCGTTGCCTTCTCTATGAACGGTATGCTTTGTCTGCATAGCACGCAAGAAACAATACTTTTCACTGTATGTTAATACATGTGACAATAATAAATCAAATCAAATCATAGAATCATCCACCAGAGAGAGAGGCCATTTGGCCAATTGTGGCTGTGCTAGCTCCCTGAAAGAACTAGCCAACGAGTCTCACTTCCCTGTTTTGTTTTCCATTAGCCCCTTTTCCTTTTCAAATATTTATCCAATGTCCCCTTTTGAAAGTTTGGATTGAATCTGCTTCCACCGCCCTTTCAGGCAGCGCCTTCCAGATCACAACTCGCTGTTTAAACCACTTCTCCCCAAGTCTAGAGCTTGCCTGGTTCTCTCCATTTTCTCTACTTGTGATTTCCCTGTATTTTCAAGATATTTCTAAATTTGGACATGTCCGGGAATTTATGGCTCCTCTGCGCTATGTTGCCTGCTGAATGTGGCAGGCCATCTAAATTGCCGTTTACTTTGGCAGGACTATAATGTCCCACTGGGCGGCAGGGGCCGCAAGATCCCAGCCTTGATTTTATTTTTAATGGCCTAATTTTTCGGATGGCGAGGTCTCGAATGTTGATTGGCTGCAGACGGGAATTCCACCAGCACTTGAAAGGATGTCACAGCTTGGACAGCCAATCAAATTAGCTGACAGCTCTCCAGCCCCTCCAGGCACAGCGTTGCATTGGCCAGAAATCCTGCCGGTGTTGAACCAATACCGGACGGTTGCTGCAAGTTCACTGCTGTTATCTAAGTGCTTCCTTTCAACAGCACCTGGGGGTGAAACAAACCCACTCCTGTACCGAGTCAGTGGTGAGGTTTCTGTGATTCCCTGAAAGGCACACGTCAAAAATTCTGACGATGTCAAAGATAAAAGCAAAACACTGGAGGCTGGAATTTGAAACAGAAAATGTTGGAAAATTTCAGCTGGTCTGACAGCATCTCTGGAGAGAGAATAGAGCCAACGTTTCCAGTCTGGGTGACCCTTCGTCAGAGCTGGATACCAAAGCTGGGTGAAAGTCATGTGGGCGTAAACGGTGATGTGAACCATGCCTTGAAAACCCCGAGGAGGCTTCTGCAGCAGACCTGTGATCTCATCTTGTCTCGTGCCGCAATTTGCTTCAGTGAGGTTGCTGAGAAATGTAGGTGTTAGCTGTGAGATGTAGCAATAGGCACACTGAGTGCCTCCGTGAATAGATAGTTAATTATTACTGTAAGCAAACTTTCGCTGCCGGTGCAGACACCAGTTTTGGAAAGTATCTTTGTGGACAATGTATCTGATAAGTTTATTATTGCCACAAGTAGGCTTACATTAACACTGCAATGAAGTTACTGTGAAAATCCCTTAGTCGCCACACTCCTGTTCGGGTACACTGAGGGAGAATTTAGTATGGTCAATCCACCTAACCAGCACGTCTTTCGGACTGTGGGAGGAAACCGGAGCACCCGGAGGAAACCCACGCAGACACGGGGAGAACATGCAGACTCCACACAGACAGTGACCCAAGCCGGGAATCGAACCCGGTCCCTGGCGTTGTGAGGCAGCAGTGCTAACCGCTGTGCCACCGTGCCGCCAAACATTAACCCTGACTATCATCTCTCCTTTACAAGTTGGCGTCTGGGACTTCAGTTTTCAACAGTTGATTATGAGCCTTTTTTATACACTCCCAACATCTCGCATCAGTAAAGTCCGTCCAACCCCTCCAAAATCTGGTGCCAACCATCATAGGATCTGTTGGAGCCACAGGACCAAAATGGGGTTTGGGTGGGGGGGGAAGGTAGATGGTGTATATTCTAGAGTCTTACTTCATTGCATTTGTGCATCGGGGGATATTTATGCAGATGCAAGTCAATTACTAGGGGGCACAGGTTTAAGGTGCGAGGGGCAAGGTTTAAAGGAGATGTACGAGGCAGGTTTTTTACAGAGGGTGGTGGGTGCCTGGAACTCGCTGCCAGGGGAGTGGAAGCAGATACGATAGTGAGTTTTAAGGGGCATCTTGACAAGTACATGAATAGAGGGGTATGGTTCCTGGAAGGATAGGGGGTTTTAGTTCAGATGGGCAGCATGATTGATGCAGGCTTGGAGGGCCAAAGGGCCTGTTCCTGTGCTTTTCTTTGTTCTTTCTTGTCCTAAGGAGATTAATGGAGTAAATTGTAGACGAGAAGGAGAGCGGTTGATGATATTGTGACCACCTTCTGCTGGCTGCATTTTTCTTACAACTAATATATGTTTTGAGGTTAATGTGTATTGTAATGATATGACCGAGACTCAAATTTAATGCTGACAGTCTCGTGAAAAAAGTAGGTTCTTTTTTGGCAGTCGGTATTTCATCCTTTTCGACTCTGCTGAAGGGTTTTACACACTACACTTTTGTTTTCCGAGGTATCTAATCTTTGGCTTGGATTCCTTCTGCTGCGCAAAAGACTTGATGACGACTGAAGTTAGATAAAGGTTTGAGAGTTAGTTCAAGTACGAAAGACAAAATTCATTCATTTGATACCTTGCCCTGGATGTAACTACATGTACTGGGCATTCCCTGACACTGTTACCATCAGTGCTCAGTAGAAAATCTTCTCCTGTTCCTCTTCAGTCCGTGGTAACAGTTTCCCTCTGCTCCAGCTACACCGCAAACCTTTCTGAAACCCATTCCACATGTTTCCCTCCTTCTGCGTGAGGATTCTTCCAGACAGTTGCAAGCTCTGGTGACAGTGCCAAGCAAGTGCAGCACAATCGGCACAGTTTCCCATCGCAACTCAATGTTTGCCCCACCTAATTCCGCTGCCATGGGCAGCCGGCTGGCAGATGTCAATGGGCAGATGTCCCCTCTCCTGTAACCTTCGTGAGAAATGAGTCAGTATCAGACAGTTTTGAGACCAGCAATAGCATAAGCATCTGCAGTACAAAGAACAGTACAGCTCAGGAAACAGGCCCTTCGGCCCTCCAAGCCTGTGCCGCTCCTTGGTCCAACTAGACCAATCGTTTGTATCCCTCCATTCCCAGGCTGCTCATGTGACTATCCAGGTAAGTCTTAAACGATGTCAGCGTGCCTGCCTCCACCACCCTACTTGGCAGCGCATTCTAGGCCCCCACCACCCTCTGTGTAAAAAACATCCCTCTAATATCTGAGTTATACTTCGCCCCTCTCACCTTGAGCCCGTGACCCCTCGTGAATGTCACTTCTGATCTGGGAAAAAGCTTCCCACCGTTCACCCTATCTATCCCCTTCATAATCTTGTACACCTCTATTAGATCTCCCCTCATTCGCTGTCTTTCCAGGGAGAACAACCCCAGTTTACCCAATCTCTCCTCCTAGCTAAGACCCTCCATACCTGGCAACATCCTGGTAAACCTTCTCTGCACTCTCTCTAACGCCTCCACGTACTTCTGGTAGTGCGGCGACCAGAACTGGACGCAGTACTCCAAATGTGGCCTAACCAGCGTTCTATACAGTTGCATCATCAGACTCCAGCTTTTATACTCTATACCCCGTCCTATAAAGGCAAGCATACCATATGCCTTCTTCACCACCTTCTCCACCTGTGTTGCCACCTTCAAGGATTTGTGGACTTGCACACCTAGGTCCCTCTGTGTTTCTATACTCCTGATGACTCTGCCATTTATTGTATAACTCCTCCCTACATTATTTCTTCCAAAATGCATCACTTCGCATTTATCCGGATTAAACTCCATCTGCCACCTCTCCGCCCAATTTTCCAGCCTATCTATATCCTGCTGTATTGCCCGACAATGCTCTTCGCTATCCGCAATTCCAGCCATCTTCGTGTCATACCAATGGGATTTGTCTTACATACTTGAAATAACAGTGTTATTAGAACTCCTATATCTAGCTTCAGTGCTTGTGAAGTATTTGTTAATGGTACCCTTCTCAACACCCCTGCCTCTGCTGTGGTAACATTGCTTTATTGTAAATTGCTGAGATATGGTACTGTAGCAACTGGCATACTAAGTATAGACAGAGCCCAATATATTTTTAATCCTTTCATTCCATTTGTCTGGAGTCCACCAGAGCAGATCTTAACGTTTTGGAGTGCCAATTTTCACAGTCAAGGATTGTTCCTAAAACTGTCCAATTTAATGTAAAATAGTAAATTGTTCATGGTCAGGTGGTGAATGAAGTTTCCTCTGAGTGCTCTGGTTTCCTCCCACAGTACAAAGATGTGTAGGTTAGGTGGATTGGCCATGCTAAATTGCCCTTTAGCGCCCAAAGATGTGTAGGTTAGGTGGATTGGCCATGCTAAATTGGCCCTTAGTGTCCAAAGATGTGCAGGTTAGGTGGATTGGCCATGCTAAATTGGCCCTTAGTGTCCAAAGATGTGCAGGTTAGGTGGATTGGCCATGCTAAATTGTCCCTTAGCGTCCAAAGATGTGCAGGTTACGCGGATTGGCCATGCTAAATTGTCCCTTTGTGTCCAAAGATGTGCAGGTTACGCGAATTGGCCATGCTAAATTGCTGTCAGGGGGATTAGCTAGGGTAAATATATGGGGTTACGGGGATAGGGCTTGGGTGGGATTGCTGTCGGTGCAGATTCGATGGGCTGAATGACCTCCTTCTGCACTGTATGGATTCTATGATTTGTATGAAAAGTGTGATCAAAAATAACAATAGGAAATAAGGTTTATGGATGGGAAGTGTGAGCCTTATGCACAATTGTATTTCTAGTATATAGGCATTGATGTTTTAAAGAAAATACTGGCTGGGAAAAACACAACCAAACCTCCAAATCAGGATGATCTTGGACTCTCAGAATAGGGGGAGCATTCTACTATTTTGAAGGAAAAATCTACCTCCCCACCTGGGCAAGAAGAGATTGTCCGACTGAAAAACGCCATGGAATTTGGAAGGCTCCAGTTGGAAGATTAAGGCCTCCTTTTTATGAGGGCTAGCAGGGCTGAATAACATTTTTCATATTTGTTCATGGGATATTTGTTGCCCAACCCTAATTGAGAAGATGGTGAGTGAGCCGCCGCCTTGAACCACTGCAGTCCGCGTGGTGTAGGTACACCCACAGTGCTGTTAGGGAGGGAGTTCCAGGAATTTGAACATGAATGAACAGAGAATAAGTTTGAATTTATTTGTCGTCCTAAGGGTATAATCTATGACTTAATCAAACCCGATTAATGCTCTACCATCTCCTAACGGCGCCGTGTGAAATACGTGGGCATAATGCCTTGATGGTAGTATCAAGTTTTGTTTTTAAAGAAAGGAATCTCTTGCTCGACAAGAATTCTCTTCTATAGTTCCTAATTAATACTGAGCATTGCCCTGGCCTGACACAAGGAATTTTTGACGCACTTAAATGGGCATTTCTTGCTGGCCCGTTTGGACAGTGTCTCCTTTTTGTACTGGCTGAATTCATCCAGACTAATGCAATGCGCCATGTTAAACTGCCTATTGTTGAGACAATGATAATAGCACAGTCTGTACTGAGCAAATAGACCTGAAGGTAATTGCAAAAATGTATTCTGCTCGCTGTCAAAAGTTTCTGTACAAGAATCTCGGGGAAAGAAAATGGCTGATGTGAAACTGAGAGTGTCCCAAATTGAGCAGGTGTATTTTGCAAGCCTTTCAATGGTTAAGTTTGTTTATTTATTAGTGTCACAAGTAGGCTTGCATTAACACTGCAATGAAGTTACTGTGAAATTCCCCGAGTCGCCACACTCCTGTTCGGGGTACACTGAGGGAGAATTTAGCACGGCCAATGCGCCCTAACCAGCACGTCTTTCAGACTGTGGGAGGAAACCGGAGCACCCGGAGGAAACCCACGCAGACATGGGGAGAACATAAGAACTAGGAGCAGGAGTCGGCCATCTGGCCCCTCGAGCCTGCTCCGCCATTCAACAAGATCATGGCTGATCTTTTTGTGGACTCAGCTCCACCATAACCCCAGCAGTGCTAACCACTGTGCCACCGCGCTGCCCCCAGTGTAGGTCGGAGGACTGGTTCTGTTTGAAGAAAGGAAGACTTGCATCAAAATAATGTATTTTGCAATCACAGGACATCTCCATGCATGTTGCAGTCAATACCGGGATTTTCTGGAACCCCCCCCACTGTGATGGGTTTTTCTGCTGCGGCCCAGTGGTTAGCACTGCTGCCTCACAGCGCCAGGGACCCGGGTTCAATTCCCAGCTCGGGTCACTGTCTGTGTGGAGTCTGCACGTTCTCCCCGTGTCTGTGTGGGTTTCCTCCGGGTGCTCTAGTTTCCTCCCACAGTCCAAAGATGTGTGGGTTAGGTTGATTGTCATGATGTGGAGATGCCGGCGTTGGACTGGGGTAAACACAGAGTACCCTTCGTTGTCCAGTACTTCCCCGGAGCGGAGAAGCTACGGCATCTCCTCCGGAGCCTTCAACATGTCATTGATGAAGACGAACATCTCGCCAAGGCCATCCCCACACCCCCACTTCTTGCCTTCAAACAACCGCACAACCTCAAACAGACCATTGTCCGCAGCAAACTACCCAGCCTTCAGGAGAACAGTGACCATGACACCACACAACCCTGCCACAGCAACCTCTGCAAGACGTGCCGGATCATCGACACAGATGCCATCATCTCACGTGAGAACACCATCCACCAGGTACACGGTACATACTCTTGCAATTCGGCCAACGTTGTCTACCTGATACGCTGCAAGAAAGGATGTCCCGAGGCATGGTACATTGGGGAAACTATGCAGACGCTGCGACAATGGATTAATGAACACCGCTCGACAATCACCAGGCAAGACTGTTCTCTTCCTGTTGGGGAGCACTTCAGCGGTCACGGGCATTCGGCCTCTGATATTCGGGTAAGCGTTCTCCAAGGCGGCCTTTGCGACACACGACAGCGCAGAGTCGCTGAGCAGAAACTGATAGCCAAGTTCCGCACACACGAGGACGGCCTCAACCGGGATATTGGGTTCATGTCACACTATTTGTAACTCCCACAGTTGCGTGGACCTGCAGAGTTTCACTGGCTGTCTTGTCTGGAGACAATACACATCTTTTTAGCCTGTCTTGATGCTCTCTCCACTCACATTGTTTCGTTTCTTAAAGACTTGATTAGTTGTAAGTATTCGCATTCCAACCATTATTCATGTAAATTGAGTCTGTGTCTTTATAAGCTCTGTTTGTGAACAGAATTCCCACTCACCTGAAGAAGGGGCTTAGAGCTCCGAAAGCTTGTGTGGCTTTTGCTACCAAATAAACCTGTTGGACTTTAACCTGGTGTTGTTAAACTTCTTATTAAGTTGATTGGCCATGCTAAATTGCCCTTAGTCGGGGGGATTAGCAGGGTAAATGTGTGGGGTTACGGGAATAGGGCCTGGGTGGGATTGTGGTCGGTGCAGACTCGATGGGCCGAATGGCCTCCTTCTGCACTGTAGGGATTTAATGATTCTATAACAGTCCTTCAAGTACTTTTCTGGATGCAGTGAGCAGTTGGCTGCCAGGGGATTTTTTTTGGTCCTGCTGAAGCCTTTGACATTTTGCATGGCTCGCCTGACCCACTGCTGGGAACCTGCTGCGGGGAGGGATGGGGGGGTTCGACTTCAGGAGCGGAAGATCATGTCCAATGAATGCCGTCGTTGCTGTAGGAAACACAGCAGCCAATTGGCACACAGCAATGTGATAATGACCAGATCATCAGTTTGTGATGTTGATTGAGGGATAAATATTGGCCAGAGCAACAGCAATGTCACCCTCCCAATTCTGCAGTTGTTAAACATGAAGAAATGCTCAAGGGTGGTGCTGAGAGTGTGTTCAGCCCCCAGCAGGTGAAACCAGAATTTTCTGCCCAAAGTCAATGGACCTTTGGCAGGGCTCCAAGTTTTCCAGTTCCGTTGGAACCGATTTTGGCTGCCAGCGGAACGGTAAAATCCCTATCTCTGCTTTTCATCCACAGTAAGGAAAAAATAGGAACTACAATGAATTGCCTGTGTTTCCTTGGCTCCTGATTCTTCATCATTGTTTTATAATGCCCCGTGATGTGCCTTTAGGCGTTTTATTACATTAAAAGGTGCTATGTAATGCAAGTTGTTGTTGTGTGTCTGAAATCAGCCTCCCAAACTTTCCACTCCTAAAGCTGGGACTGCGTGGATTTGTTTTTGTGTGGGATGGTTTGAACTGGTTTATTCTGCATTATGTCTTCCCCACCCCCAGCAGTTTGCTGCTGAATCTCTGCCCGTACGAGTCTCTTGGCGGAGATCATGAGCCCCAGGCAAATTGCTACTGCCAACTGCCAGCCTCTGCTCCAACTGCACCACTCAGCTTGGGCATTCCACAGGGTCTGCGGCTAATTGACTGTTATGAACTTGAAGAAGGTTCGGCAAGGGCAGGCAGAGGGAAGATAGACAAGGCCCTGCGGTCCTGGATGCCACAAGTTCAGGAATTAGCTGCGTGGGCCCATCTGAGGAAGGCTGCCTTTTGCGATTTCTGCTGGGACTCCCTCCTCTGAAACCTGAACATAAGAAATAGGAGCAGGAGTAGGCCATCTAGCCCCTCAAGCCTGCTCCGCCATTCAATAAGATCATGGCTGACCTGATAGTGGGTTCAGTTCCACTTACCCGCCCGCTCCCCATAACCCTTAATTCCCTTTATGGTTAAAAATCTATCTATCTGTGACTTAAACACATGTAACGAGGTAGCCTCTACTGCTTCATTGGGCAGAGAATTCCAAAGATTCACTACCCTCTGGGAGAAGAAGTTCCTCCTCAACTCTGTTCTAAATTGACTCCCCCGTATTTTGAGGCTATGCCCCCTAGTTCTTGTTTCCATTGTAAGTGGAAATAACCTCGCTGCTTCTACCCTGTCTAGCCCCTTCATTATCTTATATGTCTCTATAAGATCTCCCCTCAACCTTCTAAACTCCAATGAGTACAGGCCCAGTCTACTCAATCTCTCCTCATAAGCTAACCCCCTCATCTCTGGAATCAACCCGGTGAACCTTCTCTGTACCCCCTCCAAAGCTAATATATCCTTTCTTAAATAAGGGGACCAAAATTGTACACAGTAGTCTAGGCGCGGCCTCACCAGTACCCTGTACAGTTGCAGCAAGACCTCCCTGCTTTTATACTCCATCCCTCTCGCGATAAAGGCCAACATTCCATTTGCCTTCTTGATCACCTGCTGCACCTGCAAACTGAGTTTTTGTGATTCATGCACAAGGACCCCCAGGTCCCTCTGCACAGTAGCATGTTGTAATTTTTCACCGTTTAAATAATAGTCCATTTTACTATTATTCCTTCCAAAGTAGATAACCTCACACTTACCAACGTTATACTGTGATCCAACATGGAGGTAGCCCTGGCCATCGCTGGGAAAGTCACTGCAAGGTCGAATGTTTACACAACCAAACCGGTGTCAACGGTTTCCACCACAGTCACCAAAGGATCACCAATACTTCAAGCGGGTGGCAGACACCTTGACTGCTGAGACGGGGGAAGGAAATACTTCTGTTTATTTCTTCTTTTCTTATTTTTTACTTTTATTTTTATTAGTGTCAGGAGTAGGCTGACATTAACACTGCAATGAAGTTACTGTGAGAATCCCCTAGTCGCCACACTCCTGTTTGGGTACACTGAGGGAGAATTTAGCACGGCCAATGCACCTAACCAACACATCTTTCGGACTGTGGGAGGAAACCGGAGCATCCAGAGGAAACCCACGCAGACACGGGGAGAAACGTGCAGACTCTGCACAGACAGTGACCCGAGCCGGGAATCGAACCCAGGTCCCTGGCGCTGTGAGGCAGCAGTGCTAACTACTGTGCCACCATGCTGCCCTCTACCTTTGGAAGAAGGTAACAGGATAGGAGGGAGCAGTGCCTATTACCAGCTAGGGGAGTCTTACTTGAAGTGTCAAGGCCTCGATGATCATAGAAATCATAGAATCCCTACAGCACAGAAAGAGGCCATTCGGCCCATTGAGTCTGCACCGACCACAATCCCACCCAGGCCCTACGCCCATATCCCTACACATATTACCCGCTAATCCCTCTAACCTACGCATCTCAGGACACTAAGGGCAATTTATCATGGCCAATCAACCTAACCCGCACATCTTTGGACTGTGGGGGGAAACCGGAGCACCCGGAGGAAACCCACGCAGACACGAGGAGAATGTGCAAACTCCACACAGACAGTGACCCGAGGCCGGGAATCGAACCTAGATCCCTGGAGCTGTGAAACAGCAGTGCTAACCACTGTGCTACCATGCCGCATGGAGAAAGCGAGTAAGGGAGTGAGAGGGGTGTCATGCAGAAGGATCGAGGAGAGAGGTGGCAAGAGGGGGAGAGGCGGCGAGCAGGTTACTGGAAAGGCAAGTGTGGGCTGTGTACTGTTGCCTTCGATCACTCAGGCCCAGCAGTGTATAGGCTTGTCTTGTATGTCCCTCTACCTCCAATGCTCCAGGCAGGGACCAGTGCATCCCTCTGTGTCCGGCTTTTTAAAAGTGGTCTGATGGCACACATCAATGTATCACAAGGAAAGTCTTTCATTCCATCATTGTTCGGGTGGTGTCAGACCACAAGACCATAGGATAACGTGTGATACCTCAACATCAACCACAATGGGCCCGAAACACTGCAGAACTTCCATCTTTTGATGTCAGTAGGCCATTTGACCTTGTCCCAAATTGCAAGGTTGGGGTCATTTACCCACCCTGGGTGGGTGGCTCACACGTGTGGAGGTTTGAAGCAGCTGTCCTGATGGGGTGTGCTGCACTTGTATGAGTATTCCAAGCCCAGGGAGGGTCCACTCCGCCATTGAACATAATCGTGGCTGATCTTGTCCTGGTCTCAACTCCACTTTCCTGCCATAGCCCTTTATCCCGGTTTCCACCAGAAACGTATCCATCTCTTTCTTTGAATCTGTTGATTGATTCTGCCTCCACTGCACTCTGGGGCAGATAGTTCCACAAATACACAGCCCTCTGAGTGAAGTAGTTTCGACACCATCCAGGACAAAGCAGCCCACCAATTGCTACCCCTTCCACAAACATTCACTCCCTCCACCACCGATGCTCAGTAGCAGCAGTGTGTACCATCTACAAGATGCACTGCAGCAACTCACCAAGGCTCCTTAGGCAGCACCTTCCAAACCCACGACTGCGACCATCTGGAAGGATAAGAGCAGCAGATACCTGGGAACACCACCACCTGGAAGTTCCCCTCCAAGTCACTCACCGTCCTTACTTGGAAATATATCGGCCGTTCCTTCACTGTCGCTGGGTCAAAATCCTGGAATTCCCTCCCGAAAAGCTCTGTAGGTGTAACGACACCTCGGGGACTGCAGTGGGTTCGAGAGGGCAGCTCACCACCATTTTCTCAAAGGCAACTAGGGATGGGCAATAAATGCTGGCCAGCCAGCGACACCCACACCCCCTAAAGTGAATTTTAAGAATCGAGACTGACATTCTCGGTGCAGTACTGAGGGAGTGCTGCACTGTCGGGGAAACTGTCTTTCGGATAAGACATTAACCCGAGTTGGATGTAAAAGATCCCTATGCACTATTTGCAGAAGAGCAGGGGAGTTCTCCCCAGTGTCCTGGCCAATATTTATCACTCAACTAATATCATTAAAGCAGATAAGCTGGTGCTTATCACATTGCTGTTTGTGAGAGCTTGCTGTGCACTGTTTAAGTGCAAGTCTTTATTTATAAAAATGCCGCGGTGCTCATTACGCTTTTAACTGAGTTATTTGGAGCAACTTGTAAGCACAGACCATACAAAGTCCGATCTGGAAACTTTGGATGGGCACAACTGAGTAATATTGGAAAGGACAACACTCCCTGGTTTCACTGTTTAAGTATGCACCAAACATTAGAACAAAGAACAATACAGCACAGGAACAGGCCCTTTGGCCCTCCAAGCCCGTGCCGCTCCCTGGTCCAAACTAGACCATTCTTTTGTATCCCTCCATTCCCACTCCGTTCATATGGCTCTCTAGATAAGTCTTAAACATTCCCAGTGTGTCCGCCTCCACCACCTTGCCTGGCAGCGCATTCCAGGCCCCCACCATCCTCTGTGTAAAATACGTCCTTCTGATATCCGTATTAAACCTCCCCCCCTTCACCTTGAACCTATGACCCCTCGTGAACGTCACCACCAACCTGGGGAAAAGCTCCCCACCGTTCATGCCTTTCATAATTTTAAACACCTCTATTAAGTCTCCCCTCATCCTCCGTCTTTCCAGGGAGAACAACCCCAGTTTACCCAATCTCTCCTCATAACTAAGCCCCTCCATACCAGGCAACATCCTGGTAAACCTCCTCTGTACTCTCTCCAAAGCCTCCACGTCCTTCTGGTAGTGTGGCGACCAGAACTGGACGCAGTATTCCAAATGCGGCCGAACCAACGTTCTATACATCTGCAACATCAGACCCCAACTCTTATACTCTATGCCCCGTCCTATAAAGGCAAGCATGCCATATGCCTTCTTCACCACCTTCTCCACCTGTGACGTCACCTTCAAGGATCTGTGGACTTGCACACCCAGGTCCCTCTGCGTATCTACACCCTTTATGGTTCTGCCATTTATCGTATAGCTCCTCCCTACATTATTTCTACCAAAATGCATCACTTCGCATTTATCAGGATTGAACTCCATCTGCCATTTCTTTGCCCAAATTTCCAGCCTATCTATATCCTTCTGTAGCTTCTGACAATGCTCCTCACTATCTGCAAGTCCTGCCAATTTTGTGTCGTCCGCAAACTTACTGATCACCCCAGTTACACCTTCTTCCAGATCGTTTATATAAATCACAAACAGCAGAGGTCCCAATACAGAGCCCTGCGGAACACCACTGGTCACAGGCCTCCAGCTGGAAAAAGACCCTTCCACTACCGCCCTCTGTCTTCTGTGACCAAGCCAGTTCTCCACCCATCTAGCCACCTCCCCCTTTATCCCATGAGATCCAACCTTTTTCACCAGCCTACCATGAGGGACTTTGTCAAACGTTTTACTAAAGTCCATATAGACGACATCCATGGCCCTTCCCTCGTCAACCATTCTGGTCACTTCTTCAAAAAACATTGAAACAGTTGAAAGAAACTGGGATGTGAGTAGTCAGCTACCCCCCTCAAAGAATGAGGTCACAGCAACAGCTTGCATTCATTTAGCCCCTTGAAGTCAACTTTAGGGAAGGAACTGTTCGATGTCATGTCATCAAAAACACGTTTTTCCAATTGTGTTGCTGCACAGTAACAAGAGCAATTCATCGAGTCATAGAGGTTTACAGCATGGAAACAGGCCCTTCGGCCCAACTTGTCCATGCTGCCCCCTTTTTTTTAAACCCCTAAGCTCGTCCCAGTTGCCCGCGGTTGGCCCATATCCCTCTATACCCATCTTACCCATGTAACTGTCTAAATGCTTTTTAAAAGACAAAATTGTACCCACCTCTACTACTACCTCTGGCAGCTTGTTCCAGACACTCACCACCCTCTGTGTGAAAGAATTGCCCCTCTGGACACTTTTGTATTTCTCCCCTCTCACCTTAAACCTATGCCCTCTAGTTTTAGACTCCCCTACCTTTGGGAAAAGATATTGACTATCTAGCTGATCTGTGCCCCTCATTATTTTATAGAGCTCTATAAGATCACCCCTCAGCCTCCTACGCTTCAGAGAAAAGAAGTCCCAGTCTATTCAGCCTCTCTTTATAACTCAAACCATCAAGTCCCGGTAGCATCCTAGTAAATCTTTTCTGCACTCTTTCTAGTTTAATAATATCCTTTCTATAATAGGGTGACCAGAATTGCACACAGTATTCCAAGTGTGGCCTTACCAATGTCTTGTACAACTTTAACAAGATGTCCCAACTCCTGTATTCAACGTTCTGATCAATGAAACCAAGCATGCTGAATGCCTTCTTCACCACTCTATCCACCCGTGACTCCACTTTCAAGGAGCTATGAACATGTACCCCAGATCTCTTTGTTCTGTAACTCTCCCCAACGCCCTACCATTAACTGAGTAAGTCTTAATTCTCCAGAAGAAGTAGCAATGTTTTGTCATTTAAAGATATTGAGAAATTGGTGCAAATTCACTATCTTTGTGTGCTCACTTTGCCAGGGAAAATTTGGGTCCAGAAAAGCACTTTTTCTTTCATGGAAAAGGCATGATTGGGTTAAACCATGAGCAGAATGTTTGAGTGCTAGTTCATGAATAATACCAAATGGAAATACAGTTGAGACTTGACTCATTGACTGTCACTCCTTGTGTTTCATAGTGTAGAATTGGCACTGGTCCTATTCATGTGATGTGGCCAATTCTTAAGTCAGCAAGTTCTTTTTTTTAAAAAAAAGCATTGAAAGGGCTACAAGTATCTTGCTCTGTTAAACTGCGGTTAGATTGGCCATAGTGTTAGGAAAAAACCTGTCAGACGTAATGCTCCACAGGAAGATGCCATTGTGATGTTGTAGAGGCTTGATTATACGGAGTAAACGTTCAGTCTGTTACAGCGACTCATTTGGTTTCCTCTTCTCTACTCCCTCCAAGACATGACAGACCCTTAAATGGGAAATGGAAAGCAGACTTTGTTTGTGGTGAGATCCTGCACTGAAAGCCGTGGTGGAAACTCCTCGTCTCTCACATGGTGCGTGGAGCTCGGCCAGGCTTTCCAGCCTCATTCCCCAGTCAGTTGCAGCCACAGCTTAGAGACTATTCACCAGATGTGAAGGGGCGAATGTTTCTGCGATGACTCACTCGGCCGGCTGTGAGGATTTCATAGGTCATGTGAAATGTCACACACCGCGCTCCCGAGGTGGGACAGCCCAACCACTGAAGGAATCCTCCTTTAATTTTTGGCAGGAAGAAATGGATTTGTTTGTCTTGATGGAGAATGTGCCGTGAACTTTGAGGGGAGAGGCAGGAAATCCCTCATTAACTCTTTGCAAGCACTATGGCAGAATAGGTCACCGGTGTCTCTGAATTCAGATACGTCATTGGCGTCATCATAGAATCCTACAGTGCAGAAGGAGGCCATTCAGCCCATCAAGCCTGCACAGACCACAATCCCACCCAAGCCCTATCCCCATAACCCCATGCATTTACCTTAGCTAGTCCCCCTGACACCAAGGGGCAATTTAGTATGGCCAATTCACCTAACCTGCACATCTTTGGACACTAAGGGGCAATTTAGCATGGCCAATTCACCTAACCTGCACATCTTTGGACACTAAGGGGCAATTTAGCATGGCCAATTCACCTAACCTGCACATCTTTGGACACTAAGGGGCAATTTAGCATGGCCAATTCACCTAACCTGCACATCTTTGGAGTGTGGGAGGAAACCGGAGCACCCGGAGGAAACCCATGCAGACACGGGGAGAACGTGCAGACTCCACACAGTGACCCGAGGCTGGAATTGAACCCGGGTCCCTGGCGCTGTGAGGCAGCAGTGCTAATCACTGTGCCACCGTGCCACAGAGACTATTTGTGCAGGATTAATTTCATTAAAATAAATCCAAATGAAAAGAATCCAACATTTCATGTGGATATACATTTACTTTCCATCAGGAGACGCTGAATGGAAATCAAGATTTGGAAAATGACCCAAACAAAAAGATAGCAGTTCTATTCTGAGGCTATTTGCCCGGATAGATCAGGAGATTGTGTGCTATCCATATAAAAATGAATGAATGGAAAATCACAGACTGGAAGTTTCACGATAATCTCCCCCAGTGTGTCCAGGAGTGGAGGAACAGAAGATGTGTGAAGGGGCAGGATAGACAGGAAGCGGAAGATAACTGAGATCAAACTTGCTCTTGTGGTGGTCACTATAGTGTCAGCAATGTGTCCAAGAGCTGAACCAAAAAACTACCAATCTGGTGAAACGGGACTCCACTGAAATAGGCAGGTGGTCCTAGACAACTAAAGACCTGCGCCCCCCCGAATACTCTTACCAACCAACCTGCACACTAATTCATGAGCTAACCTTAAATGTATATTTCATTACAGATCGAGGCACACTAAATGTGTAACCACACATCAAGTAACTGGAGGAAGTGCTTAAAGTTTGGATGTAATGTCACCCATGTACCATTTAACACACAAGTCAACATTTCCTGGGCCTTTTGTAAAAATAAGGCTGTTCCGAACTGACCAAGATGTGGTGTGTGATTTTAAAAGATAAATCATGTAACTCAGGTCCCTGGTGCTGTGAGGCAGCAGTGCTAACCACTGTTCCACCCTCAATCTTCTGGGGCTTAGGACAGGGGTTGTTGAACAGCTTTGCTCCATACTGGGTGAGGGTAGGATTATGTGGCATGTATATTTACCTCTATCCATCTATACTTGATATTTACTGAGAAGTTTGGCACTGATGGCTTCTCCTGGAATGGTGCTTAGATCACTTTAATTTGTTTCTTCGTTAAACTTGGAGTTTGATGGAATCTCTGCTGTGATAACCATCTGTAGCAGCTTGATTTAAAAATGCTCATCCTTGTTTGCAAATCTCTCCATGACCTCGACCACTCCCTATCTCTATAATAATCTCCAGCTCAACAACCCTCTTGGGATATTTACACTTCCCCAATTCTGGCCTCTTCAACATCCCCAAAACCTTTGGTGGTCTTGTCTTCAGCTGCCTCGTCCTCAGATCTAGAATGACGTCCATAAACCTTTCCAGCTCTCTCGCTGCTTCGACTTTGACCAATGTTTTGGTTATCTGCCCCAATATCTCTCCATGTAGCTTGGTGTCCTGTATTGTTTTATAATTCTCCTGTGAATCACCTTGGGGATGTCTTACTTTATTACAGGTGCTATAGAAATGCAGGACTGATCTAAATGAATTAAAGTTGACTTGATTTATCTCAATAGGTATTGTGTGCTTTTAGGGATGTGCTCTGACAATAGGCAGTACCTGTGGGGGTGGCGAAAGGGGAGAAACCTGGGAAGCATTTAAAGTTAACTGAGTTTCATTCATTTTAAGCATACACGTGAAAAAAACCCAATGGTACTTTTCCACTGTTAGTATAGAATCATAGAATCCTACAGTGCAGAAGGAGGCCATTCGGCCCATCGAGTCTGCACCGACCACAATCCCATCCAGGCCCCATAACCCCATGCATTTATCCTAGGTAGTCCCCGTGGCACTAAGGGGTAATTTAGCATGGCCAATCAACCTAACCCGCACATCTTTGTACTGTGGGAGGAAACTGGAGCACCCGGAGGAAACCCACGCAGACACGAGGAGAATGTGCAAACTCCGCACAGACAGTGACCCAAGCTGGAAATCGAACCCGGGTCCCTGGCGCTGTGAGGCAGCAGTGCTAACCACTACGCCACCGTATCGCCCATAGAAGGAGGCCATTCGGTCCAGCAAGTCTACACTGACCACAATCCCACCCAGGCCCTATCCCATAACCCCATGCATTTACCCTAGCTAGCCCCCATGACACTAAGGGCCAATCCACCTAACCTGCACATCTTTGGACTGTGGGAGGAAACCGGAGCACCCGGAAGAAACCCACGCAGACACGGGGAGAACGTGCAAGCTCCAACAGACAGTGACCCGAGGCCGGAATTGAACCCGGGTCCCTGGCGCTGTGAGGCAGCAGTGCTAACCACTGTGCCACCATGCCGCATGTTAACGTATTTCACTGCATATGTCATTGCTTTCAGATGGACATGTCCTGGTGGAATATGCACTCTTCACAAGGCCAGCCCTACTCAAGCAACCTGACTAACAATGTTCTCCCAAAATGCTTGAACGCAATCTTTGAAATTCTCCAAGGCAGAGGGTTCTGCATACTGCATTGTTGAAGCAGATAGATTTTTGGATACTGAGGAAATTAAGCAATATGGGGCTAGCGCTGAAGAAGATTGAGGTCTTATTGATGGTGGGGCAGGCTAACGTGGGCCAAATGGCCTACTCTTGCTCCTGTTTCTTGTGTAATATTTTCCCATTCTTAATTCTAAATCCAACATTACCAATGCATCGAACTACATTGGGCAGTCTTAAATAGTCCAAGCCAAATTCATTTGGACTTATTTCTAATGGGCCTTAATCCTTTCAAATTGGATAATTTAGATGGCGATTTAAAAAAAAGCCAATTTACACCTATTGAGGTGCATGTGTTTGTCTCTGATGCCACCCAGTGGCCAGACACAGGATTGGAATTGCCTCACACCAGGGACAGGGGGAGGGGAGGGAGCAGTCAACCAACCCTTGGGGGTGCTGAGGCCAATTGTAGCATCCAACTGCCACCTAGGCTGAGGGCAATGAAGCATGGACTATAAGGCTCAGGTGCTCATTGGACACACTCGCTGAGCTGAAGGGGAAAAACCGTTGCAGTAATGTAGCATCATCTTCCTTTCAACATTCAATAATGATTGCATGGGAGAGCACAGTAATAACCACTAGAGCTGCCTTGAAGGATTCATTGGGGAAGTGGTACCCATTCCCTGTGTATTTGTTTTCCAAACTTTGGGTCATCTTTGGTTCAAGTTGGGGCAGCACGCTGGCACAGTGGTTAGCACTGCTGCTTCACAGCTCCAGGGACCCGGACTTGATTCCCAGCTCGGGTCACTGTCTGTGTGGAGTTTGTACATTTCTCCCTGTGTCTGCATGGGTTTCCTCCGGATGCTCCGGTTTCCTCCCACACTCCAAAGATGTGCAGGTTAGGTGGATTGGCCATGCTAAATTGCCCCTTAGTGTCCAAAGATGTGTAGGTTAGAGGGATTAGCGGGGTAAATATGTGGGGTACACGGTAGAATCATAGAAACCCTACAGTGCAGAAAGAGGCCATTGGGCCCATCGAGTCTGCACTGACCACAATCCCACCCAGGCCTTACCTCCGTATCCCTACATATTTACCCGCTAATCCCTCTAACCTACGCATCTCAGGACACTAAGGGGCAATTTTAGCATGGCCAATCAACCTAACCTGCACACCTTTGGACTGGTCGAAGGGTCTGGGTGGGATTGTTGTTGGTGCAGACTCGATGGGCCGAATGGCCTCCTTCTGTACTGTCGGGATTCTAAGTCCAATCGTTCCGTGCATACTTTTCTTTGCTGAGTCCAGTTGTCAAACTGCTTTGTTTTTGCTGCGCTGGTTGTCTCTCATGGCTACTGTTAATTGGTTTTGGGCATTTATCAGCATTCTGAATGAAAATGCAGGGTGCCCCTGACATTATAATTGTCTATTCAAAATGGGGTCAAATGGTGCTCCAGTTCACAACCCTATCGGAAAATCTCCTAGCCAAACAAAATCCCGCTGTACCTGGTTGGAACAAAATCTACGCTTGACGCAATTTTACGCAAATTGGTGCAAAGTGAGAAAATTAGAGGGGACAAGGCAATTCTAGCCAGGGCATTCTTGCCCTGAATGAATCACATACAGCATCTCAACATGCACCACATCCAGTGAAGTGCAATGATCATGATTGTGCAACAACCATTTTGCACACAGCAAGATCCCACAGCAGCGAGTTGAATGACCAGTTGATCCTGAGTTTTTAACTGTTAATTGTGGAGGGCATCTTGGCCAGGACACAGGGCAGAACTCTCTTGCTCTCCCTCAAATAGTGCCATGGGTTCTTTAACTCCCACTTGATTAGGCAGATTAATCCAAAGATGTGTAGGTTAGGTGGATTGGCTATGCTAAATTGTCCCTTAGTGTCTAAAGATGTGTGGGTTAGGTGGATTGGCCATGCTAAATTGCCCCTTAGTGTTCAAAGACGTGTAGGTTAGTGGGGTAAATATGTAAGGTTATGGGGAAAGGGCCTGTCGAAGAGATGATGCAGCCTCGATGGGCCGAATGGCCTCCTTTTGCACTGTAGCAATTCTATATGTTCTATATAGATATGGGGGTGAGTTTTACCATCGTGCCTGCCATGGGAATCATAGCGGGTGAGGGGCGGACCATGGAAAGGTCCTTTGACCTCAAGCGGGATTTTCCGGATTCGGGGCGAGCGCGGCCGGAGAATTCCGCCCGTGGTCACATTTTGAACATGTCTTTGGAGTGGAACCTGAACGCACAGGGCTTTGTTCTCAGAGGCAAGGGTGCTAGTGATTGAGTCAAGTTGACATTTCAGCATTGATAGAAGTCTGGCCGTTGGAGAACACAAAGAGTCAATTGAGGAACAAGATTGTTGACTTGGCTATGAGCAATGAGGTTTAGTGGACCAGCTCTAGTGAGAGATAATAAGATGGCTCACAGTATGCTAAGCAGATCAGTCAGATGAATGAGATGATTGTTTAGCAACAGAGAGAAGGAAAGCTCCTAATTGCGTCAGTTTATCTAGAACTAAGTTTCATTTATACAGCACAGATATTAGTTGCTTGCTACGCTGGCCAGTTTCTGAGACAAGAAAGTTGTCATTCTGACCCTGAACAATATGTGTCTTGTTCAACGAGCTATCAAAACTCCTAAGCCCATTTACAGTATCAGGAATTAAGGCTTTGAACATGGGCTGTTCGTCATAGAATTATTTAAGATTTATTTATTAGACCATGACCGATTCTTCACCTCCAGTGCTTAAATTTTCCCAAGTGATAGAAACAAAATTTGAATTTCTTCTGTCTTGCTCTGCAATCTTTCACTCATTCTGAGGGTCAGTTTTCAGAGCCTCTGGTACTTCGCTCGATGAGTTATCCCAAACAATGAATGCTGGCAGCTTAATCAGTTGTGGGGGAAGCCCAATTCTGTTCTTGCTGTACATCCACCCACATGCATTTGGTATCAGGATCACAGGATAGTGAGCACAAACAGGAACTCTGATGCTCGACTGAAATCAACTAATTCAGCCTTGATCAGAGCTCCAATCTGTCTTGTGCCTCAGAACTGGAAGGAATGCACATTTATGTCCCAGTACATCAAATTTACAACAGAGAAGTAGGCCATTCAGTCCATCTGTCCCGTGCTGATTTTTGTGCCTCACATGAGCCGCCTCCCACCCCTCTTCCACTAAACATATCAAAATATCCTTCGAGGATAAAGGCAAAATACTACGGATGCTGGAATCTGAAACAAAAACAGAAAATGCTGGAAAATCTCAGCAGGTCTGATAGCATCTGTGGAGAGAGAATAGAGCCAACGTTTCGAGTCTGGATGATCCTTTGTCAGAGCCCAAAATATCCTTCTATTCCACTCTTCCTCATCCAGCTTCCACTTAAGAATGTCTCTGCGATTCGTCTCAACTATTTCCTGTGGTCGCGAATCTCAATACACTCTGTTTAAACAAGTTTCTCCTGAATTCCTTGCTGAATTTATTTGCAACTATCTTATATTGATGACCCCCAGTTTAAGTCAGCACTCCCCCTTCCCTGAGGTGGAAACATCTTCTTTACCTCTACCCTATCAAACCTTCATGATTTTAATGATTTAAGATGTGGATTGTGAAAATCTCATGTTCAGCTACTGTAATACTGTACAAAGACTTGTAGGGTCTTTTTATGACCACTGGACATTTTAAATCACTTTACAACCAATGAGGTACTTTTTGAGATGTAGTTACTCTTATAACGTCAGAAACACAGCAACCAATTTGCACACAGCAAGCTCCAACAAACAGGAATATGATAATGACCAGATAACCTGTATTTACCATGCTGGCTTAAGGGCAACATGGTGGCACAGTGGTTAGCACTGCTGCCTCACAGCGTCAGGGACCCGGGTTCAATTCCTGGCTTGGGTCACTGTCTGTGTGGAGTCTGCATGTTCTCCCCGTGTCTGCGTGGGTTTCCTCCGGGTGCTCCGGTTTCCTCCCACAGTCCAAAGATGTGCAGGTTAGGTGGATTGACCATACTAAATTGCCCCTTAGTGTCCAAAGATGTGTAGATTAGGTGGATTAGCTAAATTGTCCCCTTAGTGTCAGGGAGATTAGCGGAGTAAATGTGTGGGGTTATGGGGATAGGACCTGGGTGGGATTGTTGTCGGTGCATGCTCGATGGGCCGAATGGCCTCCTGCACTGTAGGGATTCTGTGATTCTGTTCTATAAATATTGGCCAGTGGAACTCCTGTTCTTAGAAAAGTGGCACAGGATCTTTTAGGCCCATCTTGCTTAACATTTCATCTGAGAGGCAGTCCCTCAATACTGAACCGAAGTGTCAGCCTGGATTCTGTGCTCATGTCTCTGGAGTGGAACCTGACCTCACATACCTCTGACTCAGAGACGAGAGTACTACACACTGAGTCAAGACTGACTGCTAGTTAAAAGGAACCAGATAGTTTGTGCAGAGACTCTTTGGCGTCATGTTGAAGTTTTACCCCTGCGAATTTGTGAATGAGTACAGCAGATTGTGGGTTAGCTTCAACTCTGGCACTGGAGCATTTCCCAAATTGTCTCCGACTAGCTGTTGCAGGTGGCAAACAGGGAATAAAAGTTGTTTGGAGACAACACTATCTCTGTCTACAACATTTCTGACAGTGGAATAAACTCACCATGTTAAAAACCACTTTCAAATTAAACTTTGCTTCAGAAAGTGCTGATTTTGAGCCAGGGTATTTGAGCAGCACCCAGACTGAAGTTTAGTTCTGCATCTAGAAACAAGAATTTTAAACTGGTAACTTAAATGCGGTAAATTGTGTCAACATCTGGGCTCCAGCAGGAACAATATATTCATTTGGTACAGCCACTGCCCTTTTTTAAAAAAGTGCTTATGCAAATAAATTTTGTATTTTGAATGTATTCAAGAGGCGCTGGATATAGCACTTGGGGCGAACCGGATTAGAGGTTAAGGGGAGAAAGCAGGATTAGGCTATTGAGTTGGACGATCAGCCATGATCGTGATGAATGGTGGAACAGGCGCGAAGGGCCGAATGGCCTCCTCCTGCTCCTATCTTCTATGAATTTCACTTTTATGCATAAAGTTGTGCCTTGTATGACTTGGTTGACATTCAGGTTTGGCGAATATATTCAAATTATCTGAGTTATGAATCCGCATGTTCGTATAAGAAAGATAAACTTGCAATTAGAAAGCACCTCAACATACCCAAGCTCGTTGCAACCAAGAGATTTGTAAGTGCAGTAACTGTTGTTTAGTTAGTTTTAATTATAAAAAGTCCTATTTCTTTTCTTCTCTCTACAGTTATGCAGGTGAGATTTGAGGCAACATGTCGATGTTGTTTTGAATGCTATATTTTTAATCTGAGACACGTGGTGCCAACGAGGATTTAAAAAGATACATTATTGCAAGAATGGCTTTATGAAGAGAGCTTTTGCCACAAGCCGCACATATTTTGACACCATAATGATGCATTTGTTGAGAGCCAGTTCATCTAATCCTAAATTGGGCCATATTTGTGTAATTCATTAACCAGCACGAGATAATTGAGTTGGGGGGGGGGGTCTCCTTCGATTTGCCGTGTGGCTGGATACACTTCATACAATCCCATACCGAGAATATCGTGAAGGCACTGAGGAAAATTCAGGGTTCCATTCTGACATTCCAAGGCCACTAGTTTGATGAAAATTGAATCCTCTTTCACTTCAGATTTCCAGCGCCTGCAGTATTTTGTTCTTGATCTAATTCTGTTTGTTTTGTGTCTTTCTCTCGCAGAACTTGCGGTGTTCTGATTGGATGGACAGACCCACCTAACATTCTTGTGCCTTCCCCTGTCGACTTTGGACAGCTATGACCTCTACACCGTTGGACTTTAACCTCAAGGGCACAGAGCAGGAGGACATTGTTGTGAACCGCTGTGACCTGGAGGTGGAAAGGAAGTATCAGCTCATTCCATCGATTATTTGTGCCATGTGCTGCCTTTTTGGGGTCATCTACTGCTTCTTTGGTGAGTAAGCTATTGATAACTGTGTGTGGGACACTGAGGGAGGTACACATTTCAAAGTGGATTTATCCAGGCAGAATGCAGTTCAATTTTTGATATTGCTGAATTGCCGTCCCAAGTCAATTGTTGCTCAACTTTGCATTCATTAGGTAGAAGAAAATGCCTTTTGATCTTGGGATCATTAGGATTAAAAGTCTGAAGCAGTCCTTTCTGGGAAAATGGAGGAAGCAGTTGGAAGCATTGTGTAAACTGATGTCAATTTTTGTGAACATCACATAGAACCCCTGCAGTGCAGAAAGAAGCCATTCGGCCCATCGAGTATGCACCAACTTTCCAAAAGAGCATCCCACCCAGATCCTCCCCTTTGCTCTATCCCCATAACCCTGCTAATCCACCTAACCTGCACATCTTTGGACACTAAGGGGCAATTTAGCATGGCCAATCCACCTAACCGCCATATCTTTGGACACTAATGTCATTCGAAAGGTTAGCCATGTGGGAAAGGACAGTGCCCTAAGATAGGACTGTTCTGAAATTGGATCCTGCCCTGCTGCTGCTGGGGCTAAGTCACATATTGAAAAAACTGGCCAAGAAAGCTCTCAGCCATTTCTGGCGTGGCCCACGCGAGTGTGTGTGTGTGTGTTGGAGGCATACTGTGATGTCAAACGACCTCTTACACTGATGTGACACCTCACCTGTCACAGAGGTCCAGCGAATGCCCACTCTGAAGCTCTCAAAGATGAACATGTGTACAGCTGCCAGAGGGCCTCCCCCATCAGTGTTGCAGGAGAGCTACAGAGACAATGGGCAGGATTGGTTGGATGATGGGGTTTTCCAGCTCCGCCATCTGTTGATTCGCCGCTGCTCACAGCAGGGCCACAGCCACTGAACCGTGGAGTTTTCATTGGCTGGAGATCAGACTTCTGCCCCTCACTTGGACAGATGTCCCAGCAATGGCCAGGACTGGGATTATAAGCAGTCCCCAGTTCCCGAGTCCCAGAGTCCAGGACCAGGCAAGTGTGGGGGAGAGTGGGGGGCAGGTCTTGCAGCACAAAAAGGAGTAAGGAGGTGAGGCTTGGGAAAAGGTGGGGGTCCTAATGGACGGGCCAAAGAGGGGGAGAGAGAGATAGGCCAAACGGGGGAGAGAGGGAGAGGCCAAATGGGGGAGAGAGAGAGGCTTAAGGAGAGAGAGAGAACCCACAAGGGCGGACCATGGGAGGTTGGTGGGCATCCGATATGGAAAGAGGCACCTTTAGAGGGGTGCTCCTCTCAAGGATGGGCCGCCCTCTGCCATGCCCACCCCACCCCTGGTACAATTGCAAATAGATTGGGACATGTGGATTGGGGGTGGGAAGACCACCTGGGGAATTTTTGTGGTTTCTCATTCCCCACCCCCGGCCCCCTGCCCCCTGCCAGCTGCAACTCTACCAGCGGCGGGAGTCCATTACGTTCTACCCAATGTGTCATTGGAGGAGCTCTGTAAGCCTTTTGGATGATTAATGTTGGATCTGACAAGGAGGTCAAGAGGAGTTGGAGTGCCTGCCAGGGGGAACCCGGCTGCTTTTGGTGATGAGGGCTATGGTTGCAGTTCCTCTTGAGCTGCAGCATGACTGGGGAATGGAGAACAGGCGACAGGGAGTGGAAACTGTGTCCAGAGGAAGGAGGAATAGGGAAACTGGGAGGAGGCATACAGGAGCCCTTTGCTCTGGGTGAGCTGTGGAGAGCGGATTGTCAGAGTCCAGTTCTTTTGACACCACATTACAGTCACTGCACAATTGCCTGCCTTGCAATCCAGTCACCTTGTGCTGTAATATCACACCATCCTCATGGTTCAAATTCTGGAATAAAACCAATCCTTAACAACTTTATCTAAGGACATTTCCAAAACATAATGCACAATTGAACTGTCCATCCTTCAGCGTTCCCTTTGTGGAACTGCAGATGGTCTTCGTTTGAGCAACTCTGGGCTGACAGGGCCCGGCTTCGCACTGGATGTGTGGCAGCAGCCTGCGCTGGTCAGCTGACGGGCAGCAGCTGGGGCATTGGCAAAGTGGCACTGGTGGGAGCACTGAGAGCGCAGCAGCTTTGTGCTCCGCAGAGCCACTGCCACTCCACTAGGGATGGAGTCTCGGCTGTTTCAGTTACCTGTTGGGAGGGCAGATTGCTGGACTGTTGTGAGGGCCTGGGAGCCCCTCTGAGCACTAATATCTGCAACCGCGGACGGCAGCACTCTGAGCCTGTGTGGCAGCAAGCGTGGAACTCCTGATCTCAGTCTGAGCTTCCACTGCACTCGGACATCAGGCGGCCTCTGTCTGTTGGAGCCCAACTCCTCCATGGTCCCTGAATTTGACTATCTGGCAGGCCTGCCATTATACCAAGCATCTCTGTGTCCATGTCCATCATCATTCTTCTGGATGCTGCCCCATCGCAGTTCTCATCAGAGTCCCCTGTAGCAGATTCGTATAGAATAGCACCCTCTGGTGAACTGGCACACAAACT
Source organism: Mustelus asterias (assembly GCF_964213995.1). Classification (NCBI taxonomy): domain Eukaryota; kingdom Metazoa; phylum Chordata; class Chondrichthyes; order Carcharhiniformes; family Triakidae; genus Mustelus; species Mustelus asterias. Next base: position 10,918,423 of record NC_135834.1, on the reverse strand, counting down.
ATCATTCCCTCTGGCCTGACTGCTCACTATTACCACAACAGGCATCCGAGGTACGCGCGGTGCCAGTATGTGAGTCAGTGTCAGATCAAGTGAGAGTGTTTCTTTATCAGCGGTATATTGTAACTGTCACCTTTTTCTCCTGAGACGGCAGGTCTCGGGGTATCTGAAAGCAGAAATATAGAAGGGGAGGGTCGGGGTGAGGAGTGTGGGTTTGTAATGAGTTGGGAAGCAAGAGGTCCATGCTCATACCATCTTCAGCTTGCGCTTCCTGCCATTTAGCAGGATGAGGGGAAGGTAGTATTTGAGATGGGGCTTTTCTTTTATTAATTCACGGGATGTAAGCTTCGCTGGCTAGGACCAGCATTTATTGCCCATCCTTAGTTGCCCCTTGAGAAGGTGATGGTGAGCTGCCATCTTGAATCGCTGCAGTCCACGTGGTGTAGGTACACCCACAGTGCTGTCAGGGAGGGAGTTCCAGGATTTTGACCCAGTGACTGTGAAGGAATGGCCGATATATTTCTAAGTCAGGATGGTGAGTGGCTTGGAGGGGAACTTGCAAGTGGTGGTGTTCCCATGTATCTGCTGCCCTTGTCCTTCTAGATGGTAGAAGTCGTGGGTTTGTAAGGCGCTGTCTAAGGAACTTTGGTGAGTTGCTGCAGTGCATCTTGTAGATGGTACACACTGCTGCTACTGAGCGTCGGTGGTGGAGGGAGTGGATGTTTATGGATGTGGTGCCAATCAAGCGGGGCTGCTTTGTCCTGGATGGTGTTGAGCTTCTTGTGTTGTTGGAGCTGCACCCATCCAGGCAAGTGGGGAGTATTCCATCACACTCCTGACTTGTGCCTTGTAGATGGTGGACAGGCTTTGGGGAGTCAGGAGGTGAGTTATGTACCGCAGAATTTCCAGTCTTTGACCTAGCTCTTGTAGTCGGGGTATTTATCTGGCTGGTCCAGTTCGGTTTCTGGTCAATGGTAACCCCAAGGATGTTGGTAGTAGTCAGTGGTCATTTATTTCAATGGATATTTTTGGGACGTTTTTCTGTGTTAAAGGCACTATATAAATGCAAGTTGCCATTCCTTCACTGTTGCTGGGTCAAACTCCTGGAACTCCCTAACAGCACTGTGGGTGTACATACATCACAGGGACTGCAGCGGTTCAAGAAGGCAGCTCACCACCACCTTCTTGAGAGCAATAAATGCTGGCCTAGCTGATGATGCCCACATCCTGTGAATGATTAAATTGTTTTGGTAAGCGAGTGTCAGACATTCTGGCTATGTGGCCACTCCAACTCCATTTTGACTGTCTCGATATTGAGTGTTGATTATTACTGGCTGGATCCTGACAGTGCTGGAAAGGTCACAGAGTTGTGGCAATGATTGCAATCGATATCACACTATGCTGGTCTATACTCACTACCACAGTGTCAAATGAAAGAAAGACGCCAGTGAACTAGTTTTGTAAACACAGGGAATAACAGTAAAATGTGATATTTGTGTGTGTACCTCTGTCTCAGCCCATTTGGTGCTGAAGATCTCTCGTCCATGCCATTATCATCTCGAATGATCGCCTGGCCAGCCTCCCCTCTCAGTAAGCTTCAACTCATTCGAAATACTGCTGCTGCATCCACGACTCACTCTGCATTCACCCTTACAACCACTGACCACTCCTCCAACCTGCTGCAATTAAAAACTGCAACCCAACCCCCTCACCCACCTGCCCTCCCTGCCCCATCCCCCTCACAACTCTCCATTCTTCCAACTCTGGACTCTTGAACTTATTCCTTCTCTTTTTCCCACCATTGGTAATGGTGCCTTCAGCTACCGAGGAAGACCTCGGTAGCTGAAGGCACCATTACTGGCAGATTGTGAAATGGGGAGAAACCCTGGGCACTGGCAGTGTATATCAGTGCTGCAGAAATTTCTCGCTGATGTAACAGACTCTGGTTTGGTTCTCATGTTTTTGGTGTTTAGCACATGGAGGTACAAATATATTTTATTCTCCATTCATCAGTTTGTGATACGAACCTCCCTCGTTCATTACGACAGGTGAGGAAATCTAGCTCTTTCTGCCTTGAGTAAGGAGATTTAAAATACTATAATCAGGCAGTTTGAAATGTGTTAATGCAAATGGATTTTGTGTTTTGACCGCTATAATTGACTGCTTGTTTTATCATGGGCATTTAAAATGGTGTTTGAGGGAGCCGTGCTTTGTTACCATCTTTTGGCCATCCCAGGGCACTATTTCATAGAAGAGCAGAGGAATTCTCTTTGGTGTCCTCACCAATGTTTAATCTCAACCAGCATCTAGAGCCAGATTATCTGGTCATTATCGCATTGCTATTTGTGGAATCTTACTGTGTGTAAATTGGTTCTCACATTTGTGACATTGTAACAGTGACTTCACTTGACAAAAGTACTTCCCTGGTTGTAAAGCGCTTTTGGGGTGTGACTCAGTGCTGCATTGAGCGCATATTGCAAAACCATGGGTATTAACCACACCACTTGTCAAAAATCACTCCATTGGCATTTGTATAGCATCTTTAATGTAGTGAAACATCCCAAGGGGCTTCATAGGAGCATAATCAGACAAGGTTTGATACCATAGGGTGATATTAGTGCAGACTACTAATATATGCACGATATTAACTGGGTCAAAGAGATAAGGTTTCACGAGCATCTAAAAGAGAGAGGTGGAGAGGTTTAGAGAGGAAATTCCAAGTTTGGGATCTTGGCAGCTGAAGATACAACCAAGAGAGTCATACAGCACAGAAAGAGGCCGTTTGGCCCATTGTGTCTGTGCCGGTCTTCAAGCACCTATCTATCCCATTTTCCAGCACTTGGTCCATAGCCTTGTATGCTCTGGCATTTCAAGTGCTCATCTAAATACTTAATGTTGTGAGGGTTCCTGCATCTACCACCCTTTCAGGCACAGAGTTCCAGATTCCCATCGCCCTCTGGGTGAAAAAGGTTTTCCTGAAATCCCTTCTAAATCTCCAGTCCCTTACCTTAAATCTATACCCCTGGTTATTGACCCCTCTACGAAGGGGAAAAGTTTCTTCCTATCTATGTCCCTCATAACTTGGTACACATATGTAAACATGATCTCAAAACTTGATCAATATCACAAATAACTAAACTGTGAATAATTCAGTAGTTCTGGCAGTCGTTAGGTTTTCAAAAGGAGAATTGAAGTTCAAAATTCAGCTGTCATTAATTTTTGAATTTGATTGGTCCTTCCTCAATAATCCAATTCCGCCAAACACCCCATTTGAAGATGGAGACAATACAAAGATCAACCAATGAAGCAAACTTCCTGTTGATGAGTCCCACAGTAGATCCCCCAATGGTGGAGCAATTAAAATTGGGGATGCTGAAGAGGCCAGAATCAATATAGATAACCTCAATCTGAGCATTTGAATTGGTCAATCTTATAACATCTGATGCTCCAACAGCGATGGTCTGATTGTTTACATTTACCGGTGTTTTTCATTTATCAGCAGGCCTATTCAGCTTGTGCCTCTAAGTGAGGACTAACCACCAGCTTACACATCCTAAAGGGAGTTTTTAGATTCATTTTTGGGCATTTTCAGTTGAAGAATTCATTATCTGATAAACTATTGGTGTTGAGAGCCTCCATTTTGAAAAGTAGAGCTATACAAAATGGCTGCTGTGAGCTAAGCCTCTTACAGGAAGTTTGAATCTCTCATCTCTTGACCTGGCTGAAATTGCGATGGATTAAATGTTCCGATTCCTTAACGAGAATGAGAAGGCAGCAAGAAATAAGTCCGTGTAAGCCAACTTAAATTAGTCGTTCCCATCCAAATAGAGGCAATTTGCGTAATCTTCTTGGATTCCTAACTAAGCTGAAGACTCCACAGCCCTGTTTAAGTGTCTGCTGCTGACAGATCTGGATTCTGTCTGCTGGGACCAGTAACAGGTGCTATTGCTGCCACTTAATACCAATGCATTGGAAGGGAAGAAAAAGAACGTGGGACCTAAACATGAATAGTTTTGCATAGCTTCAACATACACAGCTGTAGAGCAATCTGATGTGCCAGAATTATCTAGAAGCAGAAATTAGACTTTTTTTTTTCCATTGCAGAGTAGATGCCGTGCCATTCCATTCTTGGCACTTGACGTGACTTCTCCCTAACCATGAACGCCCAGCCTCCTCTCCCCTCTCGTCCTTTTCAGGGGAGGTCCCACTAGTGGATATACTATACCCATCTGCTGCAACGCAGCTGGCACTGTCTTGCGCACTCAGCATAAAGCCTCCAAGAAAGTCAGGGAGACAAAAGAATTCTCAAAAAGAAAGCCAGCAATGCAGAGTCCAGCAGAAAAAGGCATGGGCTATCAGAAATGGGTGCCACTGTTGCATCACAGCGCCAGGGACCTGGGTTCAATTCCCGGCCTCAGGTGACTGTGTGTGGAGTTTGCACATTCTCGCCGTGTCTGCGTGGGTTTCCTCTGGGTGCTCCGATTTCCTCCCACAGTTCGAAAGTTGTGCGGGTTAGGCGCATTGACCATGCTAAATTGTCCCTCAGTGTACCCGAACAGGCGCCAGAGTGTGGCGCCGAGGGGATTTTCACAGTGGCTTCATTGCATTGTTAATGGAAGCCTACTTATGACTAATAAATAAACTTTAACTTTAAATAAAGCAGCAACAAACTCTCACCTAAACACCTAACTAGTTACATTGCCAAGGTTCAGGCCCCTTTTATCCTACCTTGGCATGTGAAAGGCATTCAAACAGAATGGCTGTCTGCCCATGTTACGACTACAAAATTGCACGGGCAACGTAAAATTCTATGCAGTTGGCTTTGTAATGGACTTAATTGCCTGATTGTCAATGGATATCCTTCTGACTCCTGCATATGCCCGCTGACCATTTATGGTGTGGGATCACGATGATGGTGGGGTGCTTGCCTGATGCTTCCTGTGCAATTTCACGGAGGTTTGGGTCGGGTACGTGCCCACTACGTGTGTGTAAAATTCTGGCCATGATGTACAGTCAAAGCAAGGCACTGTGTCAGTTTTTAATGGAGAAAGTGAAATGAAAGGCCAGGGCTCACTACAGTGCGGACGTGAATCTGAAGTCAGAGTTAGAAGACAAGCAGGAGTTTTTAAGGTTGCCATCCCAAGTTATTGGGACCAAAGATGACTCAATGCTGATGGAGTCAGTAAGGATGTCATTGCTCTCAACCTTGCTTCAAATATCCCACCCCCACCACCAACTAATGTGAAGGCCAGTGGCCAATTTAGAGGAAAGATAAACCAATTTACAAATTGTGTTTGTGTTGTGGATCCATCTATTGCCTCTTGTGGTCTACCTGCTCAGTTGGGGTGGCACAGTGGGTTAGCACTGCTGCTTAACAGCGTCAGGGACCTGGGTTCGATTCCCGGCTTGGGTCACCGACTGTGTGGAGTTTGCACGTTCTCCCGGTGTCTGCGTGGGTTTCCTCCCACAGTCCAAAGATGTGCGGGTTAGGTTGATTGGCCATGCTAACTTGACCATGCTGGGACTGCTCAGCAGGTCAGGCAGCATCTGCAGTGAGAGAGGGGGAGATGGTGGCATAGTGGTATTGTCACTGGACTAGTAACCAGGAGACCCAGGGGCATGCTCTGGGGATCCAGGTTCAAATCCCACCACGGCAGATGGTGAAATTTGAATTTGATTAAAAATCTGGAATTAAAGGGCCGAATGATGACCATGAAACCATTATTGTAAAAACCCATCTGCTTCACTGTCTGCTGAGGATCTGCCATCCATCAGGCCTACATGTGACTAAATGCCCTCTAAAATGGCCTAGGAAGCCACTCAATTCAACAGCAATTGGGGATGGGCAACAAATGCCAGTGATGCCCACATCCCATGAATGAATAATAATTTTAAAAAGAGTTAACGGTTCAGACCTTTCGTCAGAACTGATGTTGAACATAAAATGCCATCTTGAAGAGAACACTTTATCAACGAGTTTGTGATTTTGCTAACGAACTTGCCTCAGTGTAATGAAAGAGTAAGGAACACAATCTCCACCATTGTGTAATTCAGCAGCAAGTGCACAACCTTGTGTACGGATAGGAATTGTTTGCTATTGTGAGGGAGATGTCGGGCATCAGCTCGGATGGTGGTTAATGTGCCTGAGTTACTGTGTAGAAGTTATTAATGTAACTTTTTGAAACCTTTGTTGCAGGTTATCGCTGTTTCAAGGCTGTCATGTTCCTGTGTGGGCTGATGTTTGGTTCCATCATCATCTTCCTGTTGTGTTACAAGGAGCGGGTTCTGGACATCCAGCTGAGCGTGGAGGCCAGTGCTGGTATTGGTCTTGGCATCGGAATCCTGTGCGGACTGGTCACCATGCTTGTCCGCAGCGTTGGTCTCTTCATGATTGGCCTGGTGCTTGGCCTGCTGGTAGCAACCGTCACCCTCATTGTGATGGAACAGTTCTACCACCCACACACCATCTGGATTCCAGTGGGGCTTCTTATTGGTGTCGGGATGCTGTTCGCTGTCTTAACTTTACAGTGGCAAAAACTCTTCACCATTATCTCCACTGCAGTCTTTGGTGGTGCCATCATTACCCTGTCTGTGGACTATTTCATCGAGCTGTTTCTGTTGGCGCAGTATGTCTATGAGAGGCTGAAGATTTCGCCCTCGTTGCCTATTTGTTGGTACAGTTGGGTGATTCTTGGCATCTGGCCAGTGCTGAGCATGCTGGGAATTCTGGTTCAATGGAAACTGACAGCTGAAGGCTACTCTCACACTGAAGGTAAGGCCAGCTCCAGGCCACATTTGTGTGTTTGCCCTCTGAACATTAACTCTGTGAAGGGGAAGATGGGAGGTTAGGGGGGGGGGGGGATTTTTTTTTACATTGGACCAATTTTATGAAAGGATTTTTTACTTCTTGGCCAGTAATCAAACAGACTGCCATGAGGGTACTGTTGGATGAATGCTGACAACTCCCTGATACTTCGTCAGCTTATTATTCTTGTGCTCTATGAGCCCAGGCAATGGGTATCAATGGGTGACTGCCATCCAGCTGAGCCTGAACTTGCTGCCATCTGGTGCCTGCATGCACTTCAGAGCAGAGCTCACTGCATAGTGACCAGCAGCAGAAACAACCCAGCTGGCCCTTTCCTTTATTTGCAGGGAGGCCCAAGACCCATTCAAGGACCCCCAGCACTCCCCCGCCCCCCCCCCCCCCCCACACTTAGCTCATGAAAGACCAGGTATCAAACCTGGTGCATTGCTCGTTTGTGTGGCACAGAGCATAACTGGATGATGGTTTTAGCCACTGAGCCATTTGAATGAAACGATTCTCATACTGAACAATCAGTGCAGTGGATCTATTGGGGGACTTGATGGCCTCATTATATTGTCCTGTTCAGTTGCTGCATTGGTTATGATCCCCAGGAATCATCACGGTGGTTAGCACTGCTGCCTCGCAGCGCCAGGGAACCGGGTTCAATTCCGACTTGGGTCACTGTCTGTGTGGAGTTTGCACGTTCTCCCCGTGTCTGCGTGGGTTTCCTCCGGGTGCTCCGATTTCCTCCCACAGTCCGAAAGATGAGCAGGTTAGGTGGATTGGCCGTGCTAAATTGCCCCTTAGTGTCCAAAGATGTGCGGGTTAGGTGGATTGGCCATGCTAAATTGCCCCTTAGTGTCCAAAGATGTGTGGGTTAGATGGATTGGCCATGCTAAATTGCCCCTTAGTGTCCAAAGATGTGAAGGTTAGGTGGATTGGCCATGCTAAATTGCCCCTTAGTGTCCAAAGATGTGCGGGTTAGGTGGATTGGCCATGCTAAATTGCCCCTTAGTGTCCAAAGATGTGCGGGTTAGATGGATTGGCCATGCTAAATTGCCCCTTAGTGTCCAAAGATGTGCGGGTTAGGTGGATTGGCCATGCTAAATTGCCCCTTAGTGTCCAAAGATGTGCGGGTTAGGTGGATTGGCCATGCTAAATTGTCCCTTAGTGTCAGGGGGACTAGCTAGGGTAAATGCATGGGGTTATGGGGATAGATCCTGGGTGACATTGTCAGTGCAGACTCGATGGGCCAAATGGCCTCCTTCTGCACTATAGGATTCTATGATTCTAAGTTCCTTTGGGAGCAGGCTGAGAGAGCTGACTGATGCTGTCCTGGGTTCACTTGTTCTGGTGTTTTTTTTGATCAAGACCATTGCAAGTCCGAATGTCTTACTGCCGAGGGTGAACAGAAACATGCTTTGTTTCCAATTGTTCCATTCTTGAGTAAAGATGGAGACATCCTGTGAAGGGTGGATGAGGAAGAGGAGAAGGAATTAAAGCTATTAACACCAATTCTACTGCCACTAATGCTTTCCTCTTCCTGTAGTTATCATCAGTAAACGACAAAAACGAGTGCAGTTGATGAGAATACGACAGCAGGAAGCAAAGAAGCGACAGAGGGCATCTCAGGCAGAGGGCACATACCGCAGGAAACCTTACCCAGTCAAGCGGTACACGGGAGACATCCTTTCACCGGTAAAGTATCATATGGCAAACTCTTTTCCCTGGAATATTGCAATGAAGGGCAGTCAGAGTGGAGGCCCTGTGATCTACTATATCTTCATTCTTCTGCACAATGTTAAGCTGTATAGTTATATAGGATATATGGCACAGAGACGGGCACTTCAGCCAACTGCTGCCAGGATTTATGTTTCACATGACCCTTCCACCCATGCCTCTTCACCTAACCCAACAACATAACCTTTCTCTCTCATGTACTTATCTCGCTTCCCCTCAAAGGTATCTCTGTGATTTGCCTCCATTACTTCATGTGGTTATATATAACCAATCCTGACACAAGAATCGAGTCAGATAATCCAAACAAAATGATCAGTTGTGTTATTGATGTTGTGTGTCCATGGGAGTATATTATAGGAAAGGAATCAGACAGGGTGATGTAATAGGGCACCCAAAAAGACCATAAGAAATAGGGACAGGAGGAGGTCATTCAGCCCCTCAAACCTGTTCCACCATTCAGTAGGATCATGGCTGATCGGACATTCCTCACGTCCACTTTTCTGCCCTTCCCCGTAACCTCGATTCCCTCACTGATCAAAAATCTATCTCTCTCAGCCTTAAATATACACAAGGACTCTGCCCCCCACAGTCTCTGTGGCAAAGAGTTCCAAAGACTCACAACCCTCTGAGAGAAGAAATTCCTCCTCATCTCAGTCTTAGATCGGCGCCCCTTTATTCTGAGACTCTGCCCTCTGGTTCTAGACTCTCCCATGAGGGGGAAACATCCTCTCAGCATTTACCCTGTCAAGCCCCTTAAGAATCCTCCATGTTTCAATGAGATCACCTCTCATTCTTCTAAATTCCAATGAGTAGAGTCCCAACCTGTTTGGCCTTTCCTCATAAGACAATCCCGCCAAACCGGGAATCATCTGAGTGAACCTTCTCTGAACTGCTTCCAATGAAATAATATCTTTCCTTTATATAAGAGGACCAAAACTGTTCACAGTGCTCCAGATGTGGTCTCACCAGTACCTTGTACAGTTGCAGCAAGACTTCCCTACGCTTATACTCCAACCCTCTTGAAATAAGGGTCAACATTCCATTAGCCTTCCTCATTACCTGCTGTCCCTGTGTGCGAGCTTACTGTGTTTTCCTAAAAAGAGGGTGAGCTTACTGTGTTTCATGCACAAGTACCCCAAGTCCTTTTGTGTTGCAGCTTTCTGCATTTTCCTCAATTTAAATAATCCTCTGTTCTTTTGTTCTCCCTTCCAAAACCCCACAGGTTACAGGTCGCCAACCTGGAAAAGAATGCCTTATCCCTACTTACTGATTCCTGCCCATTAGCCAATTCTCTATCCATGCCAATATACTACCTCCAACACCATGGGCTTTTATCTTATGACTCCACTTCTTGTGAGGCAACTTGTCAAACGCCTTCTCAAAGTCCAAATACAACACATCTACTGCTTTCCCTCTATCTGATTGAGGCTTGCTCGAAAAACTCTAATAAATTAGTCAGATATGATTTTTCTTTCATGAAGCCATGCTGTCTATGCTTGATTAGATTGTGATTTTCCAAATGTGCTGCTATTACTTCCTGAATAACTAATTCCAACATTTTTCCAACAATAGATGTTAGGCTAGTTGGCCTATTTGCCTTTTTGCCTCCCTTTTGCCTGCACAAATGTTTAGCTGCAGGTCTTGGTATCTGAGGGGAGTGGGGGAAGGGATTGGGAGAGGGGAAGCAGACTGGAGAATGCAGGTAGGAAGAGGAGCAGCACCATATAGTAGAATAGAATCCCTACAGTGCAGAAGGAGGCCATTCGGCCCATCGAGTCTGCACTGACAACAATCCCATCCAAGCCCTATCTCCATAACCCCATGCATTTACCCTAGCTAGGCCCCCTGACACTAAGGGGCAATTTAGCATGGCCAATCCACCTAATCTCCACACCTTTGGACTGTGGGAGGAAACCGGAGTACCCGGAGGAAACCCATGCAGACATGGGGAGAATGTGCAGACTCCACACAGACAGTGACCCAAGCTGGGAATCGAACCCAGGTCCCTGGAGCTGGGAGGCAGCAATGCTAACCACTGTGCCAGCCAGCTTCCCACCCATGTCTCCTGGCATTAGATTGGGAAGCCGCAGCAACTCTGGTGGAAAATCCCAACAAAGAAGAAAGAAATCCTTCCGATTTATTCTGGGAAGTGGTTACTGTCCCAATTTCTGCATGAAAGGAATTGGATAAATACGCAGGGGGAGTGGGGGGGGGGGGAGGCGGAGAGAGAGCAGTTTTAAAGGCTACAAGGAAAGAGCAGCGGAGTGAGATTAATTGGATAACTCCATCAAAGAACTAGCACAGATGTGATGGGCTAAATGGCCCCTTTCTGTGCTATATAATTCTATACTAATTTTTCTCTCTCTCCCCTCTAGAGCTACATTCAGAGTATCCGGGATCGGCAGACAGCAACGTCCATGAGCAGCCTAAACACAAACATTCACACCACCGTGGATCTGGATTATGACTGTGGTTCCACTGTGCCACTCACAGCCACAACCCCTGTGCTCACGGCATGAGCTAGTTACCATTGCACAGCAAATGCTGGTCAAGGTTATTAGTGAACAACCGGTTTATTTAGCGCCTAGCAGGTGACAAGTAGATAACATGTGGCGCTGTAGCCAGAAGTCTCCACACACCATGGTCTGTATGTGTCTCTCTCTAGGAATCACTTCCTGCAACTATGAAGACATCTCTCAAGTCTCGTGTTTGTTACCTGAGTCTGACTGAAAGGGCCTGCTGGCCAGCAGAAATGACGCCTCTGTTCAACAGGCTGCGAATACAATGCAAACCGCACCACCTCATCCTTCACCTCATGAAAGGGGGCTCGTCATGGGAAGCGGACCAACATTGGCACAACACCCATCAGGGGGATCATAGAATAGATCATAGAATCCCTACAGTGCAGAAGGAGGCCATTTGGCCCATCGAGTCTGCACCGACCACAATCCCACCCAGTCCCTATCCCCATAACCCCAAATATTTACCCCGCTAATCCCCCTGACACATGGGTCAACTTAACATAGCCAATTCACCTAACCAGCGCATCTTTGGACTGTGGGAGGAAACCGGATGTGTGCCTTAATGCCCAGCATATAAAACCATGTGTCCCTTACACACAAAGTAGAATCAGGACAAGTTTACAGCTCATTTGTGAAATTATCTTGGATTCCGGCTGTCTCAAGCTGCATGTTTTCCAATTAGTTTGTTGCCCAATCACAGCAAGACCTGTAATTGTTGTCTTTGGGCCATTAATGTGGCTTTTTATGCAGACAAGATTCATCTTTAACTATTTCTTTTGCAGGTGCCATTTTATATATAACCTATTCAACTGTTTGCTTTTGAAGCCAGAATGATTTAATGCCCTTTTTGTAGTAGTTTAAACATGTTGTTATTTAGTGCAAGCACACTAGGCCTTTAAGCAGCATATTGTCTCACTTTAATACTGTCCAACTAAACCTGCCTCTTTAAAGTATAATCCAGCAGAGTAAATGGCCAAATGTTAAATATAAAACACAATTGCTCCCTTTGTTTTGTACTGCAGCTTTCTTGCGTGCCATTTGGGGATGTGAGAGTGATGGCAGAAGTTGCTTGTGATTGAGTACTTTTCCTTTCCCACTTCATCACCGTTACAAATTGCAGAGCTGGATGGATCAGCAAGCATTCAATAACAGTCAAAGTCCTTTTTCTTCATTCTTTCACCAGTGTGAATATCTCCAGCAACTCTGCACCTTTCAAGTACCTCCCAGTGGAGCCGCCACTCTGAACTACAGCTGCCATCAGCTCTCAGTTGACAAAGGGCAAAGGACACTTGCACTGTTTCTGCTATGAGATGAACGCTGGGCAGGAATCTGTTGGAGATGGACTGACGGTCTTGTTTATATGCACGCAATTCAATACATAAACAAATTTATAGGTCTGAGGAGGTTGAAGACAGAAAATCTCTATAGCGAAAAGGTGCTTATGTTTTATAGAAAGTAAGCTCTTATTTCCATTTGACAGCACTAGAGAGGCGAAAAAATCAAATGGCCATTTTACGGTGAACTTTGAACTGTAGCAAACTCGCTCGGAGAGTGAGAGGATAGTGTTCCAGCTCATCCGTCTATGATGGGATCCACCTGTATCATGGGGTACGGAGAAGGGCTTAGTTTCCTGGTGCTTGGGTGAGCTTCATTATTTACACAGAAAAGCATCAAGCACCACACCCTCCCAACCCCATTGCTAACCTTTTCTTTGACAAATTGGTTGTCAACAACCTCTACTGTCTAACTGTTGTTGTCAAATTTGAACCATGTTCTTTCAGAACTTTCTTGCTATCTGCATACTCTCCTGAGCTAGACAGGCAACCATGACACCCAAGTGGTCTCAGCTAGTATGCCCATTCACTTGGCAAAGAGATAGTAGTAATAATTTGGCAAAATGAAATAAGCCCTTAATTTTGAGTTTGACGGTTTTAAATGGGGGGTGCATGTTTGGAAGGAGCAAATTTGTCAGTTATCCGACTGTTAAAAGTATATTGTTAATTTTCGGATCTATTTGGGAAACTATACAGGACATGTTTATAGTCAGCAAAGTATTGGAAACATCTTGAATATATCAGTGATGTCTTCAGAGGATTGAATGTGTTTGAATTCTCCACTTGTAGAGGAGGGGTATTAATTTTCAGCATTTCACATGGGGCTGATCACACTTGTATATGTTAGACTCCACCTACCTGTTTATGACATGGTGAACCAGTTCACAAGAGGATCAGTTTCACGTTGCCCTGAAGGTGGCTGGGATATGTTGGTTGTGCAGAGTAACTGATGCTTCGTCCATGATCACATCAGAGCTCCATCCCCGTAGGCTGCCTGTACCCCATGCACGTTCTGTACAGCAGGGCTACATGCCTGTAGATTGCCTGTATCCTGTCAGTGTTCTGTACATTACAGCAAAGCTCCATCATATAGACTGCCTGTATCCTGTCAGTGTTCTGTACATTACAGCACTCCTCCATCATAGACTGCCTGTATCCTATTGATGTTGTGTACATTACAGCAAAGCTCCATCATATAGCTTGCCTGTATCCTGTTGATGTTGTGTACATTACAGCAGCACTCCATCACACAAACTGCCTGTATCCCTTTCATGTTCTGTAAACTAAAGCAGGGCTTCACCACATAGACTGCCTGTAACTTGTTGGTGTTCTGTACATGACAGTAGTGCTCCATCATATTGACGGCCTATATCCTGTTGATGTTCTGTACACTGCAACAAAGCTCCATCACATAGACTACCTGTATCCTGTCAATGTTCTGTACATTACAGCCGGGCTCCATCATATAGACTGCCTGTATCCTGTTGATAGCTCCATCACATAGACTTCCTGTATCCTATCAATCTTCTGTACATTACAGCAAAGTTCCATCACATAGAATGCTTGTATCCCATCAATCTTCTGTACGTTACAGCAAAGCTCCATTATATAGACTGCCTGTATTCTGTTGATGTTCTGTACATTATAGCCGGGCTCCACCACATAGACTGCCTGTATCATGTTAGCGTTCTGTACATTTCAGCAAAGCTCCATCACATAGATTGCCTGTATCCTGTTGATAGCTCCATCAGACTGCCTGTATCCTGTTGATGTTCTGTATGTTACAGCAGCGCTCCATCATATAGACTATCTGTATCCTGTCAATGTTCTGTACACTGCAACAAAGCTCCATCATATAGATTGCCTGTATCCTGTTGCTGTTCTGTACATTACAGCCGGGTTCCATCACATAGAATGCCTGTATCCTGTTGCTGTTCTGTACACTACAGCAAAGCTCCATCACACAGATTGCCTGTATCCTGTCAGTGTTCTGTACATTACAGCAAAGCTCCATCACATAGAATGCCTGTATCCTGCCAACGTTCTGCATGTTACAGCCGGGCTCCATCACATAGACTGCCTGTATCCTGTTGCTGTTCTGTACACTACAGCAAAGCTCCATCACACAGATTGCCTGTATCCTGTCAATGTTCTGTACACTGCAACAAAGCTCCATCATATTGACTCCATCATATTATGTACATTACAGCCGGGCTCCATCATATAGAATGCCTGTATCCTGTCAATGTTCTGTACACTACAACAAAGCTCCATCATATAGACTGCCTGTATCCTGTTGATGTTCTGTATACTACAGCAAAGCTCCATCACACGGATTGCCTGTATCCTGTTGATGATGTTCAGCATACTACAGCAGGGCTCCATCACACAGACCATTTGCACATGAACATGAATTAGTATGTTCTTTTTCGAAATTCTGCCCTTAACTACAGTGAAGATGAATGAAAGGATAGAGAAAGCGTTTTTATACATTTCAGCCTGAAAGAAAGCATCTGACGATTGAGCAGGGAAGTAGAGTCAGACTAGAAGACTCTTGTGGAGAAAACGCCAGTGCAGTCCTCACGGTGCCTTAGTGCTGCAGTATTCAATGATTCCTTAGGTTCCTCTGGGTTAATGAAAGAGTGGCATAAAACGCAAGGCCAGCCTCTGTAATGGTGGACAGTACCGAGCAGTGTAGTGTTTGCCTCGGGGAAGCGCTGTAACATTACCTTAGCTTACTGGTGACAACTAAGTGTAGGAATTTAATACAAGGCAGACTGCAGCTCCCTCTGCAGAATTAAATATCCTGCGACAGTCAGACTCCAGTCTTCAGTGTTGATCAGTTGCTATTTTGGCTCTTCAGCCTGTGTAACCAGTCCTGTCAGAGAGGGGGAAACATTTCTTGGGCTTTGAGTCTGCCAACTTACAGTGGCAAAGGTGGAAACTTTTAAAACATTGGAGTTTTTCATCCCTCAGGTTTCATCATGGTTTCTAACAGTCTGGATTACCTGGGGAGATGAAGTCTCTAAACTTACCGTGGTTACAGCACACGCCCTCAGCACTTGGCAGGGTGTTCATCCTGTTACAGTTCCTTCAAGCTGGTTGGTCAGTCAGCTGGTTCTAACATTGTCATTTTACTCCAGTATTTAAGAGGTGGGGCTCATTCATTATTTGGTACCATCAAATATAAATCATTCTGCTCTGCTGCCCAGCCGAGGGTCTTCTCCTAATGGTGTTAATTCCGTTCTATGGGCGTTGGCTGTTCTCTGGTATCTGGCCTGAGAGGCTTTCTGACCACACGCAAGAAGACAACTATCGGGTCTGCACGTCTGAGCCCAGTCCTGTCCTTACTGATGTACAGATATGGGCTACTGGGCAGTGCTGAGGAGTGGGCATCCGAGTTGGTCTTTACTTTCCCCTCCCTGGTGCAGAGGCACTTTAGGCTCATCAATATGCTTCTCTGTCTAATGTAGAACTCCCGACCACAGGGGTAGTTGAAGTGAATAGTATAGATGCATTAGATGGGAAACTAGACAAGCACACGGGGGAAGAGGGGAATAGAGGGTTATGGTGATAGATTTGGATAAGAGACGGGAGGAGGCTCGAGTGGGGCATAAACACCAGCATGAACTAGTGGGGCTGTTTCTATGCCGTATATCCTATGTAATCCCATGACTGTCCCAGATTGGGGAATTAAACCTTTGCCCCTCCATAGCTGCGTGGATCAGTACTGGGCACTTAGCCATCGGAAAATCTGATCTCCCTGTGTTCATAACAGACACTGAATATCATGAATGGCTCCTTGCAGTCTGTGGTTCCATTTTTGTATTGTGCCAATGTAGAAGTTGATGATGAACTAACATTACTCCATCCACACTATTTCCCTTTATTAAAAGAAACTCATTTTGTTTGTATCCTTTGTTGGAATGATTACTCCATTTACTGAACGTGGAGATTCTTCCTGTAATGTTTCTTTGTGACTTATAAAGACTTTTTTTTGTACATGAACAAGTGTCTGTGAGCGTTATTTTTGGGTCTTGCCTGTGAACTTGAAACAGCGTCAGGCTGGGTCACGGGAAATGGGATGGGGGTGTGCTGGGAAAGCAGATTCAAGGCAGGTCGAGCTCAAAATCGTGCTTTGATTTGTGACGAATGATAACTTTACTAGTTGTCTGCATGTAATGGACTACAGAAAGGAGCAGGTTTGCAACTTAAGCTGACTATTCCTGACCTCCCAAGACCCAATATTTTTCACAGCTAACAAACAGAAGTGTTGAAAGCAGTTATTTTCAATGTGCCTACGATTTTTTCCCCCACCTTGTTCACAGCAGTGTGCAGGAGATGGAAATTCATTCTTTGGGACAATGTTGGAATGTGGGCAACGCTGGGGGAGGTAATGGAACTTTTCTTTTAAAAATAGGTTTTCATTTTTTCATGGGATGTGGGCATATCTGGTTAGGCCCAGTTCTGGTTGCCACATTATAGGAAGGATGTGGTTGCACTGGAGGGGGTGCAGAGGAGATTCACCAGGATGCTGCCTGGGATGGAACATTTTTATGAAGAGAGGTTGGGTAGGCTTGGGTTGTTTTCGTTGGCGCAGAGAAGACTGAGGGGTGACCTGATTGAGGTGTTCAAGATTATCATGGACAGGGACAAAGTGGATAGGGAGCAGCTGTTCCCCTTAGTTGAAGGGTCACTTACAAGGGGACATGGGTTCAAGGTGAGGGGCAGGAGGTTTAGGGGGTTTTGAGGAAAAGCATTTTACCTAGGGGGTGGTGAGGGTCTGGAATGTGCTGCCTGGGAGGGTGGTGGAGGCGGGATGCCTCACATCCTTTAAAAAGTACCTGGATGAGCACATGGCACATCATAACATTCAGGGCTATGGGCCAAGTGCTGGCAAGTGGGATTAGGTGGGCAGGTCAGGTGTTTCTAATGTGTCGGTGGAGACTCGATGCGCTGTATGATTCTATGATTTATTGTCCATCTGTATTTGCCCCTTGAGAAGGTGGCAGTGAGCTGCCATCTTGAACCGCTGCAGTCCCCGTGGTGTATGTACACCCACAGTGCTGTTAGGGAGTTCCAGGATTTTGACCCAGCCACAGTGAAGGAAGGTGCTGTCTCAGGAACCTTGGTGAGTTGCTGCAGTGCATCTTGTAGATCGTACAATCTGCTGCTACTGAGCGTCGGTGGTGGAGGGAGTGGATATTTGTAGATGTGGTGCCAATTAAGCGGGGCTGCTTTGTCCTGGATGGTGTTGAGCTTCTTGAGTGTTGTTGGAGCTGCACCATCCAGGCAAGTGGGGAGTATTCCATCACACTCCTGACTTGTGCCTTGTAGATGGTGGACAGGCTTTGGAGAGTCAAGAGGTGAGTTACTCGCCGCAGGATTCCCAGCCTCTGACCTGCCCTATCGAGTAGCCACATGGCTGGGTCTAGTTCAGTTTCTTGACAATGTTGAAATCAATCAAGTCCTATTAAATCCACAAAGCACACACTAAGAGGACACAGTGTGGATCACACCTCAAAGAAGCTATTTGAATTCATATTCAGAATGGAATGAAAAAAAATTAATGAGGGAAAAAATAGATGCGAGAGAAAGCTAGCTGGAAATATAGGTCACGGTTCTCCTATCCCGTCCTGCTCATTTTTTGGCGGGTCGGGTGAATCGTGCGTGTGCCGATTTGCGGGATTCGCGCGCGTGGTCCTGATCCGCGTGCATCTCCCAGCGACGGAAATCCGGCGCGGTTGGGACCACACAGGAAAGCGGCGGGAACAGCAGGTAAGTTATTTTAGTCGACTTTTAATATTGTTTAAATGTGATTATCGGGCCCGGGACTGAAGTTGCCGGGTCTGATAGGATCTCCTACCCCGCCAGTGGGGATGGGGGGGTCCTGCTACCACTCTGCATTGGGATCCCGTCGGGATTGGACGGGGGCCAGCGATCGGGGCGACTGAGGCGGGGGTGCTGCCTCCTGCGGGGGGTGGGGGGGGGGTGATCGTCACTGCTGGGGGGGAGGGGAGGGGGGGGGTTTCTGGAGATCGGAGCGCTCCTGGATGGTGGTGGTGGGGGGGGGGGGGCTGTGTGTGAAGAGTGGGGCTGGCCCAGGAATGCTTGTGGGGGCCGCGATTGGGCCATGGGGGTGTTGGGAGGGGCAGCACTGCGAGGGTCCCTGGCTGGCCAGCGAACCAGAGGCTGACAGATCAGGACCACTGCGCATGCGCAGAGTTCTGGAATGCTGGCGTGAATAGACCCCCACCCCTGAGCTTTTAATGATATTCACGATTGTGACCTCTGCAGTGGACAGAGTGGGAGATTCGAGTCTGAACTCCCACTGAAAAAACAATCGTGACTTACACCAGTTTTCCCACGAATTCAGCACTTAGAACTTGTTTTGGGAGAAACGCCCCCATAAAGTTGGATAGTGAGTTTTGATAGACTAATATCAGAAATGGGTTGTCTTATGAAGAAAGGTTGGACAGGCCAGCCTTGGATCTGCTGGAGTTTCGCAGAGTAGGAGGTAACCTGATTGAAACATATGAGATCCTGTGGGGTACTGACAGGGTGGATGTGGAGAGGATGTTTCCTCTTGTGGGGAAACTATAACTATGGGTCACAGTTTAAAAATGAGGGGTCACTCATTTGAGACGGAGATGAGGAAATTTTTTTTCTCTCAGAGGGTGCTGAGTCTCTGGAACTCTCTTCCTCAAAAGGCAGTGGAAGCAGAGTTTGAATATATTTAAGGCAGGGTTAGATAGATTATTGACTAACAAGGGGATGAAAGGTTATCGGGGGTAGGAGGGAGGTTCCAATCAGATCAGCCAATGGTCTTACTGAATGACAAATCAGGCTGGAAGGGCTGAGTGGCCGACTCCTGCTTCTAATATGGATGTTCATTTGTATGTAATGAGATCCAGATGAGGAAGGCCAATTGCTTCATCTTAGACCTTCCAGCCAGAAAGACTCGACAGTTCCTTCATCACATCATCTAATTATTTCTTAAATGGTTGCTGGATCCACAATTCAATTAAGAGTGTTCAGTCCAAGTGCTGATTGTTCTTGATGAAGAAAATCTTCCCGCTATCAGTCCCAAATTTCCCTTTTACTCGTTTAAACTTGTGAACCTTCTGGGCCAACACTCAGAATTAAATGAAAACTTGTCTGCATGTACCTATTCCATACTGTTCACCAACACATGGATCTCTGTTTGGTCACCTTGGATCAATTGAGATATTGGAACATTTTAATCTTCATTATAATTTGTTTTTCAATAAGGTATCTTGGGGGGGGTTATGTGATGTGAGCGCAGGAAGGGCTGTGTTTCTGTGAGTCTTGGTGTTAATCATCTTTTAATCCTTTCATTTATCCCGATGCACAGCCCATAAGTACCTAATCCTGGAGTTAAAATTCCGTCCTATGTCCCTGGAAGATTTTTGGTTAAGTTTTGGGACAAATTGCCAAGTAAAGGCATGAAAATCCGCAATGGAAAGGAGTAGTCGGAGTGGAGCCAGGGTGAAGCCGAGCCCTCAATCTGGCGGTTTGGTTGGTGAGCGAGCTTTCGACCCGGTGATGTCGATGGCGTTGTAGATGATGATCGCCAAAATGCTTTTGAGAACTGGCTATTACATTGTCTTAATGTCAGCAGTGCGTGTTTATCTTGAAGGGGCACGTTGCATCCTGACCCCCAGCCGGTAATCATGTGTCTTCACCGTCTCGGTCGCAGAGGTGTCGTTGAAGTTAGATAGCGTGTGAAAGCGATCTGAATGCAGTTTGCTCTGCTTTATCCTGCTACCCTGAGGGTGGCATCTGACAGTTCCTTAAGGCCGTCCAGCAATCCGACTAAGGCTTTGACCTCTCAACTTGGTGAATGGCAATAATTTGGAGTCATAATCTGCAGTTCATTACTGGACTTTACCATTTGTTGTTACACTCTGTTTATGATTTTGTGATGTTATTTGTCCTGTTGGCGGGGTGGATCTAGAATATGAGCAGAGGCGGATTTCGCCTGTTATCCTTTGAAAACCAGGGGCGTCCATTTGTTTATAATGAAATGCATCCCTCAGCATGTTCCTTTAATACAGCAGGATATAGATAGGCTGGAAAATTGGGCGGAGAGGTGGCAGATGGAGTTTAATCCGGATAAATGCGAAGTGATGCATTTTGGAAGAAATAATGTAGGGAGGAGTTATACAATAAATGGCAGAGTCATCAGGAGTATAGAAACACAGAGGGACCTCGGTGTGCAAGTCCACAAATCCTTGAAGGTGGCAACACAGGTGGAGAAGGTGGTGAAGAAGGCATATGGTATGCTTGCCTTTATAGGACGGGGTATAGAGTATAAAAGCTGGAGTCTGATGATGCAGCTGTATAGAACGCTGGTTAGGCCACATTTGGAGTACTGCGTCCAGTTCTGGTCGCCGCACTACCAGAAGGACGTGGAGGCGTTAGAGAGAGTGCAGAGAAGGTTTACCAGGATGTTGCCTGGTATGGAGGGTCTTAGCTATGAGGAGAGATTGGGTAAACTGGGGTTGTTCTCCCTGGAAAGACGGAGAATGAGGGGAGATCTAATAGAGGTGTACAAGATTATGAAGGGGATAGATAGGGTGAACGGTGGGAAGCTTTTTCCCAGATCAGAAGTGACGTTCACGAGGGGTCACGGGCTCAAGGTGAGAGGGGCGAAGTATAACTCAGACATCAGAGGGACGTTTTTTACACAGAGGGTGGTGGGGGCCTGGAATGCGCTGCCAAGTAGGGTGGTGGAGGCAGGCACGCTGACATCGTTTAAGACTTACCTGGATAGTCACATGAGCAGCCTGGGAATGGAGGGATACAAACGATTGGTCTAGTTGGACCAAGGAGCGGCACAGGCTTGGAGGGCCGAAGGGCCTGTTTCCTGTGCTGTACTGTTCTTTGTTCTTTAATTACTCCAAGCTGAAGACACAGATTTGATCCTGCTAGATCCTTGCTGTGCCAGGGGTGCAAAGTGACAGGGTGCATTGCTTCTGGTCCTGTGTTAAAATTGAATCCTAGTGGTTTAATATCCTTAAGGTTTGGGGTAAAGGTTGCGGGTATGGCCCATCGAGTCCTCACAGTTGGGAAGGAAACTCCCCTGAGAATGGTTGGTGTCGTGTAGTTTGTTCCTGTATTTTCGCTATTTTGAAGAATCTCTGACGGATTCCTGTAAAGATGCAGACAGAGCACACATCCTGGGAAAAGACACTGTTTTCTATCAGTGGTGCTCCTGATGGAGCTGGAGATGGGGAAGTATGCTTTGCCGTTGTGCCAATGAACTCATAGCTTTATCCTGTTTTCCCCAATCTCGGAAACATCTTTTCATTGTTCGTATCTTTGGAGGCGCCTGTTTGTATTGAACAATGAATAATCCACACCAACTTTTGTCTCTGTCTGAATGTATATGTGGGGACAGGATTATTCTGAACTGCACCAATCCGTGGGAGCTGGTTGTAAAAATGGGAAAAATCTTCAATAAAAATATATTTTAAAAAGGGGATCGTGGTGTGGAAAAGGCAAGAAATTGATGACACACAGTGAAGACATTAGTAAATGTAAACAGCACTCCAATTGTAGTTATTAATGTGTTTAATAACATACTAACTAACTCTTTCTACTTACCTCCCCCTCGCCGACCCTCCACCTCGCCGACCCTCCACCTCGCCGACCCTCCACCTCGCCGACCCTCCACCTCGCCGACCCTCCACCTCGCCGACCCTCCACCTCGCCGACCCTCCACCTCGCCGAACCACCCTCTCGGCGTCCCTCCCCCTCGCCCACCCTCCATCTCGCCGTCCCACCCCCTCGCTGAACCTCCCCCTCGCTGACCCTCCCCCTTGCCGTCCCTCACCCATGCCCATCTTCCCCCCACCAACCCTCCCCCTCGCCGTCCCACACCCTCGCTGACCCTCCCCCCACCGACCCTCCCCCTCGCTGGCCCTCCCCCTTGCCATCCCACACCCTCGCTGACCCTCCCCCTCGCCGACCCTCCCCCCTCGCCCACCCTCCCCCCTCGCCAGCCCTCCACCCTCGCCGACCCTCCCCCTCGCTGACCCTCCTCCTCGCCGACCCTCCCCCCACCGCCCCTCCCCCCTCGCCGACCCTCCCCCAGCAACCCTCCCCCCTCGCTGACCCTGCCCCCCTCGACGACCCTCCCCCTTGCCGACCCTCCCCCCATCGACCCTCCCCCTCGCCATCCCACCCCCTCGCCATCCCTCCTCCTCGCCATCCCTCCTCCTCGCCGACCCTCCCCCTCGTCCACCCTCCCCCCAGCAACCCTCCCCCCTCGCCGACCCTCCCCCCTCGCCAACCCTCCCCCTCGCCCGCCCTCCCCCTCGCCACCCTCCTACTCACTGACTCTCCCCCTCGCCCTCCCATCCCTGAGAGTGCAGCTGCCCAATTCTCCTCCTCTCTGACCCTTCCACTCCCCAATCCACTCCCCCTCCCGTCTCTCCGCCCCGCCCCGTCTCCCCTCCCCCCCACCCTCTCCCCTCTCCCGTCCCGTCTCCCTGTCCCGCACTGTCTCCCCTCCCCCCCATCTCCACCCCGTTTCCCCCTCCCACTCCCGTCTCCCCCTCTTGTCCCGTCTCCCCCTCTTCCTCCCGTCTCCCCCTCCCAACCTGTCCCGTCTCCCCTTCCCCTGTTTCCCCCTCCCGTCTCCCCATCCCGTCTCCCCCTCCCACCCAATCTCCCCCTCCCGTCCCATCTCCCCTCCCCCGTTTCCCCCTCCCCCTCCTATCTCCCCCTCCCGTCTCCCCCTCCCATCCTGTCTCCCCCTCCCATCCCGTCCCCCCTCCCCCTCCCGTCCCCCCTCCCCCTCCCGTCTCCCCCTCCCACCTCCCACCCTGTCCCGTCCCCCCTCCCCCCCTCCCCTCCCCTCTCCCCCTCCCGTCCCTCCCCCCCATTTCCCCCTCCCCCTCCCACCTCCCCCTCCCACCCTGTCTCCCCCTCCCGTCCCGTGCCCCCTCCCCGTTTCCCCCTTCCCCCTCCCACCCTGTCTCCCCCTCCCGTCCCGTCCCCCCTGCCCCCGTTTCCCCCTCCCCCTCCCGTCTCCCCCCGTCTCCCCCTCTCGCCTCCCCCTCCCCCTCCTGCCTCCCCCTCCCACCCTGTCTCCCCCTCCTGTCCCGTCTCGTCTCTCTCTCCTGCCACTCTCGCCCTGTCACCACCTCTCTTCTGCTCATCGTGGGCATTATCTTGTGCCCTACCCAGTGACGGGTGTGGAGTTGGAGATGGCATTCAATCATATGAATGGCCGCTGGTGGGGGGCCGTCATCTTCCTGCCTGCACCCCGATTAAGTCCATGGTGGGAAGCCCCTTGGATGACCTTCCTGTCCCACCAACGGAAAGCTTAGGTGGGCAATTAATGCCAGCATTGATCGGGGGTGGGTGGGGTCCACTGTAAGCTCCAATCCTTCCTTTGCTGTTTAATCCCTCATCCCTGTCCTGTGAGAGCCCCTTCATGCAGCACCCTGCCTGCCATCTGCTTCCTCCTTCATCCAAGGCCTCAGCTGGGTGTAGTACTGGCAATGGCCACTGCCACCCTGATGGTGCTGCCGAGTACAGAAGAGCTGCCAGCCAATCAGATGGGAGGGCCACTTGGTGGGAGCGGCTCCTGTCCCTGGGGTCCTCAACCCCAGGGAAGACCCAATGCTGCCCTGTTAAGTGCCTGAGTGGCACAAGATGCAGCAGCTCTTTGCAAAAAGCTGGTGTCTTGTTCGCTCTCCTCAAGATTCCACCCTGCCTCTCTTCCTCTTGCAGATCCTCCTACTCACCGCTTCTCTCTCTGGCTCCCTCTCGCAAACCCTCGCGTGGAGAAAGCGAGTAAGGGAGTGAGAGGGGTGTCATGCAGGAGGATCGAGGAGAGAGGTGGCGAGAGGGAGAGAGGCGGCGAGCAAGTTACTGGAAAGGCAAGTGTGGGCCGTGTACTGTTGCCTTCGATCACTCAGGCCCAGCAGTGTATAGGCGTGTCTTGTATGTCCCTCTACCTCCAATGCTCCAGGCAGGGGCCAGTGCATCCCTCTGTGTCCTGAAAGAACAAAAATGACACCTTTGCAAATTAGTAATCCATTCCTAATTCAATGCACATTTTGGCAAATACAGTCAGGAAAGTAACATTTGCTATTCTGAAATCTCAGTCAAAAATTGAGCCACTGAGAGCCAATCAAAACAATCCCAGATTTTCCGCACTTTCCCATGTGAGTCGGACTTCACGTTGATATCGAGCCCCAGGTGCTGGCCTGTTGTCCAGAAACTTGTACAGGACACTGAGTCTGAAATTAACAAATGTGGCATATTTCCTGGAAGAACAGAGGATGCGTCATGTCAGAGATCGCAAACTGGAAGAACTGCACCTCATCTTCCGGTTAGGCACGTTAAATCCTTCTGGACTTAACAATGCTTTCAGAAAGCTTATACTGTGAACTGCCCCCCCCCCCACTCCCCCGCCCCCATCTTGGTTCCCCTTTTGGTTTTTTGGTTTTCCCGAACACAAACCCACCCATCCCCCACCGAACCTTCTGTCACATGTTCTTTAGTTTTGCTTTCACTGAGTACTGACCTTTGCTTTCCTAGTAACACTTTCTGCTATCTTACCTTTATGCCACTATCAGCACCTTCTTTAGCCCTAAATACTCCCTTTGTCTTGTGCCCATGACATCTTTGTCAATCTCCCCTTAGCTCCTACCTATTCCTGACCTTCTATTCTGTTCCATCTTCTCCACCCCCCTCTCCTACTATATAAACCATCACATTTCTATCCCTCTTTAGTTCTGAAGAAGAGTCATACAGACTTGAAACGTTAATTCTGTTTCTTTCTCCGCAGATGCTGCCAGACCTGCTGAGTTTTTCCTGCACTTGCTGGGCCCTATTTTATCATTTTGATTCCAAGTGCTGGGCAGACTTGAAACTGGGAGTGTTTCAGATCCGACCTTTAGACCTGTTCTCAGGCGCCCCCATACACACTCTGCCTGAAAAAATATCAGCAATTCCGAGTCGTGCTGCACAATCCTGTGGGTGGCGCTTAACGCGCCCGAAACCCTGCAGCTCCGATCGGAGTCTCCACCTGCACATGCGCAGAAAAAAAAAAGAATACTGCTCCCCTGCCACATCCCTCCCGGGTCGGATAATGCCTCCCCCTGGCCCCCACAGACATTGCCCCACCCCCCACAACATTACTGACCCCCTTATCCCCCCCACACCTTCACCACCCAGACCGATCACGGGTCCCTCCTCCCCATTCGCCCCAACCAATTTCACTGATCACAGGCAGAGTGGCAGCAGACGCCCCCTTCCCCTCACTGATCACAGGCAGAGTGGCAGCGGACCCCCCCTTCCCCTCACTGATCACAGGCAGAGTGGCAGCAGACCCCCCCTTCCCCATACTGATCTCAGGCAGAGTGGCAGTGGACCCCCCCCTTCCCCCTCACTGGTCTCAGACAGAGTGGCAGCGGATCCCCCCTTCCCCCTCACTGACCACACGCAGAGTGGCAGCGGACCCCCCCCCTTCCCCCTCACTGATCACAGGCAGAGTGGCAGCGGACCCCCCTACTCCCTCACTGATCTCAGACAGAGTGGCAGTGGACCCCCCCTTCCCCCCCACTGATCACAGGCAGAGTGGCAGTGGAGCCGCCCTTCCCCCCCACTGATCTCAGGCAGAGTGGCAGTGGACCCCCCCTTCCCTCTCACTGATCACAGGCAGAGTGGCAGCGAACCCCCCCCTTCCCCCTCACTGATCACAGGCAGAGTGGCAGCGGACCCCCCCTCACTGATCTCAGGCAGAGTGGCAGCAGACTCCCCCTTCCCCTCACTGATCACAGGCAGAGTGGCAGCGGACCCCCCCTTCCCCCTCACTGATCACAGGCAGAGTGGCAGTGGAGCCCCCCTTCCCCCCCACTGATCTCAGGCAGAGTGGCAGCGGACCCCCCTTCCCCCTCACTGACCACAGGCAGAGTGGCAGCAGACGCCCCCTTCCCCCTCACTGACCACAGGCAGAGTGGCAGCGGACCCCCCCTTCCCCCTCACTGATCACAGACAGAGTGGCAGCGGACCCCCCTTCCCCTCACTGATCACAGGCAGAGTGGCAGCAGACCCCCCCTTCCCCATACTGATCTCAGGCAGAGTGGCAGCAGACCCCCCCCTTCCCCATACGGATCTCAGGCAGAGTGGCAGCGGACCCCCCCCCTTCCCCCTCACTGATCTCAGACAGAGTGGCAGCGGACCCCCCTTCCCCCTCACTGACCACACGCAGAGTGGCAGCGGACCCCCCCTTCCCCCTCACTGATCACAGGCAGAGTGGCAGCGGACCCCCCTACTCCCTCACTGATCTCAGACAGAGTGGCAGTGGACCCCCCTTCCCCCTCACTGATCACAGGCAGAGTGGCAGTGGAGCCGCTCTTCCCCCCCACTGATCTCAGGCAGAGTGGCAGTGGACCCCCCCTTCCCTCTCACTGATCATAGGCTGAGTGGCAGCGGACCCCCCCTTCCCCCTCACTGATCACAGGCAGAGTGGCAGCAGACCCCCCCTTCCCCCTCACTGATCACAGGCAGAGTGGCAGCAGACCCCCCTTCCCCCTCACTGATCACAGGCAGAGTGGCAGCGAACCCCCCCTTCCCCCTCACTGATCACACGCAGAGTGGCAGCGGACCCCCCCTTCCCTCTCACTGATCACAGGCAGAGTGGCAGCGGACCCCCCTTCCCTCTCACTGATCACAGGCAGAGTGGCAGCGGACCCCCTCCCCCCGCCCTTCCCTATCACTGATCTCAAGCAGAGTGGCAGCACACCCCCCCTTCCCTCTCACTGATCACAGAGTGGCAGCGGACCCCCTTTCCTCTCACTGATCACAGGCAGAGTGGCAGCAGACCCCCCCCCCCTTCTCCCTCACTGATCACAGGCAGAGTGGCAGCAGACCCCCCCCCCACCCGCCTCACTGATCACAAGCAGAATGACAGCGGACCCCTTTTCATCCCCTCCCCCACCGATCTCAAGTAGAGAGCCGTCGGACGCTCGGCACTTGCCTGCTCACTAACCCTCAGTAACTGGAGCACCCGAATCGGACTTATATGGAGCATGTCTGTTTTGCGCTGATTCCGGATGGGCGAACTCAGTGGTAAAGGGGGAAGTGCTGGTAAAGTTGCAGCCATTAAATCAATTTAAATGCATGCAAATGCATTTAAATGGCCATCGCACCGGTTTCGGACGTGGTCCCAATTGCGGCCATTTTCGGATCTTGGTTAAGGAGGAACTGGCGCGGAGGTGGGCGCAGATCGCGTTATTCGCCTCACGCCTGACTTTACCAAGTTTTCACGCCCGAAAACGGGAGCAACTTGATGGTAAAATCGGGCCCACTGTTTTTATTTCAGAAATCTTGTTCTTTCTCACTGAATCATGCCCCTTGTCCTATTTCATATCATTTTCCACTCTTATTGGCATTTCAACCTTATATTCCTGCATATTGTTCATTGCGCTGCCGTGAATGAGGAAGTTCTTTTTTCTCTCTTTGCGGGAACCTCTTGCCGATATATTTTATCCGTGCACATTTCTTATACATTCAAAACGTGTGGCCATTAAACTAGCTGCAAAGTTCCTGATGGAGCAATTTCTCAATGAATCATAAATTAATGTTAGCATAATTCAAAGATCGCTTTAAAAACACAATATGCAGGAAAGGCGTGATATAACCAGGGGGTGAGCTAGCCAAGTGCCGGCACCATGTGAGCTGGCTTTGAGGCTGGGTGAAGCTGTCACAGATACACATCAGAGACACCCAGGAGGCTGTCACAAAATCACGCTTCTCCCCACTTACCAGCTTTTTAAAAGTGGTCCAACACAAAGATGACTTTACGTGAGGAGGAGAAACGAATTCCTTTTCTTTGGTGGAGCCTGTTGACTAGGCCTCGTCCCTCTGGAGTCCCGGCACTGAATCCATCCGAGGAAGCTGTGATCAAAGTCGTCTCCTGCTGATGTTTGTTAAGATGCAGAGATTGAGTGTGTGGACACATTCTCAGTTGTGGTCTTCTCCACGGTATAAAACTATCCCGTCTACGTATCCAGTAAAGGAATCCATCCCAGAAACAACATCCAGCAGTGGCCCCTTTGTGTTTCCCCCCAGATGACTGACAGATATTCAACATTGAACCAATCGAGGTGTACAGGTCGCCCTGTTACAAACACTGCATCCAAATATCCAGTTGCTGCGAGTAGCTGATTGTTGCCACGTCGGTATTTATCCCACATCAACAACAGAATCTTGATTCATAAAGAGAACTTGCTAGAAGCATTCCACCGGTCAGGCAGCGTCTGTGGAGAGATAGAAACAGAGTTCATGTTTCAGCTCTGGGACTTCTGGCCACAAGAGAATCTCACCATTTGTCCAAGTGATTGCAGCATTGAGGTTTGATGGTGAACCAGTTCCCAATGTTCTTTGGGGAACTGCTGAGGTTGTTCCAGCTGTTTGTCTCCCACTGCCAGTGACCGTCAGCCTACAGTAAGAGAAAAAGACATTGTCAACATTTCCTGCTCCGTGTCGAATACCAAAGTTATGCACAGCAACATCGCACAAGATACTATTCTATAATTTGTCAGACAATCTGCCTTGATGGTGGTAGTTAAGGGAGGAATGTTGGCCAAGGCACTGGGAAAACTCCATTCATACTTTCTGATCACTTAATGGACACTTTTAGCACCTTCTCAGCCTTCTTCATCCTCATTTATATTCAATTTGTACTCCCCCATCCTCATAGTATAATTCTCTTCTGATTTTCTTTGCTCTTAGCTCTGATGAAGGGTCATCCAGACTTGTAACGCTGGCTCTATTCTCTCTCCACAGATGCTGTCAGACCTGCTGAGATTTTCCAGCATTTTCTGTTCTTGCACTGGGAAAACTCTTCTTTCAAAGAGTGCCATGGGATCTTTTACATAGTAGACTCGGTTTAGCACCTCAATTGAAAGTGTCTGATCCAACAATGCAGCTTTCCCTCAGTACTGCCCAGACGTGTGAAACTAGAATATGTGCTCACACAGAAGCAAGAGTGATAATGACCTGCCGAAAGCTGATGCATGTGATACAACTGTAAATGAGAGGGGGTAGGACGAACCAACAGTATTAATGAAATGAAAAGCTGTTACTCTCTGTCCCCAGAAAGAAGGAACGTGCATTTAGATAGCACCTTTCATAACTTGTAGATGTCCCAAAGTGCTTTACAGCCAATGAAGTAATTTGAGGTGTTTGCAGCCTTGTGTCAAATGAAGATTTCCATTACTATTCGCTTTTGCAAGGGAGGGACAGGTCCCCTCAATCAGAGTGTTTAAACTGCCAGCCTCTACCCTACAAACACAAAATTAAATGCCTGCATTGAAAATTATTGGAGGAGCGATGAACCAAACTGATTGCTCTGCAACTAACAGCAAGTTCCGTTTCTTAGGCCCTCTTTTTAAGGAATGAGTCATAGATCGCAGAGATTAAAGTCTGGGTGGCAAATGCCATCCTAGCCTCTTATTTCACTGGCTGATTTCATGTGCCCATAAACCCCCAGGATGGCATGTGTGGCAGTGATCAATGCCAGTGCCCTTATTGGCTACATCTGATGATCAGGCGGTGGTGCTCTCTGTCAACGATGGGATTATGTCACAGGGAGTAAAGTCAGCAAGTGTGAAGGGAGTCTGATGTTACCCGAGGGTGAGCCAGTTTAATCTCAACACTCACTGGGGTTAAGGCCCAGGGCGGGACTTATCCTAAATACACATCAGTCACATCCAGTTACAGAGTCTCACAAAATCCCACTCCCGTTCACTGGGCAGATTTCAGTTTTAAAAAGGGTTCCATTCCTACCTCAATGTTAAAGCCTGTTGACTAGGCCTCGTCCCTCTGGAGTCCCGGCACTGAATCCATCCGAGGAAGCTGTGATCAAAGTCGTCTCCTGCTGATGTTTGTTAAGATGCAGAGATTGAGTGTGTGGACACATTCTCAGTTGTGGTCTTCTCCACGGTATAAAACTATCCTGTCTACGTATCCAGTAAAGGAATCCATCCCAGAAACAACATCCAGCAGTGGCCCCTTTGTGTTTCCCCCCAGATGACTGACAGATATTCAACATTGAACCAATCGAGGTGTACAGGTCGCCCTGTTACAAACATTGCATCCAAATATCCTGTTGCTGCGAGTAGCTGATTGTTGCCACGTCGGTATTTATCCCACATCAACAAGTGAATCTCAATTCATAAAGAGAACTTGCTAGAAGCATCCCACCGGTCAGGCAGCGTCTGTGGAGAGATAGAAACAGAGTTCATGTTTCAGCTCTGGGACTTCTGGCCACAAGAGAATCTCACCATTTGTCCAAGTGATTGCAGCATTGAGATTTGATGGTGAACCAGTTCCCAATGTTCTTTGGGGAACTGCTGAGGTTGTTCCAGCTGTTTGTCTCCCACTGCCAGTGACCGTCAGCCTATAGTAAGAGAAAAAGACATTGTCAGCATTTCCTGTCCTGAGAGGATTTTGAGCTGAAATCAGGCAGGCCAGAGGCAGGAACCTGATATTTGTACTCAGTGACACTGGGCTGGATTTCTGCTCTCCAGAGTGGACTTTGGGTGGGGATGAGAATTGGAACAACTGTTAGAGAAGGATTGTGATGTGAAGGATAATGGAACCCTGATCAATCCAAATAACACACCCACCACACACAATCATATGTTAAAACCCACTTCAGCCTGTGTCATTGTGTGTTAAAGATATGTTTACACAGAAATCTACAAGTGTGGAGGGGGACTGATGTTACCTGAGGGTGAGCTAATCAGGTCTCAGCACTGGTCTGGCTTTGAGACCTGACACACACCCACACCAGTGCCATCCAGCCAATCACTGTCACAAAAATCACTTCCAATCACTTACCACCTTCTTTCATTAAAAATAAAAGATGACTTTACGTGAGGAGGAGAAACGAATTCCTTTTCTTTGGTGAAGCCTGTTGACTAGGCCTCGTCCCTCTGGAGTCCCGGCACTGAATCCATCCGAGGAAGCTGTGATCAAAGTCGTCTCCTGCTGAGGTTTGTTAAGATGCAGAGATTGAGTGTGTGGACACATTCTCAGTTGTGGTCTTCTCCACGGTATAAAACTATCCTGTCTAAGTATCCAGTAAAGGAATCCATCCCAGAAACAACATCCAGCAGTGGCCCCTTTGTGTTTCCCCCCAGATGACTGACAGATATTCAACATTGAACCAATCAAGGTGTACAGGTCGCCCTGTTACAAACACTGCATCCAAATATCCTGTTGCTGCGAGTAGCTGATTGTTGCCACGTCGGTATTTATCCCACATCAACAAATGAATCTCACCATTTGTCCAAGTGATTGCAGCATTGAGGTTTGATGGTGAACCAGTTCCCAATGTTCTTTGGGGAACTGCTGAGGTTGTTCCAGCTGTTTGTCTCCCACTGCCAGTGACCGTCAGCCTACAGTAAGAGAAAAAGACATTGTCAACATTTCCTGCTCTGAGTTTGTAATAATTCATGTTCAGCAGTTAAGGGAAAAACAACAATACCTTTATTTATAGATAAAGGCTACACAGAGGCTTGCAGTCTCGTGGCCACAGCCAGCCCCCGAGAAGGATCTGGAACAGAAACCCCTGCTTACCATAAGACCGTAAGAAATAGGAGCAGCATGAGGCCATTCTGTCCATCCAGTCTGCTCCACAATTTAATCATGGCAGATAAGTTTCTCAACCCCATTCTCCCTTTTCCCCGTAACCTTTGAACCCCATACCAATCAAGAATCTATCTAACTCTGTCTTAAAGACACTCAATGACCTGTCCTCCTCTGTGGCAATGAATTCCACAGATTCACCACCCTCTGGCTGAAGAAATTCCTCCTCGATTCTCAAGGGTTGTCCCTTTACTCTGAGGCTGTGCCCTCGGATCCTAGTCTCTCCCACTAATGGAAACATCTTCCCCACGTCCACTCTCTCCATGATCCCCCAGCCTGCTTCCTGACTGGTCTCGCGGGACATGTGATCCTTACTCTGCAGGTAGATCCTTAAGGGGCCAATCACCACAGTGTTGA
Source organism: Mustelus asterias (assembly GCF_964213995.1). Taxonomy (NCBI): domain Eukaryota; kingdom Metazoa; phylum Chordata; class Chondrichthyes; order Carcharhiniformes; family Triakidae; genus Mustelus; species Mustelus asterias. The sequence goes on along the minus strand of NC_135834.1, from coordinate 10,885,967 downwards.
TTACCAAAGTTATGCACAGCAGGATCCCACAAAAGACAATTCAATAATTTATCAGATAATCTGCCTTGATGGTGGTAGTTAAGGGAAGAATGTTGGCCAGGACACTGGGAAAACTCTTCTTTTCAAAGAGTGCAATGGCATCTTTTGCATCGCAAAACTCAGTTTAACACCTCAACTGAAAGTGTCTGCTCCAACTGTGCAGCTTTCCCTCAGTACTGCCCAGACACGTGAAACTAGAATATGTGCTCACACAGAAGCAAGAACCTACTCAAAGCTGATGCATGTGATACAACTGGAAATGACAGGAGAGGGGAAGAACCAACAGTATTAATGAAATGAAAAGTTGTTGCTGTCTGTCCCCGAAAGAAGGAACTTACAGTTATATAGCACCTTTCAGAACCTGCAGATGTCCCAAAGTGCTTCATAGCCAATGAAGTACTTTGAGGTGTAGCATTGGAGATTTCCATTACTATTTGCTTTTGCCTTGCACTATCCTCCCTTTTGTCATTTAATCTCTTCTGCCTTTTCCCCATGTCACACAATGTAACAATTCTGCCAAGGCCACTTTTCCATCACCAAAAGCCCCTTAATGATAACACAAGAAAGAGCCGATCCCACGGCTTACAGCAGCCAAGTCAATACCCAGGAACCTACAGAATACCGGTCTGGGTTGAAGCCATGGGTTTTGACCCTCCACCGCTCACTTCCCATTGGGCGAGCCTCCACTCACTCGATAAGGGAGTTTCTACTCCACAAAGCCCACCGGGAGATCTATTGACAATCCTCCATGCCCTTTGTGGCCATCATAACATCCCTCCCCCCTAAGGTCCGTTTTCACCCAGTACCCCCACTGAGGGAGGGAGTTAGAGTCATAGAGGTTTACAGCATGGAAACAGGCCTTTTGTCCATGCCGCCCTTTTTTTTTAAACCCCTAAGCTAATTCCAATTGCCCGCATTTGGCCCATGTCCCTCTATACCCATCTTATCCATGTAACTGTCTAAATGCTTTTTAAAAGATAAAATTGTACCCGCCTCTACTACTACCTCTGGCAGCTTGTTCCAGACACTCACCCCCTCTGTGTGAAAAAATTGCCCCTCTGGACACTTTTGTATCTCTCCCCTCTCACCTTAAACCTATGCCCTCTAGTTATAGACTCCCCGACCTTTGGGAAAAGATATTGACTATCTAGCTGATCTGTGCCCCTCATTATTTCATAGACCTCTGTAAGATCACCCCTCAGCCTCCTACGCTCCAGAGAAAAAAGTCCCAGTCTATCCAACCTCTCCTTATAACTCAAACCATCAAGTCCCTGTAGCATCCTAGTAAATCTTTTCTGCACTCTTTCTCGTTTAATAATATCCTTTCTATAATAAGGTGACCAGAACTGTACAGTATTCCAAGTGTGGCCTTACCAATGTCTTGTACAACTTTAACAAGACGTCCCAACTCCTGTATTCAATGTTCTGACCGATGAAACCAAGCATGCCAAATGCCTTCACTCTGTCCACCTGTGACTCCACTTTCAAGGAGCGATGAACATGTACCCCTAGATCTCTTTGTTCTGTAACTCTCCCCAACGCCCTACCATTAACTGAGTAAGTCCTGCCCTGGTTCAATCTTCCAAAATGCATCACCTCGCATTTGTCTAAATTAAATTCCATCTGCCATTCGTCAGCCCACTGGCCCAATTGATCAAGATCCCGTTGCAATCGGAGATAACTTTCTTCACTGTCCACTATGCCACCAATCTTGGTGTCATCTGCAAACTTACTAACCATGCCTCCTATATTCTCATCCAAATCATTAATATAAATGACAAATAACAGTGGGCCCAGCACTGATCCCTGAGGCACACCGCTGGTCACAGGCCTCCAGTTTGAAAAACAACCCTCTACAACCACCCTCTGGCTTCTGCCAAGAAGAAGTTTAACAACACCAGGTTAAAGTCCAACAGGTTGTTGGACTTTAACCTGGTGTTGTTAAACTTCTTACTGTGTTCACCCCAGTCCAACACCGACATCTCCACATCATTTCTGCCAAGAAGCCAATTTTGTATCCATTTAAATACCTCATCCTGGATCCCGTGAGATTTAACCTTATGCAACAACCTACCATGCGGTACCTTGTCAAAGGCTTTGCTAAAGTTCATGTAGACAACATCAACTGCACTGCCCTCATCTACCTTCTTGGTTACCCCTTCAAAAAACTCAATCAAATTTGTGAGACATGATTTTCCACTCACAAAGCCATGCTGACTGTCCCTAATCAGTCCTTGCGTCTCTAAATGCCTGTAGATCTTGTCTCTCAAAATACCTTCCAACAACTTACCCACCACAGATGTGAGGCTCACTGGCCTGTAGTTCCCAGGCTTTTCCCTGCAGCCCTTTTTAAACAAAGGCACAACATTTGCCACTCTCCAATCTTCAGGCACCTCACCCGTGACTATCGATGCTCCAAATATCTCTGCTAGGGGACCCACAATTTCCTCCCTAGCCTCCCACAATGTCCTGGGATACACTTCATCAGGTCCCGGGGACTTATCTATCTTGATGCACTTTAAGACTTCCAGCATCTCCTTCTCTGTAATATGTACACTCCTCAAGACATCACTATTTATTTCCCCAAGTTTCCTAACATCCATGCTTTTCTCAACAGTAAATACTGATGAGAAATATTCATTTAGGATCTCACCCATCTCTTGTGGATCCACACACAGATAACCTTGTTGATCCTTAAGAGGCCCTACTCTCTCCCTAGTTACTCTTTTGCCCTTTATGTATTTGTAGAGTTTTTGATTCTCTTGATATAAGTCACACCACTTCACCAAGTCCATGATGTCTGAGTCGAGGCCAGGCCACCAGATGTAACTCCTAACTAGCAGTTTCATCTTGGATACTCCAGGGTGGCTGTTATGTAGTTCCGTTAATATCGGACTCTGGGTGAGGGACAACTACTTGGGACCCCCAGAGAATCATCCCATCCGTAACACTGAACACGTCTTTCTTAGTCCGATAGGGATTCATTTCTTCTGAGGATTGTCCTTGGAATCCATCATGTAGGATCATATGCCTTATTTTAGACAAGATTGGATCCTTTTGTGTCCAGGCGTTAATCTGCCTTCTGGACACCAGCAGTCTCCAAAAAATGTAGGTTCACCACGACCACTTCCAATACTGGTAAAGAAGCCAGGCTTGTGGGCAACAGGAGGCGTTGGTGTTGGCAATCTGAGTTCCAGGACAGTGCTTTAGAAGGTGTGCATAGGCCACAAGTAGCAAGGCCCAACGCTGTATCCGGGCGGAAGCTATAGGGGCATTGCCTTATCTTCTTTAAAACGTCCCGATAAGGGTTTATGGTCGGTAACTATTATGAAACATCTGCCATTGACATATTGATGGAACTTTTTCACACCAAATTTGGCCGCCAATCCCTCCCTCTCGATCTGAGAATACCTCCGCCTGGCAGTGAGAGGGCCCTGGATGCATATGCAATGGGCTTTTCTGTCCCATCTTTTGGGCGGCATGGTGGCACAGTGGTTAGCACTGCTGCCTCACAGCGCCAGGGACCCGGGTTAAATTCCGGCCTTGGGTCACTGTCTGTGTGGAGTTTGTACGTTCTCCCCAGGTCTGCGTGGGTTTCCTCCGGGTGCTCCGGTTTCCTCCCACAGTCCAAGGTTAGGTGGATTGGCCATGCTAAAGTGTCCCTTAGTGTCCAACGATGTGCAGGTTAGGTGGATTGGCCATGCTAAATTGCCCCTCAGTGTCCAAAGATGTGCGGGTTAGGTGGATTGGCCATGCTAAATTGCCTCTTCGTGTCCAAAGATGTGTAGGTTAGGCAGATTGGCCACGCTAAATTGCCCCTTAGTGTCCAAAGATGTGAAGCTTACGTGGATTGGCCATGATAAATTGCCCTTTCGTGCCCAGGGATGTGTCGGTTAAGTGGTAAGTGCACAGGGTTAGGGGATAAGGCAGGGGTGGGCCTAAGTGAGATGATCTTTTGGAGAGTCAGTGCAGACTCGATAGGCCGAATGGCCTCCTCCTGCACTGTAGGGATTGTGTCTGAAATAACGGCCCTAACCCTGTATGCCAGCACGAGTTCTTCCTTGGAGTCAAATGGGCCAATAGGTTAGATGACAGTAGCTGTTGTGTAACTTTGTCGAAAGCCTCTGCCTGTGGTGCTTCCCAGGACCCCTTTGGTATTTTCATAATAGGATATGCAAAGGGGTCAGCATAGAAGCCAAATTCAGGATAAAGTTTCCATAATAATTGACTAATCCCAGGAAGGATTTTAACTCTGTGATGTTTTGTGGAAGTGGTTTTTCTTTGATGGCTTTCACCTAATCATCTACTAGGTATAACCCTTTGCCATCTCCCCGATAGCCAATTCACGTGTACTCCAGCTCTTGAGAATCTCTGCAAGACCACTTCTAAGTTTGCCAGGTGTTCTTGTTCCAAAGCCCCCATGGCCAGAATGTCATCCAAGTACACTGCCACTCTGGGTAGCCCTTGGAGTATGTTCTCCACAACTCATTGGAATATGGCACACGCTGATGAGACCCTGAAGGGCCGGCGGGTATACTTGTATGGTCCCTTGTGTGTGTTGATCTTCACATATTTTCAGGAAGACTCGTCCAATTCAAGTTGAAGATGGATGTGGCTCATGTCCAACCTGGAGAACGTCTGGCTATCTGCTAACTGAGAATACAGTTCTTCAATTTGGGGCATGGGGTACCTATCATGTTTGGAAACCCGATTGACTGTTAGTTTATAATCCCCACAGAGTTGAACCGACTTGTCTGGCTTAAGGACGGGGACTACAGCCCATTCTGCAAATTGCACAAACTTTATTATGTCTAAACTTTCAGGGCCCCTTAGTTCAATTTCCACCTTCTCTAACAGGGAGTGTAGGACTGGTCTTGCTCTGAAATATTTTGGTGTAGCATCGGGGTCAATACAGAACTTGGATTTGGCCCATTTTATGTTTCCCAGTCCTCCTTGGAAAACACCAGGGTATCGACGAATAACTTCACACAGTCCCCTCACGCCAAGCAATGGAGATCTCCACCCAGTTCAGCTGGATCTGCTGGAGTCAATCTCTTCCCATAAGGCTTGGTCCATGCCACTGTACAACAATGAGTGCAAGATGAGCTGATTGCTACCTGGGAGTCATTGGGGGCCATTGTAGTGCTTTTCATTTGTCAAGTTTTCCCTGTGCAGCTTGCTGGGTTGGGTTCATGTCTTCTAAACCAGGAGTTGGATGTCTGTTCCCCGATAATAGACCGAAGCTCTTGTATCCACCTCCATTTACAAGGGATGACCATTCATCAGTAGTTCTACAACTATAGGGGTGACCTTTGTTGCGATGATGCGATTCAACTGTAATGTCACTATTTCTGGAAGTGGGTCGGTCAGCTACTGACCTTGGCTTCTTCACGAAAAGCACGCATTTTACCAATTGCTAAAAAGTTCACCTTGGCTGTGCTGTTTGGCAGTGCGAGCCATTGTCTGGCATCCGCACCCCTCTGGAATATATTCCCTCATATTCTTGGGGCCGTCACTGCCTTTCCTTGATTGCCTGGTGGTGTTGTGCGATCTTCGATGTTGTAAGGGACCCTCTTAACATCTTCTTGATGCAAGCACTCTGCTCTAAGAACTGATTGCATAAGGCCCCTCCCCCTAACTGGAGGACATTGCTGTAGCGCCTGCGCCCCTTTTTCTGCATTTTTAAAATCCAGGTTGGGTTCTGCCAATAGCTTCTTTTGGGTAGTCAGGTTATTTATGCCGCATACCAATCTGTCTCACAACATTTCATTTACAGGCAGTCCGAATTCGCAATGTTCTGCTAATTTTCGTGACCTGGCCAAAAATCCGGTGACAGGTTCACCAGGGGTTCTCCCTGCTGTGTTAAAGTGGTGTCTCTGGAGTATAACAGAGGCCTTCAGGTCGCCGTGTTTTTTCACCAAGCTTACTAGCTCATTAAAAGTTTTCAAGTCAGGGGCATCCGGATAGGTCAGACTTTCTATCACGCTGAATGTTGGGGCTGTGCACGCTGTCAACAAAATTATTTTGTGTTTTTCGTCACCTTCTGTTGTTAGCGCAGAAGAAGTAACCCATGTGTTCTGTACATCAGGCCCAGTCTGCCCTGCTGGTATCATAGGGTTCAAGTTCCCCGAAAAGAGGCATAATTGCTTTCTCTTCCTGGAGAATAGTTGCTTGTTCGTGACTATGGAGGTTGTCCGCAGAGAAATAAATTTGTTTTTCCTCCCCATCACCAATGTAATAATTCTGCCAAGGCCAGTCTTCCATCACCAAAAACCCTTTAATGATAACACGAGGAAGAGCCGCACCCACAGCTTACAGCATGCAAGTCTCTACCTGGGAACCTACAGAATATGGGTTCACGTTGAAGCAATGGGTTTTAACCCCTTGCTGCTCACTTCCCATTGGGTGAGCCTCTGCTCACTCAATAAAGGAGTTTGTACTCCACAAGCCCATGGGAAGATCTATTGATGATCCCCCGTGCTCATCATAATACACACCTTCCCTTTTATCCTTCCTCCTTCCCATCTCTCTGTGCCTCAGTGCTTGTTTAAAACCTGTTACAGCTGTAACTTTTCCCAGTTCTGACACTGGCCTGAAACAATAACTCGGTTTCTCTCCCCACAGAGGCTGTCTGACCTGCTGAACACTTCCAACATTTTCTCTTTTTCGCTCGGATTTCCAACATTCACAATATTTTGCTTTTGTGGAAGGCAGTGCTGGATAACTGAGACAATAAACAGGGTGGTTACTGTCACTCACTCAACTTTCCTTGGTTTCCCATTACTAGTCAATCACCTCTCAGAGAGTTAGACATTTCCTTCCCTGTTTCTTTCACTTGTGTTAAATATGGGCAGATTTAAAGCGGTGTTTCCTCACAGTGAGGTGGACGTGATGACGTCTCAGGTTGGGTGGAAACGAGGGAGGGACAGGTCCCCTCAATCAGAGTGTTTAAACTGCCAGCCTCTACCCTACAAACACAAAATTAAATGCCTGCATTGAAAACTATTGGAGGAGCGATGAACCAAACTGATTGCTCTGCAACTAACAGCAAGTTCCGTTTCTTAGGCCCTCTTTTTAAGGAATGATTCATAGATCGCAGAGAGTAAAGTCTGGGTGGCAAATGCCATCCTAGCCTCTTATTTCACTGGCTGATTTCATGTGCCCATAAACCCCCAGGATGGCATGTGTGGCAGTGATCAATGCCAGTGCCCTTACTGGCTACATCTGATGATCAGGCGGTGGTGCTCTCTGTCAACGATGGGATTATGTCACAGGGAGTAAAGTCAGCAAGTGTGAAGGGAGTCTGATGTTACCCGAGGGTGAGCCAGTTTAATCTCAACACTCACTGGGGTTAAGGCCCAGGGCGGGACTTGTCCTAAATACACATCAGTCACATCCAGTTACAGAGTCTCACAAAATCCCACTCCCGTTCACTGGGCAGATTTCAGTTTTAAAAAGGGTTCCATTCCTACCTCAATGTTAAAGCCTGTTGACTAGGCCTCGTCCCTCTGGAGTCCCGGCACTGAATCCATCCGAGGAAGCTGTGATCAAAGCCGTCTCCTGCTGATGTTTGTTAAGATGCAGAGATTGAGTGTGTGGACACATTCTCAGTTGTGGTCTTCTCCACGGTATAAAACTATCCTGTCTACGTATCCAGTAAAGGAATCCATCCCAGAGACAACATCCAGCAGTGGCCCCTTTGTGTTTCCCCCCAGATGACTGACAGATATTCAACATTGAACCAATCGAGGTGTACAGGTCGCCCTGTTACAAACATTGCATCCAAATATCCTGTTGCTGCGAGTAGCTGATTGTTGCCATGTCGGTATTTATCCCACATCAACAAGTGAATCTCAATTCATAAAGAGAACTTGCTAGAAGCATCCCACCGGTCAGGCAGCGTCTGTGGAGAGATAGAAACAGAGTTCATGTTTCAGCTCTGGGACTTCTGGCCACAAGAGAATCTCACCATTTGTCCAAGTGATTGCAGCATTGAGGTTTGATGGTGAACCAGTTCCCAATGTTCTTTGGGGAACTGCTGAGGTTGTTCCAGCTGTTTGTCTCCCACTGCCAGTGACCGTCAGCCTATAGTAAGAGAAAAAGACATTGTCAGCATTTCCTGTCCTGAGAGGATTTTGAGCTGAAATCAGGCAGGCCAGAGGCAGGAACCTGATATTTGTACTCAGTGACACTGGGCTGGATTTCTGCTCTCCAGAGCGGACTTTGGGTGGGGATGAGAATTGGAACAACTGTTAGAGAAGGATTGTGATGTGAAGGATAATGGAACCCTGGTCAATCCAAATAACACACCCACCACACACAATCATATGTTAAAACCCACTTCAGCCTGTGTCATTGTGTGTTAAAGATATGTTTACACAGAAATCTACAAGTGTGGAGGGGGACTGATGTTACCTGAGGGTGAGCTAATCAGGTCTCAGCACTGGTCTGGCTTTGAGACCTGACACACACCCACACCAGTGCCATCCAGCCAATCACTGTCACAAAAATCACTTCCAATCACTTACCACCTTCTTTCATTAAAAATAAAAGATGACTTTACGTGAGGAGAAACGAATTCCTTTTCTTTGGTGGAGCCTGTTGACTAGGCCTCGTCCCTCTGGAGTCCCGGCACTGAATCCATCCGAGGAAGCTGTGATCAAAGTCGTCTCCTGCTGAGGTTTGTTAAGATGCAGAGATTGAGTGTGTGGACACATTCTCAGTTGTGGTCTTCTCCACGGTATAAAACTATCCTGTCTACGTATCCAGTAAAGGAATCCATCCCAGAAACAACATCCAGCAGTGGCCCCTTTGTGTTTCCCCCCAGATGACTGACAGATATTCAACATTGAACCAATCGAGGTGTACAGGTCGCCCTGTTACAAACACTGCATCCAAATATCCTGTTGCTGCGAGTAGCTGATTGTTGCCACGTCGGTATTTATCCCACATCAACAACAGAATCTTGATTCATAAAGAGAACTTGCTAGAAGCATTCCACCGGTCAGGCAGCGTCTGTGGAGAGATAGAAACAGAGTTCATGTTTCAGCTCTGGGACTTCTGGCCACAAGAGAATCTCACCATTTGTCCAAGTGATTGCAGCATTGAGATTTGATGGTGAACCAGTTCCCAATGTTCTTTGGGGAACTGCTGAGGTTGTGCCACAGTAAGACAAAATAGACAATGTCAAAATTTCCGATTCCAGTTGTCGGAGCTGATACCAGCCTGATCAGAGATAGCAATCGTGACAAGATTATGACGAACTCAAAATAAGCCATGGACACAAAGCTGAGAATCCTGGAATGATGCATCAAACTGATTGGACACACGGGAGTCAGTATTGAACGAATAGTCATAGAATCATAGAAACCCTACAGTGCAGAAGGAGGCCATTCGGCCCATCGAGTCTGCACCGACCACAATCCCACCCAGGCCCTACCCCCACATATTTACCCGCTAATCCCTCTAACCTACGCATCACAGGACTCTAAGGGGCAATTTTTAACCTGGCCAATCAACCTAAACCGCACATCTTTGGACTGTGGGAGGAAACCGGAGCACCCGGAGGAAACCCACGCAGACACGAGGAGAATGTGCAAACTCCACACAGACAGTGACCCGAGCCGGGAATCGAACCCGGGACCCTGGAGCTGTGAAGCAGCAGTGCTAACCACTGTGCTGCCGTGCCACCCGTGAAGCAATGCAGGGAAGAATTGAAGTTGCAATTCTGTGGTTTTCTTTAGTTTTGCAGCATAGAAAGAGACCCTTCAACCCATCGTGTCTGTGCCGGCCATCAAGCACCTATCTATTCTAATCCCATTTTCCAGCACTTGGTCCGTAGCCTTGTATGCTCTGGCATTTCAAGTGCCCATCTAAATACTTCTTAATGTTGTGAGGGTTCCTGCATCTACCAGCCTTTCAGGCACTGAGTTCCAGATTCCCACCACCCTCTGGGTGAAAAAGATTTTCCTCAAATCCCCTATAAATCTCCAGCCCCCTAATTTAAATCTGTGCCCCCCGGTTATTGACCCCTCTGCTAAGGGGAAATGTTCCTTCTTATCCACCCTACCTCTGCCCCTCATGATGTTGGACACCTCAATCAAGTCCTCCCTCAGCCTTCTCTGCTCTAAGGAAAACAACACGGTAGCACAGTGGTTAGCACAGCTGCCTCACAGCGCCAGGGTCCCGGGTTCGATTCCCGGCTCCCGTCATTGTCTGCGTGGAGTTTGTACATTCTCCCCGTGTCTGCGTGGGTTTCCTCCGGGTGCTCCGGTTTCCCCCCACAGTCCAAAGATGTGTGGGTTAGGTGGATTGGCCATGCTAAATTGCCCCTTAGTGCCAGTGAGATTAGCAGGATAAATATGTGGGGTTACGGGGATAGGGCCTGGGTGGGATTGTGGTTGGTGCAGACTTGATGGGCCGAATGGCCTCCTTCTGCACTGTAGGATTCTATGATTCTAACCAGCCTCTCTTCAGAGCTGAAACGCTCCAGCCCAGGCAGCATCCTGGTGTATCCTCTGCTGCACTCTCTCTGGTGCAGAGGAGATTTTGAGGTGAATAATGAAGATATCCTGGACAAGCCGCACAACCAATGAAAAGGGGCTGGTAAAATCTGAGACCTAAAGAACCCTCCTGACCAAGATCAGGAAGAGACAGTTGGAATTTCTTGGGCACATAATACAAGATCTGGATATAGACAGTCTGATACCCACAGGAAGGATTGCTGGTTAAATAGATCAAGGTAGAATCATAGAATTCCTACAGAGCAGGAGGCCATTTGGCCCATCGAGCCTGCACCGACCACAATCCCACCCAGGCCCTTTCCCCATAACCCCACATATTTACCCTAGCTCGTCCCCCTAACACTAGGATCAATTTAGCACGGCCAATCCACCTGACCCACACATCTTTGGACTTTGGGAGAAAACCGGAGCACCCGGAGGAAACCCACGCAGACACAGGGGAGAATGTGCAAACTCCACACAGACAACGAATGCCCTTTCTAAAGAGTCTCACAAACTGGATGAAGGTACCACCAACTCAGATGACCCATGTCTCGCAAGAAAGATTAACATGGAGGTGCATGGCCACCAACAACCTCTTAGGGCAGGGTGTCTGAAGCGAAAGATAGTGTGATTGGGCTGCATTCCTGCACTGCGACGTGCTCGAGAGTGCTCATGTGTAGACTGCAGGTGGGGACAAGAACAGGAGCAGCTGCGAAAGAAGAACATTCCCTAGTTAGATCAGCACCAGCCGGGTCGTGGGGGGAATGTTTCTTTTTCAATTTAAGGACCTTTTTGAAGGCAACGCATTTCCCAAGTGCATTTCCATGGAAGCGTTACAATTTCTGTTGAAAATCTTTGAAACAGCTGGTTCTTGACATTTATCTCTGAAATTTCAAATTAGTTTTGATTTAAGCTCTGATCAGTTCCCCCTTGCAAGGTCCTATTACTCTCCGGCACAAACTAACTCGCCATTTCCACTGAGTTGGGATTTCGCCACATGAATCCTGCCGTCCATTTCACCCCGAATTCAAACAGAATGCTGCAAATAGACCAGGGCTTTCCCTTCACAGTGAGGGCGGCACGGTAGCACAGTGGTTAGCACTGCTGCCTCACAGTGCCAGGGACCCGGGTTCGATTCCTGCCTTGGGTCACTGTCTGTGCGGAGTTTGCATGTTCTCCCCATGTCTGCCTGGGTTTCCTCCGGGTGCTCCGGTTTCCTCCCACAATCCAAATATGTGTAGGTTAGGTGGATTGGCCATGCTAAATTACCCCTTAGTGTTGGGGGGCTAGCTAGGGTAAATGCATAGGGTTATGGGGATAGGGTCTGTGTGGGATTGTGGCCGGTGTTGACTCGATGGACCGAATGGCCTCCTTCTGCACTGTAGGATTCTATGAGTTACTAGTTGTGTTCATTATTTCTGAGGATGGTGGGCAAAAGAGTGTCACGCACTGTGTAGGGGGCTCCCTAGAGTTGCAGGCTGGTGCATCAGATAGTTAGACCAATCAATGAAACCGGGGTGAGAGGGAGCACTGTCACATGTCTGTCGGATCTGTTGGGCTGCTCTGGGACCACACTCAGTAAGAAGTTTAACAACACCAGGTTAAAGTTCAACAGGTTTATTTGGTAGCAAAAGCCACAAGCTTTCGGAGCTGCAAGCCCCTTCTTCAGGTGAAGAAGGAGCTTAAGGCTCCGAAAGCTTGTGGCTTTTGCTACCAAATAAACCTGTTGGACTTTAACCTGGTGTTGTTAAACTTCTTTCTGTGTTTACCCCAGTCCAACGCCGGCATCTCCACATCATGACCACACTCTGTCACAGAGCACAATTATGAAGCAACTGCTCGGGCTGTCATGCAGTCAGTCAGCATCGACTTAGCCTATCTACCCAATCACCTAACACCACTGAGGGAGCATGGTCGACCCCAGACCTTGGCAGTTACAACTTGGCTCACAGCCACCTCTCCAGAGTTGGGCAATACATATTGGTCTGGCCTCACTGAACCACTCACTGAGAGGACACGATGTGGCTCACACACCTACCTCAAAGAAGCAATTTGAAGATAATTACGGAGGAGAAAGGTTAATTGCCCCATCTTAGACCACCCAGCCAGAGAGAGTCGACAATCCCCACATTGCAACATCAGGTTGTTTTTTAAAGTATTCCTGGGTGCTTTTTTTGTTCATTTGTGGTTCATTTGCTGGCTGGCCCAGCATTTATTGCCCATCCCTAGTTGCCCGAGGGCAGTTGAGAGTCAACCACATTGCTGTGGCTCTGGAGTCACATATAGGCCAGACCCGGTGAGGACGGCAGATTTCCTTCCCTAAAGGACATTCGTGAGCCAGATGGGTTTTTCCGACAATGGTTTCATGGTCATCAGTAGATTATTAATTCCAGATATTTTATATCGAATTCAAATTCCACCATCTGCCGTGGCGGGATTCGAACCCGGGTCCCCCAGAACATTAGCTGAGTTTCTGGGTTAATAGTCTAGTGATAATACCACTAGGCCATTGTCTACCCGTACATTAACCACATTCGATCTGGGAATTCAGTTCAAGTGTCGATCTGTGAAGAAAACCTCCTGCTATCAATCCTAAGTTTCCCTTTTACTGGTTTAAACCTGTTTGGCGAAAGCTCTCACTTTTAATTTAACCTTGCCTGAATTTATCTTTTCCACATTGTTTACCATCTCTGTTTGATCACCTTCGATTCTTCAGGCCCAGCAGTGCATCGCTGTTACCCTGCTCCAGTGGCCTTGTAAATCCCTCGACCTCCAGGTATAAACAGCCCAAGTGGTCTTTCTGCAACCAGTGCATTGCCCTTGTGTCCTGCAGGAAAAACAAAAGATACCTTTGCCAATGAGAAAGCCAGCATCAGTAGTAAATGCGCCTAGTTTGGGGGCGTTTAAGAGATCCGTAGATAGGTTCATGGACGAAAAGAAATTGGTTTAGGTTGGAGGGTCACAGTTTTTTTTTAACTGGTCGGTGCAACATCGTGGGCCGAAGGGCCTGTTCTGCGCTGTAATGTTCTATGTTCTATGTTCTATTTCTAATACAATGCACATTTTGGCAAAGACTCTTGTTGTGAAACTTTACCAGTTGTTACTGTGAAATCTCAGTATGAAATTGCTTCACTGAGCCAATCAGAGCAAAAAATTCTATCTCTGCTCCCCCAGAGTTTCCTCATTTCTCCTGCTCTGCGAGCTTTTATCTTCTACTTTGCCAGGATACCGTTCTGTGGACAGCAGCATCCTCACAGCCTTGCACTAATTGTCACCTTTCAAGTGGAAATGGCAATAGTCAAAAAGCTGCTTGACTTGCCCCAGTTGAGCTGAATTGTCTCCAAACATGTAATGAGCTTTCCACCAGGGGGCACTGGAGAGCAGGCTGGCGTGGGAACACCAGCTGATGTTGAGAGAGGACGCTTTCCGAAAAACACAGTGAACAATTCTTGCCAGGAACCTTGAGGCCTGAACGAGAAAATAGCACGTCCAACTGATTTCCCGCCTGGCCGCCCAGCTGCAGTGACAAGATCAGATTGAGGAATGTTACAGGCCCTTTGGAAGCTGCTCTCCCTCACCCCCCGCGCCTCCTTCTCCCCCCACATCCTCCACTGAAATCAAACCAATTATTGTTCCTCTCCAAGTCTCAAATCTGTCCCGTGTCCAAGAAGGACAGAGTTCTCCAAATCAGCTGTAAAAAAAAGGGTGTCTTTTCTGCACTGAACTGCCACTTATCTTGTGCATCAGCTGATGACGCCAAGACTAGGCACTGACCTATCTCTGTTCCCCACTTTTAGATGGTATGTAATGAAGTTTGAAATTAATGAACATTCCTTACAATGAAGGAGTAAGAATTGCCCATGTTTGAACATAGTAGGAACAGAGGATCATAGGACTTAGCAGCAGGAGTAGGCCATTCAGCCCCTTGAGCTTGTTCTGCCATTCAATAAGATCATGGGTGATCACCGGTCGTGGTCTATGCTCCACTTTGCTGTCTGCCAGCCACACCGCCCCCCCCCCCCCCCCCACCCCCCCAGTAACCCTCGACTCCCTTCTCTGTCAAACTCAGCCTGAATAAATTCAATGACACAACCTCCACTATTTTCTGAGGAAGAGAATTCCACAGACTAATGACGCTTTGAGAGAAGAAAATCTCCTCAACTCCATCTTAAACATCCTCTTCTTCTTGTGCCCTAGTCTCTCCTACAAGAGAAAACGTCCCACCTGTATCCACCCTGTCAAATTCTCTCAGGACCTAATATGATTCCAGAAAATCAAAACTCATTCTTCTAAACTCCAATGGTTCTGTTCAACCTTTCTTCATAAGACCAGCCCTTCATCCCAAGATTGAATCGACTGAACCTTCTCTGAGAGAGAAATAGCGCAGAGACAGGTGGAGAAGTGAGTTAAAACAGCGCAGAGAAGAGCAGCTGGAGGGGGTGGGGGGAAGGTTGGAGAGCAGCGGTGGGGTGAGAAGCAGCGGAGGAGGAGAGAGGAGCAGTGAGAGGAACCCCCACCTCCACCCCCACCCGACCCCCACTCAACCCCACCCCACCCCCAACCCCACCCCACTCACCCAACCCCACCCAAGCCAACCCCACCCCCACCTTAAGCCTGTTGACTAGGCCTCGTCCCTCTGGAGTCCTGGCACTGAATCCATCCGAGGAAGCTGTGATCAAAGCCGTCTCCTGCTGAGGTTTGTTAAGATGCAGAGATTGAGTGTGTGGACACATTCTCAGTTGTGGTCTTCTCCACGGTATAAAACTATCCTGTCTACGTATCCAGTAAAGGAATCCATCCCAGAAACAACATCCAGCAGTGGCCCCTTTGTGTTTCCCCCCAGATGACTGACAGATATTCAACATTGAACCAATCAAGGTGTACAGGTCGCCCTGTTACAAACACTGCATCCAAATATCCAGTTGCTGCGAGTAGCTGATTGTTGCCACGTCGGTATTTATCCCACATCAACAAGTGAATCTCACCATTTTTCCAAGTGATTGCAGCATTGAGGTTTGATGGTGAACCAGTTCCCAATGTTCTTTGGGGAACTGCTGAGGTTGTTCCAGCTGTTTGTCTCCCACTGCCAGTGACCGTCAGCCTACAGTAAGAGAAAAAGACATTGTCAACATTTCCTGTCCTGAGAGGATTTTGAGCTGAAATCAGGCAGGCCAGAGGCAGGAACCTGATATTTGGACTCAGTGACACTGGGCTGCAGAGTGCACATGTGTGGACTTCGGGTGGGGATAAGAACTGGAACAACAGTTAGAGAAGGACCTGCCCTCATCACCGGCAGGGGCGCAGGGGAAAAGTGTTACTTTTCCATCCAAGTACATGAACCATTGAGATCCAACCGTGGTTGATTCAAGGAAACACATTCACAAAGAAATAACTGACATTTCCCAAACTGGTTTCTATCTGACTGAAAGGAAAAGTGTTTTCTCACAATCTCTCTCTCGCATTCTCTCTGTGTATCCCTCTCTCTCTCTCTCTGGGTGAATGAAGTGTCTCCCACTCTCTCTCTCTCATTGCGCACTCTCTCTCTTTCCCTCGCTCTTACTCCTTGGAAGGCTGAGGGAGTGTTTTCTCCCTCTCACACTCTCTCTCTCTGGGTGAATGGGGAAGTCTCTCTCACCAACTCTGACTCTCTCTCTCTCACTCTCTCTGGGTGAATGGGGAAGGTTTGTGCCCTCCCATTCTCTCCATCCATTCAATCTTTGAATCTTAACAAACATCAACAGGAGATGACTTTAATCACATCTCCCTCGCTGTGAACGGAGATCTTGTCTCTCACTCTCTGGGTGAATGGAGATCTATTTTCTCTTTCTCTGGGTGAATGGAGATCTTGTCTCTCACTCTCTGGGTGAATGGAGATCTATTTTCTCACTCTCTGGGTGAATGGAGATCTATTTTCTCACTCTCTGAGTGAATGGAGATCTATTTTCTCACTCTCTGGGTGAATGGAGATCTATTTTCTCTCTCTCTGGGTGAATGGAGATCTATTTTCTCTCTCTCTGGGTGAATGGAGATCTATTTTCTCTCTCTCTGGGTGAATGGAGATCTATTTTCTCAATCTCTCAGTGAATGGAGATCTATTTTCTCACTCTCTGGGTGAATGGAGATCTATTTTCTCACTCTCTGAGTGAATGGAGATCTATTTTCTCACTCACTGGGTGAATGGAGATCTATTTTCTCACTCTCTGGGTGAATGGAGATCTATTTTTTCTCTCTCTGGGTGAATGGAGATCTATTTTCTCTCTCTCTGGGTGAATGGAGATCTATTTTCTCACTCTCTGGGTGAATGGAGATCTATTTTCTCACTCTCTGAGTGAATGGAGATCTATTTTCTCTCTCTCTGGGTGAATGGAGATCTATTTTCTCACTCTCTGGGTGAATGGAGATCTATTTTCTCTCTCTCTGGGTGAATGGAGATCTATTTTCTCACTCTCTGGGTGAATGGAGATCTATTTTCTCTTTCTCTGGGTGAATGGAGATCTATTTTCTCACTCTCTGGGTGAATGGAGATCTATTTTCTCACTCTCTGGGTGAATGGAGATCTATTTTCTCTTTCTCTGGGTGAATGGAGATCTATTTTCTCACTCTCTGAGTGAATGGAGATCTATTTTCTCACTCTCTGGGTGAATGGAGATCTATTTTCTCACTCTCTGGGTGAATGGAGATCTATTTTCTCTCTCTCTGGGTGAATGGAGATCTATTTTCTCACTCTCTGGGTGAATGGAGATCTATTTTCTCTCTCTCTGGGTGAATGGAGATCTATTTTCTCACTCTCTGGGTGAATGGAGATCTATTTTCTCTCTCTCTGGGTGAATGGAGATCTATTTTCTCTCTCTCTGGGTGAATGGAGATCTATTTTCTCACTCTCTGAGTGAATGGAGATCTATTTTCTCTCTCTCTGGGTGAATGGAGATCTATTTTCTCACTCTCTGGGTGAATGGAGATCTATTTTCTCACTCTCTGGGTGAATGGAGATCTATTTTCTCACTCTCTGGGTGAATGGAGATCTATTTTCTCACTCTCTGGGTGAATGGAGATCTATTTTCTCTCTCTCTGGGTGAATGGAGATCTATTTTCTCACTCTCTGGGTGAATGGAGATCTATTTTCTCTCTCTCTGGGTGAATGGAGATCTATTTTCTCACTCTCTGGGTGAATGGAGATCTATTTTCTCACTCTCTGAGTGAATGGAGATCTATTTTCTCTCTCTCTGGGTGAATGGAGATCTATTTTCTCACTCTCTGGGTGAATGGAGATCTATTTTCTCTCTCTCTGGGTGAATGGAGATCTATTTTCTCACTCTCTGGGTGAATGGAGATCTATTTTCTCTTTCTCTGGGTGAATGGAGATCTATTTTCTCACTCTCTGAGTGAATGGAGATCTATTTTCTCACTCTCTGGGTGAATGGAGATCTATTTTCTCACTCTCTGGGTGAATGGAGATCTATTTTCTCTCTCTCTGGGTGAATGGAGATCTATTTTCTCACTCTCTGGGTGAATGGAGATCTATTTTCTCTCTCTCTGGGTGAATGGAGATCTATTTTCTCACTCTCTGGGTGAATGGAGATCTATTTTCTCTCTCTCTGGGTGAATGGAGATCTATTTTCTCTCTCTCTGGGTGAATGGAGATCTATTTTCTCACTCTCTGAGTGAATGGAGATCTATTTTCTCTCTCTCTGGGTGAATGGAGATCTATTTTCTCACTCTCTGAGTGAATGGAGATCTATTTTCTCTCTCTCTGGGTGAATGGAGATCTATTTTCACACTCTCTGGGTGAATGGAGATCTATTTTCTCTTTCTCTGGGTGAATGGAGATCTATTTTCTCACTCTCTGAGTGAATGGAGATCTATTTTCTCTCTCTCTGGGTGAATGGAGATCTATTTTCTCACTCTCTGGGTGAATGGAGATCTATTTTCTCACTCTCTGGTTGAATGGAGATCTATTTTCTCACTCTCTGGGTGAATGGAGATCTATTTTCTCTCTCTCTGGGTGAATGGAGATCTATTTTCTCTCTCTCTGGGTGAATGGAGATCTATTTTCTCTCTCTCTGGGTGAATGGAGATATATTTTCTCTCTCTCTGGGTGAACGGAGATCTTGTCTCTCTCTCTCTGGGTGAATGGAGATCTATTTTCTCTCTCTCTGGGTGAATGGAGATCTATTTTCTCTCTCTCTGGGTGAATGGAGATCTATTTTCTCTTTCTCTGGGTGAATGGAGAGCTATTTTCTCACTCTCTGGGTGAATGGAGATCTATTTCCTCTCTCTCTGAGTGAATGGAGATCTATTTTCTCACTCTCTGGGTGAATGGAGATCTATTTTCTCTCTCTCTGGGTGAATGGAGATCTATTTTCTCACTCTCTGAGTGAATGGAGATCTATTTTCTCTCTCTCTGGGTGAATGGAGATCTATTTTCTCACTCTCTGGGTGAATGGAGATCTATTTTCTCACTCTCTGGGTGAATGGAGATCTATTTTCTCACTCTCTGGGTGAATGGAGATCTATCTTCTCTCTCTCTGGGTGAATGGAGATCTATTTTCTCACTCTCTGGGTGAATGGAGATCTATTTTCTCTCTCTCTGGGTGAATGGAGATCTATTTTCTCTCTCTCTGGGTGAATGGAGATCTATTTTCTCTTTCTCTGGGTGAATGGAGATCTATTTTCTCTCTCTCTTGGTGAATGGAGATCTATTTTCTCTCTCTCTGGGTGAATGGAGATCTATTTTCTCACTCTCTGGGTGAATGGAGATCTATTTTCTCACTCTCTGGGTGAATGGAGATCTATTTTCTCTCTCTCTGGGTGAATGGAGATCTATTTTCTCTTTCTCTGGGTGAATGGAGATCTATTTTCTCACTCTCTGGGTGAATGGAGATCTATTTTCTCTTTCTCTGAGTGAATGGAGATCTATTTTCTCTCTCTCTGGGTGAATGGAGATCTATTTTCTCACTCTCTGGGTGAATGGAGATCTATTTTCTCTTTCTCTGGGTGAATGGAGATCTATTTTCTCTCTCTCTTGGTGAATGGAGATCTATTTTCTCTCTCTCTGGGTGAATGGAGATCTATTTTCTCTTTCTCTGGGTGAATGGAGATCTATTTTCTCTCTCTCTTGGTGAATGGAGATCTATTTTCTCTCTCTCTGGGTGAATGGAGATCTATTTTCTCTTTCTCTGGGTGAATGGAGATCTATTTTCTCACTCTCTGAGTGAATGGAGATCTATTTTCTCTCTCTCTGGGTGAATGGAGATCTATTTTCTCACTCTCTGGGTGAATGGAGATCTATTTTCTCACTCTCTGGGTGAATGGAGATCTATTTTCTCACTCTCTGGGTGAATGGAGATCTATTTTCTCTCTCTCTGGGTGAATGGAGATCTATTTTCTCACTCTCTGGGTGAATGGAGATCTATTTTCTCTCTCTCTGGGTGAATTGAGATCTATTTTCTCTCTCTCTGGGTGAATGGAGATCTATTTTCTCACTCTCTGGGTGAATGGAGATCTATTTTCTCTTTCTCTGGGTGAATGGAGATCTATTTTCTCTTTCTCTGGGTGAATGGAGATCTATTTTCTCACTCTCTGGGTGAATGGAGATCTATTTTCTCTCTCTCTGGGTGAATGGAGATCTATTTTCTCTTTCTCTGGGTGAATGGAGATCTATTTTCTCACTTTCTGGGTGAATGGAGATCTATTTTCTCTCTCTCTGGGTGAATGGAGATCTATTTTCTCTTTCTCTCAGTGAATACAGACGTGTTCTGACTGGATGAGTGAGAACATTCTTTCCTCTCTTGTGTGATATCTCTGTTTTCTCTGCACACTTTTATTACACATTCAAAAAAACCTCTGGCCATGAGGTTAATGGCAAATAGTCTGGGAAAAATACGTCCGACCAATGAAACTTAAGAACAGAATTTAAAGACTACTTTAATAACATGATGTGACTACAAAGCATTTTTCGTTCGAAGAAGGTGCCAAACATAGAATGCTGCTCGAAAGCACATGGATAATCAAAATCCATAAATAATGTTTCTGCTCTGGATAAAAAAACCTTTCTTTAAATAGAAAGAGCTTGCATTTACACTGTGAGGCATTACATCCCCAGGACATCCTGACCCGCTTTATAGCCAAATGGCAATCACAATTGTGCACAGAAAATCCCACAATCAGTGATGCGATATATTGTCAGATAACCTGGGCAGAATTTGATCCTATTTTGGCTTAGTGTCAACTCAGACAGGAAAGGCAGGCTGTAGTCCATCGATTCCCCTGCCAGGTTTTTCCAACCATACCTTTTGACACTTAGTCAAAAACAGATCTGGAGGTGGGTCCCATGACATCATGCTGGCAGAGCCCACCCTGCCAGCAACCTTGGCTTTCCGATCAAAAGGAAAATTTGCTCCCACACGGACATGGAGACCCCTCCCCCCGCCCCCCCCCGTCCTCTGCACTGCCAAGGTACTGCCCGGGCATGGCACTCTCCCCGTGGGTGGCCGTACTTACCCATGCGGGTCTGGCAGGGACTGCTCGCCAGGGCCCCGTTGGCCCAGGCCTGTTGTGAACCCTGCTGACGTGGCATCACATCGGCAGCGGGGGTAGGGTGGAATCGTCACTTGCGGGGGGGGAGATAGTAGAGCGGGGAAGCTTTCAGGGTGGGAACCCCATTATGCCATTGATGAGGGGGGAGGGGAGGGGGAGGACGATCGAGCGGGGAAAACCCGCTGGCGTAAACGCCATTTTGGCACTCCCCCTTGATTCGCTGCCCCCACCAGCTTTTCCGCCCACTTAAAACGGGGGCGGAAAATCTGCTCTGATGGTGATAGTTAAAGGAGGAATGTTAGCCAGAATACTGGGAGAGCTCCCTGTTCTTTTTCAAATGCTGCCATGAGATCCTTTTCATCCGCTGGAGCTCACAGAGATTTGGTTTTACAGCTCATCTGAAAGACGGCAACACTGAGAGGGCAATACTCACTGTACAGCACTGAAATGTCAGCCTGTAAAACATGCTGGAATGGGGCTTAAATCCACCAGCCCTGATTCAGAAGTAAGAAGGATGCCAACCTATCACAGGTGGACGTTTGTAATATGACCGTAAACGATGGGGGTCCGAACCAATCATGTTAAAGAACAGAAAAGCTCCGATGATCAGATAGCAGTGCTGTCTATCAAGGATATGATTGTACCATGGAGTGTAAAATAAGCAAGTGTGAATGGAGACTAATGTTACCAAGGGTGAGCTAGCCAAGTGCCGGCACCATGTGAGCTGGCTTTGAGGCTGGGTGAAGCTGTCACAGATACACATCAGAGACACCCAGGAGTCTGTCACAAAATCACGCTTCTTCCCACTTACCGGCTTTTTAAAAGTGGTCCAACACAAAGATGACTTTACGTGAGGAGGAGAAACGAATTCCTTTTCTTTGGTGGAGCCTGTTGACTAGGCCTCTTCCCTCTGGAGTCCCGGCACTGAATCCATCCGAGGAAGCTGTGATCAAAGTCGTCTCCTGCTGAGGTTTGTTAAGATGCAGAGATTGAGTGTGTGGACACATTCTCAGTTGTGGTCTTCTCCACGGTATAAAACTATCCTGTCTACGTATCCAGTAAAGGAATCCATCCCAGAAACAACATCCAGCAGTGGCCCCTTTGTGTTTCCCCCCAGATGACTGACAGATATTCAACATTGAACCAATCGAGGTGTACAGGTCGCCCTGTTACAAACACTGCATCCAAATATCCTGTTGCTGCGAGTAGCTGATTGTTGCCACGTCGGTATTTATCCCACATCAACAAGTGAATCTCACCATTTGTCCAAGTGATTGCAGCATTGAGGTTTGATGGTGAACCAGTTCCCAATGTTCTTTGGGGAACTGCTGAGGTTGTTCCAGCTGTTTGTCTCCCACTGCCAGTGACCGTCAGCCTATAGCAAAACAAAAGTCCCCTTTAAGTATTTATCCAATTCTCTTTTGAATGCTATTATTGAATCTGCTTCCACCACCCTTTCAGCCAGATCCCTTCCAGATCGCAACAATGTGCTGTGTAAAGGAAATTCTCCTCATCTCCTCTCGCTGGTTCTTCTGCCAATCCTCTTTAATCTGTGTCCCTTTGGTTACTGACCTGTCTGTCATCGGAAGCAGTTTCTCTTTACTCCATTAAAACTCTGCATGATTTTGAATGCCTTGATTAATTCTCCCCCTAACTTTCTCTGCTCTAAGGAAAACAATCCCAGCTTCTCGAGTCTCTCTGCAGTGAGTGAAGTCCCTCACCCCCTCATACCATTTTGGTCAATCTCCTTTGCAAAGTCTTGACGTCCCTGCTGAGTGTTTTATAAAGGTTGAGCATACCATATTTGCTTTTGTACTCTGCACCTTTATTTATAAAGCCAAGGAATCTATGTTTTGTTTAACAGCCTCATCAACTTGTCCTTCCACCTTCAAAGATTTCTGTGCATGAACCCTCAGGTCCTTTTCGAGCTGCCTACCTTTAAAACTCTCCCAATTCGTTCATACTGCCCCATTTTCCTTCCAAAATGCATTACTGAACTCAATGGAAATGGATCACAACTCTGTGCTTAATGACAAGCTTTACTTCCACAAGGACGAGAATGTCTCTCCTGATGTCTATGGTGCTTTGATATTCTGATACTCTACCATACTGGCCCAACTAGGGAAGGGGCCAAACTGGACCTGGTATTGGGGAATGAGCCCGGCCAGGTGGTCGATGTTTCAGTAGGGGAGCAGTTCGGGAACAGTGACCACAGTTCAGTCAGCTTGAAGGTACTGATGGATAAAGATAAGTGTAGTCCTCAAGTTAAGGTGCTAAATTGGGGGAAGGCTAATTACAACAATATTAGTCAGGAACTGAAGAATGTAGACTGGGGGCAGATGTTTGAGGGCAAATCAACATCTGGCATGTGGGAGGCTTTCAAGTGTAAGTTGATAGGGATTCAGGACCGGCACATTCCTGTAAGGATGGAGGATAAGTACGGCAAGTTTTGGGAACCTTGGATGAGAGATATTGTGAGTCTAGTCAAAGAGAAAAAGGAAGCATTTGTCAAAGCAAGGAGGCTGGGAACACACGAAGCAAGTGTGGACTACAAGGAAAGTAGAAAGAAACTTAAGCAAGGAGTAAGAAGGGCTAAAAGGGGTCATGAAAAAGCATTGGCCAGCAGGGTTGATGAAAATCCCAAGGTTTTTTATACATATATGAAGAGCAAGAGGGTAGCCAGGGAGAGGTTCGGCCCACTCAAGGACAAGGGAGGGAATCTATGTGTGGAGCCAGAGGAAATGGGCGAGGTATTAAATGAGTACTTTGCGTCAGTATTCACCAAAGAGAAGGACTTGGTGGATGATGAGTCTGGGGAAGGATGTGTAGATAGTTTGAGTCGTGTTGAGATCAAAAAGGAGGAGGTATTGGGGTTCTTGAGAAACATTAGGGTAGACAAGTCCCCAAGGCCTGATGGGATATACCCCAGAATACTGAGAGGGGCAAGGGAGGAAATTGCTGGGGCCTTGAGGGAAATCTTTGTATCCTCACTGCTTACAGATCCCAGAGGATTGGAGAACAGCCAATGTTGTTCCTTTGTTTAAGAAGAGTAGCAAGAATAATCCAGGTAATTACAGGCCGGTGAGCCTTACATCAGTGGTAGGGAAATTATTGGAGAGGATTCTTCGAGACAGGATTTATTCCCACTTGGAAATAAGTGGATGTGTTAGTGAGAGGCAACATGGTTTTGTGAAGGGGAGGTCGTGTCTCACGAACTTGATCGGGTTTTTCGAGGAAGTGACGAAGATGATTAATGAGGGTAGGGCAGTGGATGTTGTCTACATGGACTTCAGTAAGGCCTTTGACAAGGTCCCTCATGGCAGACTGGTGCAGAAGGTGAAGTCGCATGGGATCAGAGGTGAGCTGGCAAGGTGGATACAAAACTGGCTCGGTCAAAGAAGACAGAGGGTAGCAGTGGAAGGGTACGTTTCTGAATGGAGGGCTGTGACAAGTGGTGTTCCTCAGGGATCAGTGCTGGGACCTTTGCTGTTTGTAATATATATAAATGATTTGGAGGAAAATGTAACTGGATTGATTAGTAAGTTTGCGGACGACACAAAGGTTGGTGGATTTGTGGATAGCGATGAGGACCATCAGAGGATACAGCAGGATATAGATCAGTTGGAGACTTGGGCGGAGAGATGGCAGATGGAGTTTAATCCCAACAAATGTGAGGTAGTGCATTTTGGAAGGTCTAATACAGATAGGAAATATACAGTAAATGGCAGAACCCTTTAGAGTAGTGATAGGAAAGGGGATCTGGGTGTACAGGTACACAGGTCACTGAAAGTGGCAATGCAGGTGGAGAAGGTAGTCAAGAAGGCATATGGCATACTTGCCTTCATCGGCTGGGGTATTGAGTTTAAAAATTGGCAAATCATGTTGCAGCTTTATAGAACCTTAGTTAGGCCGCACTTGGAATATAGTGTTCAATTCTGGTCGCCAACCTACCAGAAGGATGTGGAGGCTTTGGAAAGGGTACAGAAAAGATTTACCAGGATGTTGCCTGGTATGGAGGGCATTAGCTATGAGGAGAGGTTGGAGAAACTTGGTTTGTTCTCACTGGAGCAACAGAGGTTGAGGGGTGACCTGATAGAAGTCTACAAGATTATGCGGGGCATGGACAGAGTGGATAGTCAGAAGCTTTTTCCCAGGGAGGAAGAGTCAATTACTCGGGGGCACAGGTTTAAGCTGCGAGGGGCAAGGTTTAAAGGAGATGTATGAGGCAGATTTTATACACAGAGAATAGTGGGTGCCTGGAACTCGTTGCCAGGGGAGGTAGTGGAAGCGGATACGGGAGTGACTTTTAAGGGGCGTCTTGACAAGTACATGAATAGGATGGGAATAGAGGGATATGGTCCCCGGAAGGGTCGGGGGTTTTAGTTCAGTCGGGCAGCATGGTCGGTGCAGGCTTGGAGGGCCGAAGGGCCTGTTCCTGTGCTGTAATTTTCTTTGTTCTTTGTTTATTGGGACAGCTCTGGGACAAACTATCATTCACGGAGCCCAATTATGAAGCAATCATGTGGATCAGAATACTATCTGCAGAATACTATCATTGACTTTGCATATCTAATTGTGTGACGTTAGTGTACCTTTAAGAGGTTTTTTAAAAAAATCATGTTCTCTGCAGTTGTAAGCAGGCCTTTTGGGTTTCAGTGTTGCTGGGCCAGCTGCTAGAAGTCCTTTTATTGCTACTTCAGTACTTAAATGGGGTTTGTTTTCACTCTGGGATCTTTTATGACCCTGCATTGTCAGGAGGAAGGTCATATGTTTTGGACAGTTTTTCCTTGGGAATTTAAGGTTTCACTTTCTGTTTTGGCTGGCAGCAGTGTTCGTTTTAGAAGGGACATCAAGCTGAATTCCTCTCTCTCCCTGGTTTTGGAAATTCTGCTGGTTAGCTGAAAGCAAGGCTTCTTGCCTTCCTGGAGTAGAGAATCTGCTGTTGGTGGTTGGACCAGACTCTCTCCCTGGTGTCCTGGGAAGCTGTTCTGACTCCAAGCCTGTCTGCGTGTGCTTCAAGAGAACTGCAGCATTCATCCAAAGGACTCAGTTCCAGTGAGCATTAGTCTTTACTGTGCTAAACCTGTGGAAAGGGTTTTTGTCTGTGGGAAGTTTTGCTTGATTGGAACATTTTAGATATATTTGTTAAGGATTATACATTATCATGGTTGTTTTGTTTTTGTTTGTAATTGTGTGGAGTTTGCACATTCTCTGTGTGGAGTTTGCACATTCTCCTCGTGTCTGCGTGGGTTTCCTCCGGGTGCTCCGGTTTCCTCCCACAGTCCAAAGATGTGCGGGTTAGGTTGATTGGCCAGGTTAAAAATTGCCCCTTAGAGTCCTGAGATGCGAACATTAGTGGGTAAAATATGTGGGGGTAGGGCCTGGGTGGGATTGTGGTCAGTGCAGACTCGATGGGCCGAATGGCCTCCTTCTGCACTGTAGGGTTTCTATGATTTCTATGATTATTGCCAATTTTCTTACTATCCATGTTAACTATATTCTTAAATAAACTTTGTTTGATAAAAGCTCCCCAGTGGGTCAGTTGAATCATACCTGAGGTGCAACATCTCATGCTTTTCCGAGCCAAATTCAAAGTGCAAAACTTATGATCCAGGCGGGCTTCATAAAACACTTTGGAGTTTCTGACCTTGAATAATAACAAATTGTGAGCATCGGTTTACCTGTCGAACACCAATGTTCAAGGATGTGGAGATGTCGGTGTTGGACTGGGGTGGGCACAGTAAGTAGTCTCACAACACCAGGTTAAAGTCCAACAGGTTTATTTGGAATCACGAGCTTTCGGAGTGCTGCTCCTTCACCAGGTAAGTGGAGAGGTAGGTTTCACAAACACGGCATATATAGACAGAGACACAATTGCAAGATTCCAACCATTATCTTGCAATTGTGTCTTTGTCTATATATGCTGTGTTTGTGAAACCTGCCTCTCCACTCACCTGATGAAGGAGCAGCGCTCCGAAAGCTCGTGATTCCAAATAAACCTGTTGGACTTTAACCTGGTGTTGTGAGACTTCTTACAATGTTCAAGGACTATTCACCACAGGGCCTGTGGTGATTTAAATACCAAATGGTCATGGCAACCGGGGTTGGACAATAAATATCAACCTGGCCAGCAACGCCCACACCCCAGGAGTAGATAAACCAACATATAATTTCACTGTCGTGAACTATTGAGCCTGGACTGCACAGGTGCTGGAATTGAGGGAAGATTATACCTTAAAAAATTCAAATCTTCCTGTCGCCCTTCCACTGGAAGGCAGCATCTGGGCCTGGTAACAGATTATAAAGTGTCACTGATCTTGGAAATCCTTGGTGCGGAAGAAAGTTTTGGTAACTCCACATTTTATCACCTGTAACAGAATTGGGACACCATAAACAAAGCAGCTTCCACAGGACTGTTACTCTTGCTCCTAACGAATCACGTGAATCTTAAGGCTGACTTTTACCATTCCTTCACTTACAGAAAGCTATTATGGGCTCAGTGAATCTATTCAGTCGATGGGATTGTACCAAATAGAAAGCTGCCAGAGTACATCTCTGTGCTGGGTCAGTGGATCTCAGTTGGGGTGAGGCTAATGGTGCAACAACTGGTCTGAGTGCCAATTGCTGTAGCAGCCCTGATAGGATGGCACAGGGTGGGGTGCCTGTCAACACACATTGCCCTGACTAGATTGTGAATAGTAATCACAGCGAGAAATGTTGGCGGCTGTTCGATGCTCATTCTAACAGGGTGTCAGCCTCTCCAGGAGGGGAGGGGGAGAAGGGACAGAGAAGAAAAACAAAACAAACACATTACTTTTCAGCTATTATCTTTGGAATCAACGGTGACACCTTCTAAGTGACCTTCAATTTATTTTAACCAGCATTTTATAAAGAGATGCTACACTAATATCATAGAATCATGGAATCCCTACAGTGCAGGAGGAGGCCGTATGGCCCATCGAGTCTGCACCGACCACAATCCCACCCAGGCCCTATCCCCGTAACCCCACATATTTACAATGCTAATCCCCTTGGCATGGCCAATCTACCTAACCTGCATATCTTTGGATACTAAGGGACAATTTAGCACGGCCAATCCACCTAACCTACACATCTTTGGACACTAAGGGACAATTTAACAGGGCCAATCGACCTAACCTACACATCATTGGACACTAATGGGCAATTTAGCATGGCCAATCCACCTAACCTACACATCTTTGGACACTAAAGAGCAATTTAGCATGGTCAATCCAACCTAACCTACACATCTTTGGACCGTGGGAGGAAACCGGAGCACCCAGAGGAAACCCACGCAGACACGGGGAGAATGTATAAACTCCACACAGACAATGACCCAAGCCGGGAATCGAACCCGGGTCCCTAGCGCTGTGAGGCAGCAGTGCTAACTACTGTGCCACCGTGCCGTATGAAGCTAATGCTTTCCACTCTGTGGCATGAAATGTTTGTGCTCCCAGGCGCTATGCTACGATCCTGCCCTGGACAGATCAGATTGCGCTTTTCCGCAGTACAGTGGTGTTGAAAAAGAAAGAGGATCCATTTATATAGCACCTTTCCCAACCTCAAGACACCCCAGAGCATGTTACAGCCAATTAAGTGCTTTTGAAGTGTCGTCACTGTGCCGCAATGTTGGAAAAGAGGCAGCCAACCTGTGCACAGCAAGACCCCACGCACCACTTCAGTTTAACATCTCATCCGAAAGACAGTGCCTGGGGCAGTGCAGTGTTTCCCCAGTACTGCACTAGGATGGTCAGCCTGGAGTATGTCTCCAAGCCTCTGGAGTGAGACCATCAAGCCATAAGTTTCCGACTCAAGAGAGATACCCACTGAGCCACGACTGACGTGGTATCCTCACTGCTCCTGCTGAGTTACAGCCCTACAGACATCTTTTCCCCCTCTCTGATGGACTTTCTTCATGTGTGAGTCAAAATAGTGAATGACAACCAGCTATTTGATTGCAGGAGGCACCGTATTCACAGCCAATCTGACATACACACCTGCACACAGGGTTTATGAGAACACAATGAGGAGTAGGATGCCTGGCTGGCTTTGCGGCTCCCCATGACATATGGTTGCATTTCTGCATATTCTGAAGACAGTGGGAGTGAAATTAGTGTGGAAATCATAAATTCACAGCTGAATTTACACCATGTTCGATTTAATTCTGCATTCATTTCAAGGGGAAGGAAGTCTGGGCGTGGCGCAAAACAAGCTGCCAATTTGCTGTTGCACGCGGTCCACGCCACTGGCAAACATACATTTTACCCGTGTTCATGTCTACACATGCATGCTATTCTATACAGTAGTGAGCACATTGAGTGGGACCAGCCCTTCATCCCTCCGCTCTGAATCAAGTGGTTGAAAACCTGGTGTGGCCCTTTCATGGTTACGCTCTTGAAGAAACAGGAACTCCACACACAATTTGCCATAACAGATCAGTTCACTTCTGGGAATGTGAACAATATTTTGCAAGAACTGTCGAACCAAGTGTCCGACAGTCACTCCATACTGGGGTGTCAGAGATAAGAACGGTCTGAAGCAGCAAGCGTTTGCACGTACTGCAGCTTGGCTTTGATAATGAATTTGAGAGCGAAAGAGTTATCAGCCTCATCACGCAGCCTCGTGAGAATGTGTTTGAGAATTTCCTCCTTAAGAATTCAGGTACTGGTAGAGCCTCAAAGATCTTGGACTAAGCAGAATTACGCATAGATAAAATGAACCTTCAAAGAAAGATTTATTTTAATTAAAAATAATGGAATCTGTTCAAAAACAGGAGCACTGAGAGAAAATGACACAAATGCTGGCTTGCCAGGAACCACCTGCAGGTGGCAGTCTCCCTGAGTTTTCAATATCACTCTGATATGTTCTAACACCCGCCTCATTCCCTCTAACATTGCATCACCACTTGCCTTTACAAAAGAGCACATTTTCTGTTTCACTTTTGTGCCTGCTGAGAGCACCACACAGGAAATATACTGCGGATGCTGCAGTCTGAAATAAAAACAGAAAATGCTGGACAATCTCAGCAGGTCTGACAGCATCTGTAGAGCCAACGTTTCGAGTCTGGAAGACCCTTCATCAGAGCTAAAGACAAGGAAACTAGGACAAGATTTATACTGCAAGGGTGAGGTGGTGGTGGGGGGAGGGGGGGTGTAATTGATAGGGATGGTATGGACAAAGAGACAAAGGATGATGATAAAGGCTGAGAATGGTGCGAATAGCGTCCATTTAGAGATCGGAATGTGGCAGTGTGAGTGTGAGTGGCAGTGTGAGTGGGCGTGTGAGTGTGAGTGTGTAAATGACAAAATGGCCATCTTTGCTCTGCCAATTATACATTCTAATTCTTAATGGACACTATTAGCGCCATTCTCAGCCTTTATCATGACCATTTACATTCTCTTTGCCTTTTTGCTAATGCCATTCCTATCAATTACAGCCCCACAGTATAAATCTTGTCCTATTTTCCTTGTCTTTAGCTCTGATGAACGGTCATCCAGACTCGAAATGTTGGCTCTATTCTCTCTCCACAGATGCTGTCAGACCTGCTGAGATTTCCCAGCATTTTCTGTTTTTGCTCCATCACTTTCTCTCTACCACATCTCAAAAGTCTGTCACAATAGGCCTGAGGCAAAGTGACCATTGTTATGTAGGTGGCTGCAATGTCCAATCCACACCAGCAACTTCGCACGAACAGCCAGGTTATTGAAAAATTGATTTGTTCATTGGGTGCAGTGGTTGGAGAAGGAACAATGGCCTGAGCTTCCGAGATTGCTGATCTGATCAGGTGATGACACTGTCACCTCCAGCCTCCAGTCCAGGGCTGCTCTACCCTTCAAAACTGATGAACCACAAAAATAACCTTTGATCTGACCAAGCGCGAAAGGTGTTCAGCAGTTTTTATGGGACTCTTTGGTTCCTGGAAGAATGACTCCAAGAGTGGGTGGCCTCTGCTGTTGGCTCTACAGCGATCCACTTCTTCATGTTCAGGAGCTGCATTGGCAATACAAGAGCCATGCATCTGCAGTCAATGGCACTCTGATATGGCAGCAAGGCCTGAAATTAAGATATACTACTGGATGCGCAGTACGGATGTTTAAAGCGTTACTTAAGGCACATGATTTTTGATGGGTAGAGCTATGACAAAAAAAACTTATGAATGGTCCAAAATTTAAAATCTCAGTAATTAAGGGTTAACAACAAGCAACACAACACAGTCATTTCAGATAAAACACCCGCACTATTGGCAGTACTGCCATGCTGTTTTGCCAGTGACTTCTGCATCTCAGGGGCTGTAAAGCTCCCTACAATCGGCAAGTCTACAACTGACTGCAACGCACCTAGTGGGGAAGAAGCCAGGGTTCCTGTTCCTGACTGCTAACTCGTGACCTGTTGGGAGGCCTGGACTGAGGTGAAGTTAGATTTGGTCTCGGTTTTGGAAAATATTCCAGATGGTGCTGACTCCTTGAAGAGGTTTCTTTCTGCAGGTCAGCCAGTCTGAGCCTGCTGAGGGTGCTTCTGGGACCTTTGAGCACCAAAACAAACTCCTCTCAACATTTATATATGAAATGGACTTGACTTAGGGCCTGATTGTAACCCATCCACTTGAACAGGGTTAAAATCAGGCCTGACGTTCACCTGCAACTCCCTAGCAACACCATCAGGGCCCAATATAGACTGATTTCAAGCTCATTCTGCTTTCTCTCTTGTTTCTTTCCTCCCCATCGCCCCACTCTCCTCCTTTCCCCATGAAGGCACCCACACAACTATTAAGCATGAAGAGTCAGGAGGGGAGGAAGGCAAATTCATGGACGAAAAGAAATTGGTTTAGGTTGGAGGGTCACAGTTTTTTTTTTAACTGGTCGGTGCAACGTCGTGGGCCGAAGGGCCTGTTCTGCGCTGTAATGTTCTATGTTCTATGTTCTAATTGTCAGGGGAAACAAATGAAAGTACACCCCTTCAAATTCTCTCCCCACCCCCTATCCTTCCCTTGGTTACAGTGTGGGCAGCCTGCTCCAATCTTCAGCCAAAGTCTCTCTGAACTGCGAGGAGATGTGAACAAGTTGCCCTTTCTTCATTGCTGTCTCTTATGTTGTGGCTCTTAGTGTCACCAAGAGATTTTAGACTTTGTTAGGAACAAAAGGCATTTATTGAATAAGAGACTTGGTTCAGGACGGTTGTAGCTGCCTTGGAGCAGATTCTTCACACACTGAGAACATGGCTTCAGAGAGAGGACTCCACACTCTGGGGTGATCACTCTCTCTCAGGTCCCATTGGTTCCTCAAGTCAGGTGACTCACTTCTGCTCTACTGTCTTAAAGAGACAGATACCACATACACATATCTATTCGAAGATATTGTTCTTGGGGCTAAAGGGATCAAGGGATATGGGGGAAAGGGGGGATCAGGATATTGAATTTGATGATCAGCCATGACTAGAATGAATGGCAGAGCAGGCTGGAAGGGCTGAATGGCCTCCTCCTGCTCCTAGTTTCTGTGTTTCTACAATACTGTCCACCCAGAGCAGTGTATCCAAGATAGGGAACACAGCTATATGGGTCAGTGTCATTGTTTTATCCCACTCACACTGCCACCCACACTGCCACTCACTGCACTCACACTGCCACCCACACTGCCACTCACACTGCCACCCACACTGCCACCCACACTGCCACTCACATTGCAACCCACACTGCCACTCACACTGCCACCCACACTCCCACTCACACTGCCACCCACACTACCACCCACACTGCCACTCACACTGCCACCCACACTCCCACTCACACTGCCACCCACACTACCACCCACACTGCCACCCACACTGCCACCCACACTGCCACTCACATTGCCACCCACACTCCCACTCACACTGCCACCTACACTACCACCCACACTGCCACCCACACTGCCACCCACACTGCCACCCACACTCCCACTCACACTGCCACCCACACTGCCACCCACACTGCCACTCACATTGCCACCCACACTCCCACTCACACTGCCACCCACACTACCACTCACTGCCACTCACACTCCCACTCACACTGCCACCCACACTACCACCCACACTGCCACTCACACTACCACCCACACTGCTACCCACACTCCCACCCACACTGCCACCCACACTCCCACCACTGCCACTCACACTGCCACCCACACCGCCACCCACACTGCCACCCACACTCCCACCACTGCCATTCACACTGCCACCCACACTGCCACCCACACTGCCACCCACACTCCCACTCACACTGCCACCCACACTGCCACTCACACTGCCACTCACACTACCACCCACACTGCCACCCACACTGCCACCCACACTGCCACCCACACTCCCACTCACACTGCCACTCACACTACCACCCACACT
Source organism: Mustelus asterias (assembly GCF_964213995.1). Classification (NCBI taxonomy): domain Eukaryota; kingdom Metazoa; phylum Chordata; class Chondrichthyes; order Carcharhiniformes; family Triakidae; genus Mustelus; species Mustelus asterias. The sequence continues at coordinate 10,852,488 of NC_135834.1, read as the reverse complement.
GCCACCCACACTGCCACCCACACTGCCACCCACACTGCCACCCACACTGCCACCCACACTGCCACCCACACTCCCACTCACACTGCCACTCACACTGCCACTCACACTGCCACCCACACTGCCACCCACACTCCCACTCACACTCCCACCCACACTGCCACTCACATTGCCACCCACACTGCCACCCACACTACCGCCCACACTGCCACTCACACTCCCACCCACACTGCCACCCACACTCCCACTCACACTCCCACCCACACTGCCACTCACATTGCCACCCACACTGCCACCCACACTCCCACCCACACTGCCACCCACATTCCCACTCACACTCCCACCCACACTGCCACCCACATTCCCACTCACACTCCCACCCACACTGCCACTCACATTGCCACCCACACTCCCACTCACACTGTCACCCACACTGCCACTCACATTGCAACCCACACTGCCACTCACACTGCCACCCACACTCCCACTCACACTGCCACCCACACTACCACCCACACTACCACCCACACTGCCACCCACACTGCCACCCACACTGCCACTCACATTGCCACCCACACTCCCACTCACACTGCCACCTACACTACCACCCACACTGCCACCCACACTGCCACCCACACTCCCACTCACACTGCCACCCACACTGCCACCCACACTGCCACCCACACTCCCACTCACACTGCCACCTACACTACCACCCACACTGCCACCCACACTGCCACCCACACTGCCACCCACACTGCCACCCACACTGCCACTCACATTGCCACCCACACTCCCACTCACACTGCCACCCACACTACCACTCACTGCCACTCACACTCCCACTCACACTGCCACCCACACTCCCACCACTGCCACTCACACTGCCACCCACACCGCCACCCACACTGCCACCCACACTCCCACTCACACTGCCACCCACACTACCACCCACACTGCCACCCACACTCCCACCCACACTGCCACCCACACTCCCACCACTGCCACTCACACTGCCACCCACACCGCCACCCACACTGCCACCCACACTCCCACCACTGCCATTCACACTGCCACCCACACTGCCACCCACACTCCCACTCACACTGCCACCCACACTGCCACTCACACTGCCACTCACACTACCACCCACACTGCCACCCACACTGCCACCCACACTGCCACCCACACTGCCACCCACACTGCCACCCACACTGCCACCCACACTCCCACTCACACTGCCACTCACACTGCCACTCACACTGCCACTCACACTGCCACCCACACTACCGCCCACACTGCCACTCACACTCCCACCCACACTGCCACCCACACTCCCACTCACACTCCCACCCACACTGCCACTCACATTGCCACCCACACTGCCACCCACACTACCGCCCACACTGCCACTCACACTCCCACCCACACTGCCACCCACACTCCCACTCACACTCCCACCCACACTGCCACTCACATTGCCACCCACACTGCCACCCACACTCCCACCCACACTGCCACCCACACTCCCACCCACACTGCCACCCACATTCCCACTCACACTCCCACCCACACTGCCACTCACACTGTCACCCACACTGCCACCCACACTGCCACTCACACTCCCACCCACACTGCCACTCACACTCCCACTCACACTGTCACCCACACTCCCACTCACACTGTCACCCACACTGCCACCCACACTGCCACTCACACTCCCACCCACACTGCCACCCACACTGTCACCCACACTGCCACTCACTGCCACTCACACTCCCACCCACACTGCCACTCACATTGCCACCCACACTCCCACTCACACTGTCACCCACACTGCCACTCACACTCCCACCCACACTGCCACTCACACTCCCACTCACACTGTCACCCACACTCCCACTCACACTGTCACCCACACTGCCACCCACACTGCCACTCACACTCCCACCCACACTGCCACTCACACTGCCACCCACACTGTCACCCACACTGCCACTCACTGCCACTCACACTCCCACTCACACTGCCACTCACACTGCCACCCACACTGTTACCCACACTGTTACCCACACTGCCACTCAAGCCTCTGAACATAAGAAGGATATTAGAATTGATATCACCTGAGAGATTCAGGGCCCAGCCTAGCAGAAGTCAGAGGAAAGTTTCATGATCGACAACTATGCGTCTGTAACCGCTTAGTTTCTGGCCCATGATTAGAAAGCAAGTGAAATTATACACAAAACCACGGCAACAAAAGACAATGGAGAGGTTTTGCCACTCACTATTTGTGGCAGTTTAATCGCCCAAGGACAGTTAACCCTTGTAGAAAACTTGTCAGGAAACGATTAAAGTTCAGGGTTCAGTCATATTTGTCTGTAAGAAAAGAAAATACCCATCTCAGCTCAGGTGCAGTCCTGTAGGTGTCAGTTGTCCTTTGGTACCTTGCCCGGTTTCCAGCCTCCATGTACGAGAATGGGCAGTGAGTGTTGGCAAACTATTCAACTACAGGGAGCATTGCAGGTAAGCCTGATTACAAACGCAAGCACAGATGCACGCCATTGCAGCAGGAGGAAAGAATCTGGCTGACTTCTTGTTCTAGTTCAAAGACGAGTTGTATAGCCCCTACCCGCTACCCCAACTGTGGGACTGTGGGAGAAACTTGATTCCTTCCTGCGAAACCATCATTCTCACTGACTGAAATGAGAAGATGCTTCCCAATCAGGGCAACTTTCCGATTCTCACTCATTGCTCCTCATCGCACAGAAACTGCACCATCTGTATAAAGCTAACGTCACAATAATTGAGATGTTGGAGTGAGGGGTTGTTGGGGGGGGGGGGAGAGTGCAGAGATTGGATACAAGTAAGCAAATGGCCTTGTGTGTGAAGAGGAAATCAGGAAAAACTGCAGAGAAGCTATCCAAACAACAGGAAAATCCAGCAAGTTTATACCATTGCCTCTCACTCCTTCGATTCCGGAGTATGGCAGCAGACAGAGAGTGCAACAGCAGAGTGGAGAGCGTCACACAATGCATAGAGACCCTCACGTTGAACATCACAAGTAGCTACTGACACAAAGCTTTCCTGCAGTTCAGCAAACATTCAGAAGCCACTCAGCACCTTCTGTACTCCTCCCTTGTAAACACTCACTGAACAGCTGAGGGGGATGCAGGGGAGGAATATTTCTGACTCATCCTCTCATAGCATAGATCAGCAGCGTAAATACCCAGAGTCACGGGAATAGGGTTTGGGTGGGATTGTTGTCGGTGCAGACTCAATGGGTTGAATGGCCTCCCTCTGCACTGTAGGGATTCTATGATTTTAATTCTATGATTCGTACTCAATTAAAGGGACACCATCATTTCTGTAATCCTATAGGTTTTACCTGGACCTCGCTAAAGCAGCTGGTCACTTCATATCATAAAAACATAAAATCGGCAGCCCATAAGGAGGCTGTTCGGCCCGTCATGTTCATGCTGGCTGACAAATAGCCATCCATTCTAATTCCATTTTCCAGCTCTTGGTCTGTAGACTTGAAAACTATGGTGCTTCAAGTGCATATCCAAGTACTTGGCACGGTGGCACAGTGGTTGGCACTGCTCCCTCACAGCACCAGGGACCCGGGTTCGATTCCCGGCTTGGGTCACTGTCTGTGTGGAGTCTGCACGTTCTCCCCGTGTCTGCGTGGGTTTCCTCCAGGTGCTCCAGGTTCCTCTCACAGTCCAAAGATGTGCGGGTTAGGTGGATTGGCCATGCTAAATTGCCCCTTGGTATCAGGGGGATTAGTGGGATAAATTTGTGGAGTTCCAGGGTTAGGGCCTGGGTGGCATTGTTGTTGGTGCAAGGTCCCTCGGTCCCTCCACACTTCCCAGTATCTTAACCATTTACTGTGTATTCCCTTCCTTTATAAACCTTCTCCAAATGCGTTACTTCACACTTCTCCAGACTGAACTCCACTTGTCAATGTTCCATCCACCTGACCAGTCCACTGACATCTTCCTGCAGTGTACAACTTTCTTTCTCACTATCACTGCAGAGCCATTTGTTTTGTATTGCCTACAAATTTCTTCATCATTCAAGTCCAGAATATTGAGATATTCCACAAAAAGCAAGGGAACTCATACTGAGCCCTGTGGAACCCCACTGCAAACAGCCTTCCAGCCATACAAACACCCAGCGACCATTAACCTTTACTTCCTGCCTCGGAGGCTATTTCGGATCCAATTTACCACTTTGTGACCAGTTTGCCATGTGGGACCTTAGTCTTGCTAAAATCCATATCAGCGACCTCAAATTCACTCCCCTCATTGACATTACTTGTTACCTCCTCAAAACACCCAATCATGTTCGTCAGACATGATCTTCTCTTCAGAAATCCATGCTGACGGTCTTTGATTAAGCTATGTCTTTCTCACTGAAGAGTTATCCTGCTTTCAGAATGTTTTCCAATCATTTTCCCTTCACCGAGATTAGGCCAATTGGCCTGGGCTGCCTCGGTCTGTCCCTTTCTCCCCTTTCATACCACGGTACAATCTATATGATATAAACTGGAAAGACTGAGGGCGGAACTTTCCGATCCCGCCCACCATGGGAATCATAGTAGGTAGGGGCGGACCCCATGCAAAGATCCGTTGACCTGAGGTGGGAATTTCCGGCTTTGGGGTGAGCACAGCTGGAAAGTCCTGCCTTTAGTGAAAAGAGTGAGTCTCAAGGATGACGGCAGAAAGAACTCTGATGGGAAAGCGTCATTCCAACCTACAAGGCAGGACAGCATCTCTGTCCTATAAGGACAACCCCTAATTTTAAACCAGTGCCCCCTAGTTCTGGACTCCCCCACAAGAGGAAACATCCTTTCCATGTCCACCTTGTCAAAACCATTCAGGATCTTAGATACTTCAATCTTGTCACCCCCTCACTCTTCTAAACAGTGGAAACAAGCCCAGTCTGTCCAACAGTTCCTCATAAGACAACCCGCTCATTCACAGGTATCAATCTAGTAAACGTCCTCTGAACCGCCTCCAATACATGTACATCCCCTTCCCATCCAGAAAACATGAAGGAAAAAATATATATATCTATACATCAACCGAGTTACTTGATCAAATTATTATTTTATTTTTAAAATGGATGAAGGCTTTCCCCAGACATGCCTGACTAGCCACGATTCATACCAGAGGAATTTCTACTGTTCAGATCCAACAGGGACCTCATTAACTTTAAAGGGGAGCTAATGGGGAGTGAATTTGAGGTCGCTGATATGGATTTTAGCAAGCCTAAGGTCCCACATGTCAAACTGCAGACAATCAAATTCCAAAGAAATGTTCCAACACTCTTTGCATTCCTAAGTCAGGGTTCTGGCTGACTGTGGTGACTTCAGCCAGGCTAATGAGGTTGGCTTGCTAGAGTGTCTTAATTGATGGTTAAATTGGGGAGCCTCATGCTCCCTATTTAAAGCAGGTGTGTCAGACTCCCAGCCTGCATTTCAGCAGGGAGCAACTGGAGAGCTGGCTGTGTGCAGATGTATGGTGTAAATAAAGTAACTTGGTGACGGGACTTTTGCCTCTGTGGAGTTATTACACTGATGAAGACAGTATGTCTCCAAGGACAATGACTGCTCTATTAAACCTCTCAAAATTCCAAACATACACCCTTTTTTCAAAACCCAGCAGAAGACGTGGGAGGTATGTGACATGACCTCCTCCAAGCTATAAGAACCTATAATATTGCCCTGTGGAACTGAACTCAGGCAGTCTACCATTTTATCACCCAACAGGTAGCAGCAGAAAGAGTTCTGTCCAGGTACATTGCCTGGCCCTCATCTACACTGCATATGACTGGAACACCAACTGTGCCTATAAGACTAATTCATCGCTGCGTGCCTTTTTCCATCATGGAAGTCCTCGCTTCCAGAAAGACAGATCATCCTGTGACAGTTTCAGCCGGCTACCCTCTGAAGGAATATACCATTGGACTGTTAATTCTGGACTTTGGACCCAAGTGGTCTTTCATTGTGGTCTTGCAGTGAACCCCATTCTTTCCCTTATCCCTTTTTTATTGTATAAGTGTAAAAAAGGGCTAGCGTTGTGAAAACCCCTTCCCATACTTTGTGTGTGTGAAAAATAAACCAACACTCCTATTTACCCTATCTCGAGTTTGCTGTGGGGTTACAAATAAACGGCTGGATCCCACAAAACTGAAGGGTTGGGGAAAATACACCACTACCTATAAAGGGGGAAATCAAAAATCAAAAACACATTTCTGTTTATGGGCGGGTAGCGAAAGGGGAAATTCAGCCCCCTCCTGTCCACATTTCCTTCAATAAGGAGACCAAAACTGCACACCGTATTCGAGGTGTGTGCCGGAATTCAACCACCCCGCCCGCCACGGGAATCGGAGCGAGCGAGGGGCGGACAATGGGAAGGTCCGTTGACCTCGGGCAGGATTTTCTGATCTCGGGTCGAACAAGGCCGTAAAATCTCACCCACGGCCTCACCAATGCCCTGCATAACTGAAGCATAACAGTCTTAGTTTTATGTTTAATTCCTTTTGTAATAAAGGAGAGCATTCCACTAGCCTATTTAGTCACTTGCTGCATACTAGCTTTTTGTGACTCATGCACTAGAACACCTAGATCCCTCTACACCTCAGAATTTTGCAGATGTTCTCATTTAAGTAATACATTGAGCTCATTATCAACAATATTGTTAAGCTGTTCTAGCACTTCACTATGTTGTACCGGGTTCTGACTCACTCCATTTCTGCAGTTAAGCATTTTTGTCGAAGGAGTAAAAGGAAAACATTTTTGCAGGTGACCCAGGATGTTGGTACTTGGAAACATTCAGCAGGACCACAGCATGGTATCCCATAAGGCTACAGCTGTCAGGATGGCTCCTTCACACATTTTGGATGGAATTGTGAATGAACTTTGTCACAACTCTATTTGTAAATCCCCTCGAAATGGTTTCAGTGACAGTGGGTGAATGCACTGTGTGGCGTGACATGAAGTCGATGAACCAGTAAAATCCAAACCTGGATCCCTGAATTCTGCTGCGTTAACTGATTGCAGCTAGGGTAACATGTGGCTGTCTACAACTGACCTTGGTGCTCAGGGTCAGCAAGAGGCAAATAATATCCAACCAGCCCTGTCCCCGCTGATCACTATCCAGACACTTACTGCTGTCAGTCAGCTAAAGGCACGATTGGTTACTTAGGTGAGGCACCAGAGGACACCCAGAATAGGTGCAAGTGTTTTCAAACCAGAGGCAGCAGCTCCTGACGGACTCTGCACCTCCAGAGTGATGCAGCATTTCCACACAGTGTCAGCACCTGGCACCCAGTCAGTACCTCCAGACAGAGGAAGCACCACCAGAGAGAACCAGCTCCTCCAGCCATTCACTGCTGTCATGATCCAGCAGGTGGTAAGTGCTGCTTATTGAAAAAGGTGCAATGCCCGGACCTGCTCCTTCTGTCTGCAAAGGATGGAGTCCAGTGTGTGAATAGCATCCAGTATGCAGAAGTGTGCCGCTATGATGACTGTCGGGTGCAATTCTTAGCAGTTGTTTTTTATTCTTTTCCTGGTGTCCTGGGCAACATCCATCAACCGACACTCCCAGAATAGATTAGCTGATCATTTATCTCATTTCTCTTTGTGGGAACTCATTGGAGGCGATCTTACCATCTCATCATGCCGGTTCATCGGCTTTTGGAAGGGGGGTTACTCTGCGTGGGGGACCAGCCGGGCCAGCGATCGGCCGCGCAGGGGGGGGTTCAGGACCAGCTTGCCCAAAAAATGGACACAATTCTCTCCCATTTCCACACTCGTTTGGCATTTAGAATTTTTTGGGTAAGATCGCCTCTGTTGTGTGCCATTTGGCTGCCTTATTTCTTACATTGCAACATTGACAATACTTCAGAAAGTAATTAATTGGCTGTGGACTGTTTTTGAGATGTCTTGAGATCATAAATAACACTAACTTCACTGGTTACTCTACATCTTACAACAAGTGACATGCTCACTTCTAGGTACCTTCAGCTGCCTCAGTCCTAACCTCTCCCTACACCTCTCTCGCCTCCTGTAAAATACTCTTTAAACTCCACTTGTCTGCTTGGTGTGAAACATTGTTGCTTGGTGCTCCATGAAGCACCTTGGAATGTTTTACTACATTAAAGTTGCTACATAAAGGCACAGGGATGTTGTTTTCTCTATTACGCAACTAGATGGCACCACCCACACTTTTGAGTTAGCTGTGGCTAAGAAGGACCCTCAAGAGGAAGTTTGTTTTGAAAAGGGATTGTCTCAGCATTGTCTCTGGTTTTACCGTGTTAAAAGTGCCAGGTAAATGTAACTTGTTGTTGTTGTAAACTATGGGAGAGCCATGAGAGTGCTGACACCAGTGAGTTTTTGCCTCTGAGACAAAAACAGAAAACGCTGGAAAATCTCAGCAGGTCTGACAGCATCTGTGGAGAGAGATTAGATGTGCAGATGCTGGCGTTGGACTGGGGTAAACACAATAAGAAGTCTCAACACCAGGTTAAAGTCCAACAGGTTTATTTGGTAGCTAGTGGCTTTTGCTACCAAATAAACCTGTTGGACTTTAACCTGGTGTTGTGAGACTTCTTACTGAGAGAAAATAGAGCCAACGTTTCGAGTCTGATGACCCTTCGCCACAGCTCTGACAAAAAAAGGATGAGATTTATACTGTAAGGGTGAGGTGGGGATTTGTGTAAGACAAAAAGACAAAGGGAATGTAAATGGTGATGATAAAGAATGGTGCTAATAGCATCCATTAAGAGATGGGAATGTGTAAATGGCAGAACAAAGGTGATCATTTGCATTTACACATTCTGATCTCTTAATGGATGCTATTAGCGCCATTCTCAGCCTTTATCATCACCATTTACATTCCCTTTGTCTTTTAGTCTATGCCATTCCTATCAACTGCAGCTCCTCCCACCCCCTCCCTCCCACCTCACCCTTACAGGATAAATCTTGCCCTATTTTCCATGTCTTTAGCTCTGATGAAGGGTCATCTAGACTCGAAACGTTGGCTCTACAGATGCTCTAAGAAGTCTCACAACACCAGGTTAAAGTCCAACAGGTTTATTTGGTAGCAAAAGCCACTAGCTTTCGGAGCGCTGCCCCTTCGTCAGGTGAGTGAGAGTTCTGTTCACAAACAGGGCATATAAAGACACAAACTCAATTTACAGAATAATGGTTGGAATGCGAGTCTTTACAGGTAATCAAGTCTTAAAGGTACAGACAATGTGAGTGGAGAGAGAGTTGAGCACAGGTTAAAGAGATGTGTATTGTCTCCAGACAGGACAGTTAGTGAGATTTTGCAAGCCCAGGCAAGTCGTGGGGGTTACAGATAGTGTGACATGAACCCAAGATCCCGGTTTAGGCCGTCCTCATGTGTGCGGAACTTGGCTATCAGTTTCTGCTCAGCGACTCTGCGTTGTCGTGTGTCGTGAAGGCCGCCTTGGAGAACGCTTACCCGAAGATCAGAGGCCGAATGCCCGTGACCGCTGAAGTGTTCCCCAACAGGAAGAGAACAGTCTTGCCTGGTGATTGTCGAGCGGTGTTCATTCAACCGCTGTCGTAGCGTCTGCATGGTTTCCCCAATGTACCATGTCTGGAGACAATACACATCTCTTTAACCTGTGCTTAACCCTCTCTCCACTCACATTGTCTGTACCTTTAAGACTTGATTACCTGTAAAGACTCGCATTCCAACCATTATTCTGTAAATTGAGTTTGTGTCTTTATATGCCCTGTTTGTGAAGAGAATTCCCACTCACCTGACGAAGGGGCAGCGCTCCGAAAGCTAGTGGCTTTTGTTACCAAATAAACCTGTTGGACTTTAACCTGGTGTTGTGAGACTTCTTACTGTGTTTACCCCAGTCCAACGCCGGCATCTCCCCATCATGGCTACAGATGCTGTCAGACCTGCTGAGATTTGGCAGCATTTTCTGTTTTTGTTTCAGATTGCAGCATCCGCAGTAATTTGCATTTGTTTCACCTCTGAGGCATGGGCTGCAATCCAGCCCCAACATGGGATGAAAATATCACTTTTCCCGAGCTGTCAAAACATTGGGAAACGAGAGCAGGATTAATCCGAATTCACAGCGCACAGCATTATTTCTTGGATAATTGTGCAAGATGTTATCAGTCAGAGGCAGCATTTTATCTGCAGTTGAGAGCTGGGAGTCAGAGACATGTGACAAATCGTTAATCTCCCAGTGCTTTACTTCCCGTCCCCCGATCAGCAACACTCACACGCACGGGGATTAGACACAGTCACTGCAACCAAATGGGCTGCAAAATGTTGAAAGAGCTGATTGTCTGAGGGATCCACAGCCAACAAAGCGTGAATCACAAGATACAGCTGGGCCCGCTCTTCTCAGTTTATTAATAGCAAGCAAATGAGTTGTTGGGAAGTTCAGCCATTGCAGCCCTCATTACCTTCAGACTCCCACACTCACATCACCGGCTGCGTATCACTGTGCTCAGTCAGAAGCACTCTTGCTGCTGAGTCGCAAACTTGTGGGTTCAAGTCCCACCTCAGCATAGAACCTCTGACTTCAAATCTGGACTCCTTCCTATTGTCTCCTCTCGAGTCCCTGTGTACAAAGCAGGAGATATCTACAGTATCCTAATCAGTGCTACATAACTAGGCCTATGTAACTGTGCATTCATATTCCTCTGGACCTGAATCTATCAGTTCCATTTTCACTTCCTTATCTACCACTTCTTATTTCTTTACCCCTCTGAGATCCTTTCCTCCTGCTGTCATGTCTTTCATTTCACCATTCTCACGTACTCTGCCCATCCAAATTGCTTCCTCAACCCTTCCAGTTTTCTTTGACCTTCCTAATCTCCTGCTGCTGTCCCAGGTTTGACTTCCTGTTAGATAAGCCGACAACTTCCCTCTGTGCCTCTCTTGGCATCTTCTGAAGGGCCAATCCGGGCACTCCTTGTTGCCTCCTTATGGGCAATAACCCCAACTGCCCCATCCCACGCTCTCACTGACCTCCCTGCCCAGCGCACCTACTGGGGCCTAATTTGACCAATTTCCTCCCCATCCGACCCACCTCTCTCATTGCTGATCCTTCCAGTGGATCTGTTCGCACCACTCCTCTCTGCATCTCCCTCTAGAATATCCATTCACTTGTGAACAAAGCCTTTGCCATGTGTGAGCTTCTTGCAAGTGATTGCATTGCTATCATGGTTTTGACAGAAATATGGTTGAGGGGTGATGAATCTTCCCCCGCAATGAAGCCTCCCGACTTGGCTGTGCCTTTCATCGCTTACCTCACCCAGAGCGTCACTGTGGCAGCGCGGCTTGTATGACCTTACGTCTGTCCCCCTACTCCTTTTGAGCTCTCTCATCCTTTGAACATCTCACCTGGTCCTTCTTTCACACCTCTCCTTTAAAACCCTCGTTCTCCACTGCCTGCCCAAGTAACACAATCTTCTCCCTGGCACCCAGTGCTTTTGTGCTTAGAATTCCAGGCTTCCAATGGTTGTAAGTACTTTGGGACACCCCCAGGTGTTGTATAAATACAAGCCTTTCTTTCTGATGTTCTCTCTGCCTTGAACTCAATGGTTTCAATCCTCAACCTACTACCATTTCTTGACCGAACCTTATGTTCAAACAAAAACAGCTGCTTTACCAACTCTACTTTGCCAACCCCCCCCCCCCCACTCCTGGGGTCCACAAATGATAGCACCTGACCTCAGGTCCAATAAGACAAACAACTGTGTGAATTGGGAGCCATAATATAGAAATGGGCCATGTAAAGTGTTCTTAATTTTCTGTGATGAAGAATCATCCAGACTCGAAGCGTTGACTCTATTTTCTCTCCACAGACGCTGTCAGACCGGCTGGGATTTTCCAGCATTCCCTGTTTCTGTCCTAATTGTCAATGTGTGCTAGTATGAGGTTCACAAGGCTTTAATCAAGGTCTATGTCAGGCTCCAAAGATGTGTAGGTTAGGTGGATTGGCTATGCTAAATTGTTCCTTAGTGTCAGGGGGATTAGCAGGGTAAATATGTGGGGTTGTGGGGATAGGGCTTGGGTGGGATTGTTATTGGTGCAGGCTTGATGGACCAAATGGCCTCCTTCTGCACTGTAGGGAGGGGCAAGTTTTTTACACAGAGAGTGGTAGGTGCCTGGAATGTGTTGCCAGGGGTGGTGGTGGAGGCAGATATGATAGGGGCATTTAAGGGGCTTTTAGGTAAGCACATGAATACGCAAGGAATAGAGGGATATGGAGCAAGGGCAGGCAGAAGGGATTAGTTTAATTTGGCGTCATGTTCAGCACAACAGCGTGGGCCAAAGGGCCTGTTCCTGTCCTGTACTGTTCTTTGTTCTATATGCACAAACACAGTAGATATGTTCGCTAGCTCATGATTTGTTGGATAGTGATTGGGTACGAGATGGCCCTGATCTTGCCAGGCAAAATAACCGACGTGAGAAAATCCATGGCCATGCTACTGCTAATTTGGCTTAATTACCAAGAGGTATATACAATAATTTTCCCTCTGTTGTGCAGAAAGGCTCTTGTGCCATCGCATATAGACAGTGAAGACCAAATATAGCCTTCAGGTGAAAGCAGCATTTAAGGGAAGGCATCATTGAACCAGGGTGTGCAACCACAATTCAAGCCCCATTTGTAAAGATAGATTTGCGGTGACCCACTGTAACTACGTATTATATGCCTGGACACACCCCTGCTGTGCCTGACCCGAGACTCCTCCCTTTCCACCTGATCGAGGTATAAAGGTAACGGTTCCTCCTCTCTGCCTCAATCTGGACCAGGCTAGCTACAAGGATGTGTTCCAGTTCTTTGTGATTAAAAGCCTGTTTTATTTCACACTCGCTATAGTCCTCGTGAATTGATGGTGCATCAAGATTCTTTCTTTATTTTTATAGGGTAGCTTGATTTTACACTATTTTTGGCATAATTGAATAACACAGAGTGATTTGGGAAACAGAGAAGTCGAGCTGTTTGGAATCCACCAGTTTCTCTGCAGTACAGCCTGAGGAGCTGGGAGACACACAATAGAGGTCAGTAGTGCCTCCATAGGCTGGAGGTTGTAATTAGGGTGTGATATGTTTACATGGGCAGCTCCCATTCTAAGTGTGGACTTAAGAGTTTGTAATATGTGACAAAACCATGGCAGCAGGAAGTACAATTGACGAAGAGGGCAGCACAGTGGTTAGGGCGGCACAGTAGCTGGCACTACTGCCTCACAGCGCCAGGGGCCCAGGTTCGGTTCCTGCCTTGGGTGACTGTGTGGAGTTTGCATGTTCTCCCTATGTCTGCGTGGGTTTCCTCTCAAAGTCCATAGATGTGTAGATTAGGGGGATTGGCCATGGTAAATTGCCTCTTAGTGTCCAAAGTTGTGCAGGTTAGGTGGATTGGCCATGCTAAATATGCAGTTACCCTGGCACTACCCCTGCATTATAGTCCAACACCTACTACAATCTTGTGTGTGTGTACATTATATTTTCACACCGACGAGAGCTATGCTTACATGTACTAAAATTCTCTACAGCCTTCCATACATGTACAGCCTATATATCCGGTCAAAGTTCACCAATTCACCCAGAAATAACTACTTAGTCCATTTGAAAAAGCCTGGGTTGTTTCAAGGACTATGTGAGTACCAACAAACATTTTCATTTCTGCATCATAACGAAACTTAGCAGCATGTTGCCACTGTTGCTGTGAGCACTGTGATTCATTCAGGAAACAGTGACAAGAGGTCAGTCACAATGACTGTCCCTCTGGACTCTCTCAGTAAAAATATTTAGAAAAAAACAATTTAGCCAACTAAAGTTTTGAATCAGGATGTAGCAATAAAAACAGCCTGGGCCCAATACTCCCAAATTAAACAGTAAGTGCTGCATAGCCCCAGATTATGCTATATTTAAACCAGAGAATACTGTGCATTACATGGATTGAATAATGCTCTGCTGGAGCTCTGAGATGCCATTTATTCTGATGTAAGAAAACTGCTGAAATAGAAAAGTTGACCCGAAGATTTTCAAGACATCATCCAGGTGTCCATTTGGCGTGTGTTAGTGTGCACATTGAGGTTTATTACAGAATTTTTACAGAGCAGAAGGAGGCCATTCGGCCCATCCAGTCTGCACTGGTTCTCTGAAAGAACATTCCCCCTAGTCCCACTCTCCTGCCTTATCCCTGGAACCTTTCCACATTATCTCTTATCAGATAGCAATCCAATTCCCTTTTGAATATCTTGATGGAACCTGCCTCCACCACCCTCTCAGGGAGCTCGTCCCAGACTCCAACCACCCTCTGGGTAAAAAAACTCTCCTCACATTACTTTGTGATGAGACTGCGCCTTTAAGAAATGTGTTTGTGTCATGTTTCGTGTGCAGGATTTTTTTTAACAAGTCAGTCCTATTTACCTAGTGCCACTTTGTCTGTAACCAGCAGCCCCTGTTGAAACTGCAGAAGCATAATTGCTCCTAATTGCTGGAAAGTTTGTTTTAATCTGGACTAGTTTTGTTATTTTAGTGTTTTCTCCTGGGTTTTTCAGAATAGGGCTTGATTAGGTTGATTGACAGGAAAAATCATGTGACTAGGTGGCTTACACAGAGAAATCAAATCAGTTGCTGTTTGGGATCTTCAGAGAGAAGTGCCTCTTTTTTTCTCTCTGGAGTTGGAGTCTGGAAACTGCTAGGGAATAAGTCCCTTTCTCTGGAGGCTGCTGTATGGGAGTCAGAAGACAGGCGTCTTTCTGTATCTGTCCAGAGGGGTTAAAAGGTTGGAAATCTAGCATCCACTTGAGCATATCTGTTTTTTGTGCTAACTTATTCTGAAGAGGGATTTATGTCTGTGGGAATATTGCTTACATTGGAACTATAACAATAGTTAAGAATTATACCTTGTCATGTTTTAAGTATTTCAATTGGTAAAAGTTATGCCAATTCTTTTTGTTATATTTTAACTATGTTGTTAAGTAAAGTTTGTTTTAATAAAAACTTCCTAGTGGATCAATCAAAAGATACCTGGAGCAAAACACCTTACACTCACACTAATGCCAAAATCAAAGTTGGGGTCGAGGCTAACTGTATACTATATCTTGAAGTTTCTGATCTGGTTTCCAACAACTTCCAATCCTTTTGTCCATTATTTTGAATCTGTGCCCTTTGATTCTTGATGTGCTCTTGAGTGGGAATAGTTTCTCACTATTTACCCTGTCCATCCCCTCAGGATCTCAAATACCTCGATCAAGTCTCTTCTCAGCCTTCTCTTCTCCAAGGAAAACAGTCCCAACCTCTCCCATCTATCCTCATAGCTGCAGCTGCTACAGCCAAATCTGACTCTGCCCGTACCCAAAGTCCGCATAGACACTTGTCAGTAAGGGTCACTGGATAGCAAATCGGAGCCATTGCCACTTCCAGACTTGTGTGTTGGCACTGAGGCATTCAAAGCATCTTCTCCAACCTCCCTTGCGGGGTCAAACGAGCCCCATGTTGGCAGTTCCTACTTATAATGTTGAACAAGATATCATCGACTGTTGAATGTCCCTCTCATCCCACTGGAGGTTTTGTGCATGGTCACGAGCATTTTCAACTGTGAGTAGGATGACCCAAAATAAGTCATAAAAATCTGTACTTTGTCAGTCAACTTGGTGCAAAAAGCCACTGCTGAAGACCTGAACATTTCTACTTTTCCAACTAATTTGTTGTAGGAAAGGAGGACAACGGATTGCTTCATATCTAGGTTGCCTCTATTATATCTGAGTAATACATCATAATAGCCTGGGATCAACACTCCCAGCAAAGTTAAGAAAACTGTAAGATTTAAAATGAATGGGAATAGCCCCTCTTTTTGCAAAGTGATTTTCTGGAATGCAATTTTTTAGAGTAAGTAACTAAGCTCCCAGTTTGCAACAAGGGAAATACACACACAAGCCTTGGCTTGGGGTCATTTTTGATTTTCTTCTGTATAGTTTTTGTTCCCCTTTGTATCCCGATATGGTGGACCAGGTTTACAATTCCGCACATTAATCATAGAATCCCTACAGTGCAGAAGGAGGCCATTCGGCTGATCGAGCCTGCACCGACAACAATCCCACACAGGCCCTATTCCTGTAACCCCACATATTTACCCTGCTAATTCCCCTGACACTAAGGGACAATTTAGCATGGCCAATCAACCTAACCCGCAAATCTTTGGAGTGTGAGAGGAAACCGGAGCACCCGGAGGAAACCCACGCAGACATGGGGAGAACGTGCAGACTCCGCACAGACAGTGACCTGAAACCAGAATCGAACCCGGGTCCCTGGCGCTGTGAGGCAGCAGTGCTAACCACTGTGCCACCCCTTTCAAACACCATCACAACAGGGGGGGGGGGGGGGGGGGGGGGGGCTAGGCATCTCCTCCCAAGGACTGAGGAGGGGTTGTGCACCTTTTCACTGCTAACTCACGTGGCATTGGCAGAGACACAGTAATACTTTGCCTGCCACCCTCTTGACCAGACAATACTATGTTATGTGAGGTGAACTGGACAAATTGAAGTTGAGTTTCATCCTGTCCTCACCCAAAATCACACATTTTGACTCTCTTGTTGGCCAAGGATCTATCTACCTCTGCCGTAAAAATATTCAGTGACCCTGCCCTCTGGCACTCTCCAGGGACGAGAGTTCCAAAGACTCATGATCCTCTGAGAGAAAAGCTTTCTCCTCATCTCCGTCGTAAATAGGAGAGCCCTTATTTTTAAACAGTGTCCCCTGATTCTAGTCTCCCCCACAACGGGGAAACATCCTCTCAGCATCCACCATCCATCAAAGACACGTTTGTCATGGAATCCAACAAAGATGTTTCTGAGAGCTGGACCTAGAGGGGATGCCATAGCAACACCATCTATTTGAGCAGACATAATTTTGTTAAAACTGAACTGCGTGACTTGCTGAGTTCATAAGCTCAGTAAATACTGATTCACACAATGGTGGTGGGTCTAGATCAGCATGATATAGTGCTGCAGCACAAATACTGTGGCTTCCTTAAGTGGAACGTTGGTGATGAGGCCAGCAATGTCAAATGAGCACACGGACACAGCATTGCTATTGATATGCTAGTCCTGTACAGTCTTTGCAAATGTGAAGGGATCCTTCACTGTATATGCGGCAGACTTGCTCAAGACTGGTTGTGACAATTCACCTAACCATTTGGCCAATTCATGTTGTACATTTGCCTTCCTAACCACCCTGCTGTACCTGCATATTAACATTTTGTGATTCATGTACCAGGACACTCAGATCCCTCTGTACTGTAGACTTTTGCAATCTTTCTCCATTTAATACGCTGTTTCCTATTCTTCCTGCCAAGGTGTACAAGTTCACATTCCCATCCATCTCATTTAACCTACGTCCCTTTGCAGACCCCTTACATCTTCATACCTTATCCCGGCCTGAGTGTCATCAGCAAACTTAGCAACTATACATTCGATCCCTTCGTCCAAGTATAGATTGCAAATACAGTGCAGCCCCGTTGTAACGCGATGGTTGGGGTCCATAAAATGTTATCGGGGTCGCGCTAAATTACTAAACCAGAAAGAGCAAAAAAAGGGTCCAATGATTCATCATGTCATATCCGATTTCGCGCTAAATCGGGGCACGTAAAATCGGGGTTCCACTGTAGCTGCAGCCCCAGCACTGATCTCTGTGGCACTACACTTGCCAATCCAGAAATGACCCATTTACGCCTACTCTCTTTTTCCTGTTAACTAACTGTTATGTATTTGTATTTATTCCCATTGGCTCACTGGAGCTTTGCTGTATTAATGTATGCACTGGAATTTGCGTAATAGACCTAGCATGGGAAACAGAGAAGAAGCAGCCATGGAAGAGATCACACACCATTAATAAAGCTCTGTATTTCCTATCTCAGCAGCGACTTATTTTAAGACTCTAAGATGATTTCATAGCACCGTCAGCCACCATTGAAGTACTCAGACCAGATGGTGTAAAACGGCCTGTCAATGAAGGCCAGTAATAAAGTCTCACAAAGGTCGGAAATTTATCTGCATCACTGCGACAGTTGCCCTCATGTACACTCACTCAATTTCACTTTAAATGCAGTCCAATTTTGAGCCAGGCAAAGCTGCATTTACAATTCTTGACTCCTGTCTGGCTGAGAAACAAAGAGCCTTGCCAAGAAGGAGCCATGTACTGTTTGCCAGCAGGCATGGCTAGATCTGCTGACCGTTCAATGTGCAAATGTTGCTTTCAATAGTTAGAAAGCAGAAAGGGAAGAACTTGCATTTAGTTGGCGCCTTGCATGACTTCAAGGCAATCTTCGACGAATGCCAGGAATGGGTGGGTTGTTTTATGAGGCAAGGTTGGAGAGGTTTAAGTTTATTTATTAGTGTAGGCTTACATTAACACGGCAATGACGTTACTGTGAAAATCCCATCGTCGCCACACTCCTGTTCGGGTACACTCAGGGAGAATTTAGCATGGCCAATCCACCTAACCAGCACGTCTTTCAGACTGTGGGAGGAAACCGGAGCACCAGGAGGAAACCCACGCAGACACGGGGAGAACGTGCAGACTCCACACAGACAGTGACCTGAGCCGGGAATCGAACCCGGGTCCCTGGCGCTGTGAGGCAGCAGCGCTAACCACTGTGCCACCCTATTAGGTTCGTATCAACTAAGAGTAAGCAGCAATCTGATTGAAACCTTTAAGCTCCAAAAGGTATTGACAGGGTGGATGTGGAGAGGATGTTTCCTCTTGTGGGGAAACAATATCGAGGGGTCACAGTTTAAAAATAAGGGCTCGCCCATTTAAAACAGAGACGAGGAGAATTTTTTTCTCTGAGGGTCATGAGTCTCTGGAACTCTCTTCCTCAAAAGGCAGTGGAAGCAGAGTTTGAATATATTTAAGGCAGGGTTAGGTAGATTATTGACTAACAAGGGGATGAAAGGTTATTGGGGTAGGTGGGAATGTGGGGTTGCTCAAATCAGATTGGCCATGATCTTAGTGAATGGTGGAGCGGGGCCAAGTGGCCTACTCCTGCTCCTAATTCATATGAAAGCAGAAGCTTGCTGGTTGACATGCCAGGCTTGCCTATCACTACTGCATGACTGCCATTGGCAGCTGAGAGTTTAGGCCCAACCTTGGGCTACACAATAAAATGACACATGGGTTCAGATGGCATTTGCTGACGGATGATCTTGATATGATAAAATTATGATAAACAGCCCAACTTGCCCCATGTCTCTGGCTACACTACATGTGCTGACAGGAGTAAAAATAAATCTGAAAAATGTTTAGAATCCAGTTTAAAACCACCTTGAAATTTCGAATGGAACAGCAGCTGATGTGTAGGAGTATGGCGTAGGTTGCAACTAAGGTACAGCTTAACTGAAGAGAGAGCCACAAAAAAATTCTTAAATGAATCTCTTCAGTTAATCCCTTGAATGGTTATGCATTTATCCTTACATAAAGAAGCCACCTGTCTTCATAGAGAAACACTGCATGGGGAACAGCCATACAAACCAGCAAGTCCCAGGTTTATTCCCCAATCCATACTGTTAGCTGATTTCAAGTCAGTAGGGGCGCTACAATAGAGACAGAAACCCTTGGATTTTGCAGTGGAGAGTTTCTGATCTGTGTACCATTGTGTGGATGTCAGGCTTTTTTGTTAAGTTCATTTACAGGGCAGGCATCGCTATCTAGGCCTGCATTTATTGCCCATCCCTAATTGCCCTAAAGATGGTGGTGAGCTGCCTGCTTGAACCACTGCAGTCCATATGGTATAGGTACACCCACTGTGCTGTTAGGGAAGAAGTTCCTGGATTTTGACTCAGTGACACTGAGGAAAGGGGTATCTATTTCCAAGTCAGAATGGTGAGTGACTTGGAGGGAAATGTCCAGACGGTGGTGTTCCCATGTATCTCTGCCCTTGTCCTTCCAGCTGTTGCAGATTTGGAAGGCATGGTCAATGGACCCTTGGTTGGTGCATTGCATCTTGTAGATAGTACACACTGCTGCTACTGTGTGGCAGTAATGGAGGGAGTGAATGTTGAGGGTGGTGGATTGGGTGCCAATCAAGCGGGCTGCTTTGTTCTGGAAGGTGTTGAGCTTCTTGAGTGTTGTTGGAGCTGCACTCAT
Source organism: Mustelus asterias (assembly GCF_964213995.1). Classification (NCBI taxonomy): domain Eukaryota; kingdom Metazoa; phylum Chordata; class Chondrichthyes; order Carcharhiniformes; family Triakidae; genus Mustelus; species Mustelus asterias. Next base: position 10,832,332 of record NC_135834.1, on the reverse strand, counting down.
CCAGGCAAGTGGAGAGTATTCCATCACACTCCTGACTTGTGCCTTACAGGTGGTGGACAGGCTTTGGAGAGTCAGGAGGTGAGTTACTTGCCGCAGGATTCTTAGACTTCAACGTATACTTGTAGCCACAGTATTAATGTGGCTAGTCCAGTTCAATTTCTGGTCATTGGTAACACCCAGGAGATTGATAGTGGGGGATTCAGTGATGGTAATGCCATCGAATGTCATGGGGTGATGGTTAGATTCTCTCTTGTTGGACATGGTTATTGCCTGGCCTAGCTGAGGTTGTAGACTTGCTCACTGCATTAGCTCACCCGAGTATGGTCTCCCAGGCAAGCTGTTCGAGAATGTTTTTGTTTCTCTGATTAGCCCTCAGGAACTACATTGATTTTCTACATTGAACACAAGTTGCTTTTGTCTGGGAGGCCTGAGTTGGCAATTTGAGGGGATGGGAGGAAAATGAACAAAGTAAACATTAATGACAGTACAAAGCTTCAGAAAGCGGTCAAGCAGTTAAAGACACTGTGATCACGGCACAGGTATAGTTGGATGGAAAGATGAGTCGTATAACCTCCATCTGCAGTGATCATCCCATTATTGCTGGGTCAAAATCCTGGAACTCCCTCCCTAACAGCACTGTGGGTGTACCTACACCACATGGACTGACTGATGTCCAATAACAATCCTGGAACTCCCTCCCTAACAGCACTGTGGGTGTACCTACACCACATGGACTGACTGATGACCAATAACAATCCTGGAACTCCCTCCCTAACAGCACTGTGGGTGTACCTACACCACATGGACTGACTGATGTCCAATAACAATCCTGGAACCCCCTCCCTAACAGCACTGTGGGTGTACCTACACCACATGGACTGACTGATATCCAATAACAATCCTGGAACTCCCTCCCTAACAGCACTGTGGGTGTACCTACACCACATGGACTGACTGATGTCCAATAACAATCCTGGAACTCCCTCCCTAACAGCACTGTGGGTGTACCTACACCACATGGACTGACTGATGACCAATAACAATCCTGGAACTCCCTCCCTAACAGCACTGTGGGTGTACCTACACCACATGGACTGACTGATGTCCACTAACAATCCTGGAACTCCCTCCCTAACAGCACTGTGGGTGTACCTACACCACATGCACTGACTGATGTCCAATAACAGTCCTGGAACTTCCTCCCTAACAGCACTGTGGGTGTACCTACACCACATGGACTGCAGTGATTCAAGAAAGCAGCTCATCACCACCTTCTCAAAGGCAATTAGGGATGGACAATAAATGCTGGTCTTGGCAGCCTCATGCCCATTCCACAAAAGAATAGCTAGTTGCCAGTGACAGAATGAGCTCCTTACAAGATGTGATAAAGTCCTAGACTGAAACAAATTTGCACAACTGAAATCCAAACAGCTCTTCACTCATTGGGCCATATTATCAAGAAGAAACCAATAGGAAGGATGAAATATCAGAGGGTGAGTGAACTTGAACTGCTATTGTCTGAGTGAGAAACTGACAGGAGCGGATATGGGTTTGCCCAGTTACCTTTGCTGGGGAATTATTGTAAGAAACGTAGGGGTTGAAAATGAGGGGACAGTTGAAATTTGCTTTAACAACAGTTTTCACATTGACATCAGAGCTTCTCCAAGCAGCTGAGATTTATTTTACTTCTAGCTTTCTGTCCCGATTGTACATCTAGAATTAGTTTGGGGTGAAACTTTTCACACGGATAAACCACATCTGTAATAGATCCAGATGGCAGTCAGACACCATATTCCTACATTGCCTTCTGAACGGGCAGAGACCTTCGTTGTAACATTTAAACTATCATTCACCTGAAGAAGACTGTGACATTCAAAATGACAGGTTGTCTGTTTAAGTAGGCTTTTTATACGCAGCACATAGACACAGACCTAGTCATTTAAGACATTCAGTCGCAGGAGTTTTGCCTCCAAGTAAAAATCAAAAACGATATGGTTAAAGAGCGTGGAATGCTGGGCAGTGCTTACTGTTCAGATTCCCCACTGGTAGCCCTCGACTACATTATCCCTCCATCCCCAAAACCTCAATCACCAATTACCTCTTGACCACGTCTTAATATTCCTTATCATCCACATCTCTCCCACTCCCCCTTTCTGATCTTCACTGTCCACCTATGAGAGAAAGCCTTCCTTAAGCTCCCTCACAATCACAGGGCACCCCAAAGCACTTTACAGCCAGTTAAATAGATTCATTGCTGTCATCTAAGAAATGTGGCAGCAAATTTGTACACAGCAAGCTCCCACAAACAGCAATCCGCTTTAGTGATGTTAATTTAGGGACAAATATTGGCCAAGACACGAGGTTAATTCCTTGCTCTTTGAATGCATCTTTTGTGCCCAAAAAGGGCAGATGGGACCTCAATTTAACATTTAATCCAAAAGATGGCACCTCAGACAGTGCAGCACTCCCTGCCTAGATTTATGTAGGAGTAAGACTTGAATCCACAATCTTCAGACTACTGTGCCTACTTAGCCAGATATTCATTCTTAAACTTCCCAACTTCCTTTCTAATGGCTTTCCACTCAACACCTCTGGCTAACCTGATGCACTGTTTGAATTTGACCTTCTGTGGTCACATCATCTAATTACATACAAGCAGAATCTGTGGGACACCAACCCATGGGCGCAGATGGAGAAGTCAGAAAGTTGTTCACACATTGCAGATAGTTGTAGCTTAGAAATCTGTGGTAGTTCTGTTTTAAAAGGAACACACTGCTGCACTCCCAAGAGCTTCATAATACAAGAATTTTAACATTTTAAACTGCAGCAATAGATCAATAATTATTTCTACTTCATTATCCTCTCAAGTCACTAAGTTGCTTAATGAGGTACAGCTCCATGAGCATTGTCACTCTCTGGTATATCACCCCACGTTTGAGGGGTATTTTATCATTGAGTCATCAGAGGCAATGCCAACCTGATCTTGTCCCAACAAAATGAAGAAGGGGGAGCCGTGGATTGTGACGGACATTGTGAACCACGGATGATTTTCCTTCCCAGCACCCAAGGACATGGAGGTCAATTGCAGCACGCCGTACGGCTTTCCTGGCTGATATCAGCTCAGTCAAGACCAAGCATGGGAGCTGGGATCTACCGCGACTGCGTGTTCAACTACTCAACGTTTCTTGAAAAACGGTTTGATTTGCATCTAACCGAATCGCTATCAGTCAGTATTCAATTTGCAATTATGCAATGCGCACAGATAATTTGCCCTTCAACAGTCTTGCGCTTCTACAGTGACACCTCAGGATGTTCCAAGCACTTATAGCGAACAGAGTAGTTGTGCTTGCCATTGTTGTAATGTAGGAAATGCAGCAATTTGCACATCGTCTCACAAATAATATGACCAGATGATTTGCCTTACTGATACCGATTGAGGAATAAATGTTGACCAAAATATCAGCAGGATGTTATCAAAAATAGTGCCAGTGTTAACCCAAGGGCAAAGCATTGGTTTAACATTGCAGCCAGGGACAAGCTCTCAACAATGCAGCACTCCGTCAGTACGTTTTATTCATGTGGGTGGCGCTAGCTGGCCAGCATTTATTACTCACCTCAAATGGCTCAGAGAAGGTGGTGGCGAGTTGCCTTATTGACCCGCTGCAGTCCACGTAGTGTAGGTACACCTACAGTGCTGTTAGGGAGTTCCAGAATTTTGACCCAGTGACTTTGAACGACTGGCACTGGCAGGATTGGTCTGCTGACCTTGTCCTTCTATAGAAAGACTGGAGTGTCAGCCCAGCTTCTGTGCTCAAGTCACCGGAGCTGATCTTTATCCCATAGCTTTCTGACTCAGATAGTAGCCCATGGCTTGGAATTTGAAACCAAACCCAAAGGCTCATATTGCTCCCAAGTGATTGTTTAGACAAACTTATCATGCAGCAATGTCCAGCTAATATTTCTCCACATTGGGTACCCAATGTTTTGTGTAAGGAATCATAGCTTCATTGCAACTGGGGTTTAATAAACTACCATTTAATATCTGGGCTAAAAGCAAATCAGGTGATTACTGAGACCCCACAAATTCACCTTGAGCTATGTCCTGGATGAACAGTTTTAATTTTATTTTTAAATTAATTCCTGGGATATGGACGTTGCTGGCTAGACAGCATTTACTACCCAGCCCTAGTTTAGAGGTCAGTTGAAAAATTTCTACACTCAGAAGATTGTAAATCTTTATAATGCTCTATCCCTGATGCTCAATTATTGAGTACGTTCAAACTTTTTTTTATTAATTCGTGGGACATGGGTGTCGCTAGCTGGCTAGCATTTATTAGCCATCCCTAGTAGCCCGAGGATAGTTGAGAGTCAACCACATTAACACACACGTAGGCCAGACTGGGTAAGGACAGCAGAGTTCCTTCCAAGGATATTAGTGAACAGGGTTTTTCTGACAATCGACAATGGTTTCATGGTCATTAGTAGATTCTTGATTCCAGATATCTTTTATTGAATTCAAATTCCATCAGTTGCTATGGCAGGATTCGAACCCGGGTCCCAGAACATTAGCTGAGTTTCTGGATCTAGCGATAATACCACTAGGCCATCGTCTCCCCTTAATTAAAAGCAAGCACAGGCATTGATTGATCACATATTTCAACTTTATTCACTAGCTCTGGAAAAAGCTTTTTTTTAAAAACCAAGTCACTGATAATCCACACATCACACACAGCAAGCAACACATTTGATAGTTACTTACAGTAAAACATTTTATTTCCATTTTTCTTCTAAGTTTCAATCCTGTTTAAAGTCAAATATTCCAATACCATGAACTGGGTGGTGAATGCTGGATATCTCAACAACACCCTTCAATCAAACTCATCATGTAATGAGTGAGCTGGTACCAACAGACAGAAGTGACTCTTCCATTCTTTGTGGGGAGTGAAAACCTGTTGCAAACTGTGGTACCAATCTGCAGGATTCACCTTCTTTGGAAGCATCCAACAAGTAAGAGAACAGATAACAAAATTAGCTTCCCAAGTGACCTTATGAGTAAATGCATCACTTCCTGAGATGCTAAGCCATACAAACTAGGAAGCATCAGACTCAGTGTCTGCTCTGTGCTCCGTTGGCTATTAGCAAAACATCTATAGGAATACTGATACTACAAAGCTTAAGACAGGAAAGTCAAGCCAGGCTCCCGCTCACTAACCAATGATCACTGCTGGAAGCACACGTGTACGAACACGAGGAGCAGATAAAAATGGGGTCACGCTGTGATGCCCTGGATCAAGATAATCTGCCAGCACCCAATATCAAACTCCTATTTTAATGGCCATTAAGCAAGGTACTAATGGGTGGCTAAGAGCTGCACACCTGTGAGGAAACAAAGCCTGAGGGAAGATAAAGATAACACAGTAATACCAATGAGTTTCAGGTTTGCTTAACCCATACTGAGATGAATAACACTATTCAGCTTTTAAAAATCATACTTAAGGACTCAATTTCAACCCCACTGACCATCTTATACTCCCTGCCCCAAAAGAAAAATCCTAAAGATTCCTAAAGTCGAAGATGGTCTGAAAACTTCAGTTTGTGCGCATTCAGCACTGACCTTCTAAAAAGTCCCCTGCCAATAGAAATCTACCGATTTCAAAGATACTGACTAGCTGAAGTGGCCAATCATGCTCAAGTCTAAACTGTGCATCAATCCTAATGGTTACCAGTTGCCCAAAGATGCATACTTTCAGAAGTTACTGAATAGCAAGCGGCAACTCTAACCCTGACTGCACTGCAGCCATATAACAACCCAAACTACTCCAGCGATCAGCTAACTCCGTATAGGCTGCCAATCAAGCCTTCTAGACGGTCAAGTCTGTGTAGGGCAGTGCTACCAGGGCAGCTCAAGTCAGACAGAAGACAGTTTATTTCCTAATTTTACCTAGTTCTGTACAGAAACCATAGGCTTGCCCCTTGATCATGAAAAGTGCTAGCAGGCGAGGTTGGAGTGGCAAAAACAAAACAGGTCACGGAAAAATTTGAGAAGCCGAAGTAATTACAAAAATATAATCTATGAAACATGGTCTTCATTTTATTGCTGTAGGTTGTGACTGAGCGGTCAAGGTTTTGGAAAAGCACGCAATGCTGTCAGTTAAATATTGTGAATTATGTTAACCATTTCAGGTGATTTTTTCCAAACTCACTTAGTGTCTTAATAAGTAAATACATCACTCAAGTGGTACCGAGTTCTTAAAGGACCCAGACTCAAATGTCCAGTTCTTTACAGTCCATGTTAACCCATCCACAATGTGGTGGTAGTCAGGGAACTACAATTAGCCAGTGCTGTTGGGCTTGGGAACATGGCCCCTGCAGGAAGGGCACGTGTGTGGATGCAGTATGAGCACAAGATTATGCTTGGGTTGAATGAGTTCAACCACGGGTGGCACAGTGGTTAACACTGCTGCTTCACAGCACTAGGGAATTGGGTTCAATTCTGGCTTTGGGTGACTGTGTGGAGTTTGCACATTTTCCCCGTGTCTGCGTGGGTTTCCTCCGAGTGCCCCGGTTTCCTCCCACGCTCCAAAGATGTGCAGGTTAGGTTGAAAATTGCTCGAGTGTCAAAGTAAATTAGAGTAATTATGTGGGGCTATAGGATAGGGCCTGGGTGGGATTGTTGTCGGTGCAGGTCTGACAGGCTGAATAGCCTCCTTTTGCACTGTGATTCTATGATTCAAATAGCCTGTGCTCACCTACCTAGGTATCAGAGACTGCCAGCACTTCTGGGAGGTGATTATTGGACATCACCAACTAGTGCCTTCCAAACAATAGGGAGAAAACTGGATTTGAAAAAAAAAGTTCTCCTACATCACAGGTTGCCCTTATACAAGCACATGTCAAGAGAACAGGCCTCTGCCAGTGCTACAATTCCCAGGTAGGTTCACACGTTTAGTAAACCAAGGCAACTGATCCTCCAGTATCTCATTTTCCACTCCCCCTATTTGCATAGGAACCGTTGGCAGGAGCCAGCGTCCACAATGTAATGCCACATTATTGCTGCAACAAGTTGCACCCACTTTAAGATGGGTTTGGCCCAGGTTTACAGTAAATATTATCAAAAACATCAGTGCTGTTCTCCTATCAATCCAGGCAAATTATCCGATTAAATTTAAATAAAAATGTATAAAGTGACAGGTGGGGTTAAGTTCCCATTCAGTTGTGTCCATGTGGGATAATACACATACACCCTGAACTGTCTCAGAACCTGTGGTAACACGAGTGCTTCAGAAGCCAAAACTCCTCGCACTAAAGCTGAATCTTCACCACTGCACTGAGGTATTCGCTGATTTGCAACCACTAAGAAATTCAAAGGGAATTCACTGCCTGTATTCAACACTTCCACAACCTCTTGGTATTTAACGAGAGAACACTTGTAAAAGGATGATCTATATTCAATCTGGATTATATTCAACAAGACTGCAAGTCAGACAGATACACCGTAAAATCTACACTGATCACCAGCTGCCACTTTAAGTCACACCTGTGAAGGATTTTGCTCCGTTTGTTAACTCTAGATTGCGTGCATTTCAGATTACTTTCCTCAATGTACATCTAAAATATATACAATATACAAAAGTTAAAATGTCAATGATGCAAGGACTAAAAACTTGCAAAGTCCCAGCAAACAATGCAATGTTGGCAGCTTTCATTTTGAATCTTTAAACCGGGTCATAAAAATAAATTATCTTGTAACTAAATTAAGAAAACTGGTGGAGTTGATTTTAGGATCCCTTTAAAATGAACAATCTAATTATATAAAATATGGCTTTTAACCCTTAGCCAATTAACTGGCATCCTCATTATATAACACTGAATTTAGACAACTGCAATATGTTTGCCTCTGTATCACACAGATAGAGTGTTTGAGATGGTTGTTAGCATATGGGGACAGATATATTACCTGTGTAAATTATTGGGGCAGGTAATCTGCTCCATATTGAGAATTAATCCAGCAGTTCTGGTCTCTTTTGCCAACTTCCCCAGAGTATTGCCATTTGGCAGCAAGATCACCAATGCCACAGCCCATTCCATACCCATCTGCAGCCAATGCATCACATTGAAAACGTCATACTTGAAATGACCTCCATTACCTGAATCGAGAGTTTGCGATAACCGTTAGCATGCGAGGACAGGTGTGCAACATTCATGACTTACTTTTGGGGTGCACAACCTGGTTTTATATCTCAAGCCAATGATTCCAGTGGTCAAGATATCTCTCACCACTCCCCCCTCCTCCACCCCATATGAGGGCCACCTAGCAAGTGGCCAACCCTATCCAAACATATTGGCATTCAATATAGATGGGCAGTTTAAAAGAAAGAAATTGCATTTTTATTGTGCCTCATCTGAGAAACATCCCAAAGAATTTCACAGAGTGAATTTCACTGCAGCACAATGGCTGCTCTGTAGATCAATTCTTGATAACCCATGGTGATGCTTGTTGTCCATATTCAGGGACTGCTGCACAGCTCTGTAATGATACTGATGACATACAAGACAGACAGTGAGAAAATCAAAGCTGAACAAAGGTTAACAGCACCATTCAAGTCAACGACTTCAAACGAGTATTGCATTGTTAACTTTTACACCGGTTAACGCACAGCCGGCACATCATTAAAAAATGCTTATCATTTTCATTCTGCAGTTTTGAAGGACGCACAAAAATGATTTTTATTAATGCCTTTCGACAAGCGGTCACCAATGGGAGACATACAAATAGTAATTTAATTATCCCCTATCGCGTTCTTGGGAGCAAGCACAATTCAAAAATAATTAGAAGTGCAACAGCATCCCGAAGAGGGCCATTTCTACTTCAACAATCCATCTTACTCCCCCTCAAATGTGCTCAAATACAAAAACAAAGGGGTGGGGTGTTGCCTTGAACAGTTCTGCTGAATTGAACACTGGATTTTTTTTCCTCCCCAGCAACGTGAAGGAATGAGATGACGATCAGGCTCCTCGACATGGTGAATCCCTTAGTCCAGACCAAGTACTCGATGATAGGTGCAGTGTACTGACAATATTCTGAAGTCACGTGGTCTAACAGAGAATACCCAATGCAGTCCACTGAACAGTACATTTATTCCATACCTCTTTCTCAAGGCTTAGGAATGAAACTTTTCTGAAAAATATTCCCTCCGTTTCTAATAAAACTAACAGTGTGAAAGGCAGCACGAGGACCAGCGTGGACGATGATGTCCTATTGAGACCCTTGGTCTCTAAGACTCAAGCCTGTATTATCTGATAGTTATTCGGCGTGGATATCTTTTGTGGGTATGGAACAATGACTCGCCCAGTATCCTTGGCGGCATACAACAGTTATTACTATAAACCCAGTTCCAAACCCTCCAGCTCCTCCACCAGCAGTTTCCGGCGGCTCAGCTTTTCCAGCTGCTCTTTCGTCGCCTGTTTAATCTCACCAGAGTCTAGTTTTTGCTGCAGTTCATTGATTTGGCGCAGTTTCTTTTTAAGATTTTTTACCTTCTTCGCCTTTTCTACTCCATCATGATCGCCTTGCGACACAGCAGCCTGCGAGTTCGGACTGCTGCCGCTACCGCCACCAATGGTGGTTTTCTGCAATGTCTGACTCAGCTCATCGGCCTCGGCGGTGCCGTCACTTTCCTGCTGCTGTTTGCGCTTCTCTTTGCGCTTGAGGTTGCGTTTAGCTGACTTGGATAACCCAGCCAACTCTCCGTCGTGCTTTGACTGTTGCTGCTTGCTTTTGGCGGATTCATCGGGGTTAAGGCCAGGTGGCAGGTCGGGTTTGCTTTTGAAAAACTTCACATACTTGTTTTCGTACCTGCACACAACAAATACAGATAATAACAGGCCATGCGAAGTGGGATACAGACTGGTCATCAAAAACAGTTTAATCTACTTTTTCTGATTTGCTCCTCTCCTGACACTTGCTGGGCTACTGATCCATGGGCACTAGCCACCCTCTGCTAATCCATGGGCACTAGCCACCCTCTGCTATCTCACTGAAGTGACTACTCTGTGCCTGAACTGAGACAGTGTGCCAACTACGCAGGGAATGGCCAAACTTGATCCTGCCATCCTCATTTGATGTCTAAGTGCATCACTGCCAAATCAAGCCCAAGACCCCCCAGCTTTTGAAACAGTCGTGTTTGAAAGTGATTGGCCCATTGGTCTAAGTTTTTTTAATGCTTTCATAGAATGTGGGTGTCACTGGCACGGCCAGCATTTATTTCTATCCTAAATGTCTTCGAGAAGGTGGTGAGCTGTTCGGAGTCAAAAATTACCCACCCCTTACAACAGTGTATTTTCTGGTTAACATGCCCTCCTGCCACACATCTCTTTTTTTCCCTTGATGCCCCTGCTAACTAAATTTGTTATTGAAACTGACAGTAATGACAGACACTTGGGACGAGATGCTGGATGGCACCTAATGAATTACACCCCATTAACTAGAGCCCGGGGTGGGGGGGGGGGGGAATCCGGCTGTCAGTAGATATAATGGCTATTGTGCCAATGTACAGCACATCTGCTCCTACACACGGAGAACATGAGAAAAAGCATAACAGGGTACAGCTAGAAACAATTGTAACAGAGGCACTTGATTGACTCTGGTGGTTGGTGGGAACATGAAGATTTGGAGGATACTGTTGCCAACAGTCAACATATCCCTGCAAGGATTACCTTTGACTCAGGGCAATTGTAACAGTCTGACCATGGCTGTCTCAAGGGATAACGGAATAAACTCCTTCATAAAAGGCTTCCCACAAGAACAGCAAAATGTTTCAATCAGATCCCTTCCCCAGAGGTGGTGTTAAATTAGTTCCCAAAAATTGCAGCTGTTTACAAACCAGCCTGGAGGTGGCCAAGTGCAAAATAAGCTGCTTCCATGAAGCCACATCACCCAAAGCAGTAAAAATTAGTAGAAAGTAACCACCAGGGTCAATATGGCAAGCCATCTTTGTTACGGTTGTTTGGCAGAAAACCCTAAAAAAGAGATCCATAATACACAATTATAGGCTGATAAAGGGAAGCAGTAATAAACTCTTGCCTGCACTGCGCTGAAGACTGGTGCACAAATAGCAAGTTGTCCACCTGGCAAGCAAGTAGCTGTTGCAAATTACCAATTTAGGGGCATGAAATTAAGATTAACTTGCTTTATATAAATTTTGCATCACTCTCTGAACAATTTTTTGTAGTTATTGCAGTCACAATTTCCTCCTTTGACATAAAAGACTGGCAACTGGACAGTCAAAAGGTGCAACTAGATAATTTGCCTGTTCAGCGCTGCCCCGAGCAACCTTGCACTTCAGCGTAAATGTTCACAAAGAGAGCTCAGTTGGTTATCAACAAACTTGTGCAACATCAAAAAGGGGGGCATTTTACATCAGCTGAACAAACAGTCATGGTATCACCATTACAGTGATTGAAATGAAATGAATAAAACAGGCAAAGCAGGTGGTGGCGTTGATAGAATATTAAACATCTCCAAATTATGCAGTTACTTTTGCGCATGCAGTATTGCGAGCATAACACATGGGGGATGGTGGGTGTGAAAGAGAGGAAGATAAATGTTAAAGCATGCTGTATTTGTTACTTGGAGAAACGTAGGTAAAGCAGTACATCAAGGTTGAAAAAGAATGAGAGAAGCTGGATTTATCAAGCTTGAAAAGCATGAACTGAACTTTCCATCAAGGCATGAAGCTTTTCAGCACTGAATCAGGTCCTGTTTATTAGAGGCGGGTAAAACAATGGAAGATGGAGCAAGTATGAAGAAAATGAAATAGAAGGTTAAAAACTCAAGCTCCAATATTAAAAATGACAAGTGGTCTCAGGATTCCTAAAGGTGCTCCATTGACAGAGCCACCAATATGATAATTAGGAAGTGGAGTCACCATTTAACATGATGCAACAGCCCAAACAATCTCTCAAATTCTCACATTAAGCACAGAAAGCAGGATAGAAATGCAAGCGGAAATCTACTTTTATTAGGAAAGGAAGCAAAAATATGAAAAGCCACAGACAGGGTGATTTGATCCAAAAGATGCCCTTTACATCCTGCTGCCTGCCAACCCTCCACGACTCATCCCATCATCTGTTCCAACCCACCTGCTGGTTCAAATGGACCAACACAACTTCACTTTGGAGCTTTCCCCTTAGCCCTCTTAACATTCCCAGTCTCATTTCCTAGCCACGCCAACATCTTCCCCTGATGGAAGAACTAATCAGAATCCCTACAGCGCAGAAAGAGGCCATTCGGCCCACCAAGCACAATCAACCCAGCCCCCATCCCCATAACCTTAACATCCTGACACTAAGAAGCAATTTAGCACTGCCAATCAACCTAACCTGAACAACTTTGGAGTGTGGGAGGAAATCCACGCAGACACAGGGAGAATGTACAAACTCCACACAGACAGTGACCCAAGCTGGGGATCGAACCCAGGTCCCTGGCGCTGTGAGGCAGCAGTGCTAACCATTGTACCACCGTGCTACCCCCAAATTCCCAAAACTCACTGAGCTGGACCCCTCTTGTTCAGTAAAACAGCTAGCTGAATTGTCCAGTCATTATCATTTCATCCCCAAAAACTTTGTATTGAAGTCTTCCAAGGCAGAGATCTATTTCAACGACCATCACCCATTTTATGGTGGTCCTCCACTACCAGTTCTTCCCAACTCTCTTCACTCCATCCCACCTCATTCATTTGCCTCATTCCACCCTGCCCCCAACCCAGTTCCACTATTACACATCCTCCAACCCAACTCGATCTGAAAATAAATTTGAACTATGTCGTGGCCATCTGCAATGTCACAGGAGACAAATTAGTAAAAGGTAAAACAGTTCAAGCTGAGAGTCATGCAAAACTAGAGAAATATTTCTAGTTATGAATGCAAACTTTGGAAGGATATTCATAGTGAGAGAAAGCTATGATTTATAATGACTGCTGTATTTCTTACTAACCTCTGGAGATCAACATGCTAACTGGCTTTATTAAAATTCAAAATATCTTGAGTTTTCACAATGGTGTGTGTTAATTCGATGTCATTTGTTGAAATAATTTTTAATTAGAAAATTTGCACATGTATTTTATCAAGAACTGCTACAAAAGCAGTGCATTGCAATCCAGCAACACTTGAAACTTGACTTTCATTGGGTGCCAATATGATGGATGATGTTTTCCTATTAAGACAAAACTTAACATTGCATTGTGCCAAAAATCAATATTAAAGCTACTTTGCGCAGTGAGCGAGCGTGGGAATCAGAGGCGTGCATTATTCATCACGAGGGAGCAGTAAAGACTCAGATCCAATACCTTTTACAATGCAGAAGATACGCCCCTGGAAATGCAATACCTGTTGAGTAAAATAGCATTCTCTCAACTTTTGCGTAGCCATTTTTGTACAAAATTGCGCACATCAGCTGAATTAAAGGTTTCCAATATTTGATATTTATCCCAATTAAGTGGGCTCTTAATGCCAAGAAACATTAAAGGATTACAGGTTTGTCCCGATTTTGATTTTTCATTCAAGAATTTTGAAAAATTAACCATTTGCGGAAAATGTACATGCCTGCAGTAATTACATTAAGTCAAAAATAACTGATTGTTATCCAGTGTAAAAACAGAAAATGCTGGATAAACTCAGCAGGGATTTCCAGCATCCGCAATACTTTTGCTTTTATTTAAATGTTATTCCGTGTTTAAAAGTTTACCAGTTGGGGCAATATTGCATGTTTCCTAAGAGCTTTTTTTTGGGTCCCTGATGGCCTTACAGGTAAAAGGTACATGTACTAGGCCTGGGTTCAATCGTTTGAGATGGGGAAGGAGAAAGAAGGGAAATAAAGTCAGCCATCCCCAAACACCATCCAGTCTCATCTACCAGAAAGTGCATGTGTGGACATGGGGTGAAGGTCAGAACTAGGTTCTTGATGTATCCTCCCAGCCATACAGTCTGGCCATACATTATTTCAGCTCACACACCAGGACTTGGAATAGGAAACCTCAATAAGAGCCAGTGCCTTCAAGAGCAGGGTGGGAAGACAGGTTTAAAAGTATTTTTGCCTTTCCTCTCCAGATCTTAATTTTGGCTAAAAGGGCATGCGAGCAAGCTGCCTGCAAGCCTTTAACGTTCTTCTGCAGCTTGCCAAGAGGAGCAGCCCAGTATAACTTTCCTTGCCTCTTCAGGGTCACCAGTGTCCAATTCTCTCTCCAGTAACGTGATTGTGATCAGGCAGTCTCTGCAAGCCCACATCCCACAAGTAGTTGCTAAAAATTATAGTCCCAAAACATCACATTCTAGGCACTTCATTAATACACATCTAAAGGTTGACTTAATTGCTTTAAGAAACAGTAATACAAGGGATCCTCAACGCTCATTGAGTTACAATATAGCACTGCAATTAAGCACTTTTGATACCATGAAATTGAAGCCCAAGAAATCAGGAAGAAAAGCAAAACCACGTCACTGAATCGCTGTCTGAAATTCTCTCCCCCGCCCCATGCACGACAGTGTCTTCTTTGGCAACAGCTAAAGGAAGAGGCTTAGAACAGATTCCCTACCACTAAGTCCCCAGCTGTCAATTGCGTTAAGAAGCGGATTCCACATACAAGTGAAGCATTATGTATTGCAAGTTCGAAGGATTTTTTGCAACACAAGGAGCGGTCCCTCTTTATCCTTGATAATGGATCTGCTGGACACACTAGTGGTTATCAGATTTTTTCACCTCAACTTAAAGATAGGCATGTGGATGGAGAAAATGTTACATTGTACTGGTTTCAAAATGTTTTACTTAGAACTCCACATCACTGTCCCGGAGCAGGGATTATGATTCAGAGCTGGGGGCCCAGATGATTTTTCCCCTTCCTAGCCCTTGCATGCTGAGGTTATACACAAATGAGAGAAATTAAACGTGGGGCTTCTTAATCATTATTTCTCAGTTCAACAAGGAACAGTGTCTTTCCTACGAGGCCAGTAGGGTAGATGCAAGTGAAATTCTTTGAACTCCAGGAAGTGAGACAGTTCAGGGCTCAGATCGTGCCAGCAAGAGGGCCTGCCAGTGAACATTTCTGCAGAGCATAGCTCAGTTCAACTTCTTCCATTGTTTCAAGGGACACTGACGTTTTAATTAGCACCCAAATCTAATCTTTTGTGCATGGCAAATGTACATTAAGCTGGCTTGTGACAACAAGACTGGAGTTGATAGTGTGCATAGACTGAAGAAAATGAACGATATTTTAAATACGTCCAAAACAAATGATTTTGCTTAATTAATGCAACTGGGCCTCAGTATTGAAAGCATTTCTTCCCATCTGTTACTATGGTCATCCTCTTACATTTAATGAAAATACCACTACACAATTGAAGACACAGATCAGGCAGACCTTCTCCTGCAGCTCATGCGTAAGCACTTGTGAAACACAAGAGCTGCCTTCTGCAAAACATCTGACTGAACAGTTTAAAAATCAAACCCCAACACAATGCACTTGCAGATATGTTCTACGACTGTGATCACCTGGCAAGTTCACTCATTTGTAACTTCCTAAGACAAAGCTGATATTTGATTGCCAGTTAGAATTAAAACTAAATGATATGCGCAGATGTAATGCAAAATGCTAGAACTTGAGAGCGAAAACACTCCCAGGTAGCTCATAGGTTTTAACTGTCAGCAAGTGACAAGTAATGCAATGCTGAAAAAGGCAGCAGGTCGTAAGAGACAGTTAGTAGAACAGCTATGGAAAATAGACACCTCCCCATACCTTTTCACAAAAAGTTAGAAACATTTTTGCCTTTCAAATATTTAGTTTCTATAAAATGTTACTTACACTGGGACCTCCTCTTGAGGTACATATCCTTCCCTTACTCGCCTTGGCTTCCGCCAGGTCCCATCAGGGCGCTGTGACGCAGGAATATATTTCCCTACAAATGTTGAGAAAAAATATAAATTTAAATATTTATATAGCTCGGTGGTTCCGGGGGGGGGGGGGGGGGGGGGGTCCTGACCCAATAAGGTAGAAGAGGTTACTGAAAGAAATCCACCGGATTAAATCCCACAATAACTTTATCTTCCAAGTGACCAATAGAAGAATATAGCCCTGTTAACCACACTTTAAAACTAATGATTTAGTAAACGCCCAACATTTTGTTAAGAAGAATACTTCAAGATATTCCTGCAAACCCTCAGCTCTTGCCCAGCCCTGGTGCTCCACCTCCACTGAAGCGAGGGTAAAATATTGGAACAGTTAGGTTTTGAAGGACCATTTGGCCCATCGAGTCTACACTGATTCTCCGAAAGAGCATTCCACCCAGGCCCTATCCCTACATATTTATCATGGCCAATCCACCTAACCTACACATCTTTGGACCGTGGGAGGAAACCCATGCAGACACGGGGAGAATGTGCAAACTCCACATGGTCACCCAAGGCCGGAATTGAACCTAGGTCCCTGGCATTGAGAGGCAGCAGTGCTAAACACTGTCCCACCCGAGTCAAACTCTAATGCAGCACTAGCCATACTTAAATTGTGGGAATACAATTCCATAGGCAACAGCAACCCTCAAGTGTCTAAATCAACCATTTTCATGCATTAATTGTGATAATTTAGTGACAAACCCTGTACAGGATACATTTTTCTTAAATTTCACAACAGTAGGAAACAAATATACAATCAGGGAAGGAAAAAAAACCTGCTTCCAGGCATCTACCAGCAACTTTCATTAGTGCCTGTGAACATAGTTTGTTGTCCACCCATCAACTCCTATTTAGCTTCATCAATTCTGCCTTCCTTTGGAAGTCAGTCCTGGCTGTCATTCAGCAGCTTGCTACAGTGACCAAGACCAACCAAATGGGAAATAGGAGCAAAAGCTCATCTTACAAAATCAGTGGTGCCCATTTTAGTTATTGGGTTATACATTTTAACTTTTCAAACATGACCTTTATTTGGGAAAACAAGAATCACGATTTAGAATGGCAAAACAGGGATGAAATGGAGCTAGTCCAGGATCCTGGGCAATTTATTAAATTGGTGATTGGAATGTGAACCCACAGCATCTTCAGACATTTCATATCAAGACTTAGACGTGATTAACTTTTGACTCCCCTTATCATAAGACCGAAACAATGAATTTAGTTTCAAAAATGTAATTTAATAAAAATATTTTAATAAAAATTGGAATATTAGGTCAAAAGATAAATCTTGGCAACATTTTACTTGAACATCTGAAGAAAATAGCTGGCTTTATTAATTAAAGGCGGCGATTGGATTTTTTTTCTGTACTAGGCCGCAAACACAGCCTCGGACTTTCCTGATTCTTCTGGCCGGGTCAAGCTCCTAATGGACGCGGCCTGGGCGGCAGCAAAGGGAGCAGCAGCGGTGGGTAATTCGGGGAGGAAGCTCCCGCCGTGTTTGGCGAGCGGGAAAGGAGCGCAACTCACCGGTCTCGTCCGTCACATAGGCCGCCATGATCCCCCCCCCCCGCCGGAAGTTGCGCCTCTACCATGGCGGCGACTGGATCGCCGCATCGAGAAAAAGCTGAGGTAAAAGTGGCTGCGATTTCCTCAGGGGACGGAGTTGTGGAGATCGGGGGTGATGAGGGAGCCGCCAATCCTCCATTTTCTCCCTCCCCTTCAGCGCCTGCCTTGGGGTCCGCGTCGACTCCTCCCGTAGGCCCCGAGCCCCCCGCCAAGCCTCGCTCGATTTTAACGCTCGGTAAAGTGACCTACTTCACTCCTCCAACATTAAACCACCCCTCCCCGCCTTTCAATAACCCCTTTTGTTCATTTTACATCACCTTTTTCCACAAAAATGTGGAAGAGAAACCCCCCCAAAAAAAGAGAAAATCCTACCAGAATCGGTAGCAGAAGCGGCCTCCATAGCAGCGCTGCAAAAGGACGATTTTAATTGCGCCACTAGGGTGAGACTGGGTGTGGCTCCAGAGTCATCAGGACAAGAACCAACACACCGAGTGCTTCCTCAAGCAACCCCCTAATAACCACACGTCGTCCCATTAAACCGAAAGGGGAAGGAAGCAGTCCTTAAATCAGGATTTTATTTTCTATGTGCACTCTCAAACAATGAAGTCACCAGCATGGCCAATCTGCCAATGTTTTTGGCCAACCAAATAAACAAAATCAAATTCAGAGGCACTCTGCCTGTTTCTTACAATTGTACTCAATATTTTCTTACAATTGTACTCAATATTTTCTTTATTCATTCATGGGATACGGATGTCATGGCAGCATTTATTGCCCGGGCAGCACTGTAGCACAGTGGTTAGCACTGCTGCTTCACAACTCTAGAGACCCGGGTTCAATTCCTGGCTTGGGTCACTGTCTGTGTGGAGTCTGCACATTCTCCCCGTGTCTGCGTGGGTTTCCTCCGGGTGCTCCGGTTTCCTCCCACGCTCCAAAGATGTGCGGGTTAGGTTGATTGGCCATGTTAAAATTGCCCCTTAGTGTCCTGAGATGTATAGGTTAGTGGGTAAAATATGTAGGGATATGGGAGTAGGGTCTGGGTGGGATTGTGGTCGGGGCAGACTCGATGGGCTGAATGGCCTCTTTCTGTACTGTAGGGTTTCTATGAATTGCCCCCTTTGCATACAAGTCTTCAATTCTCAGGGGGGTTAGCACTGCTGCTTCACAGCAAGAAGTCTCACAACACCAGGTTAAAGTCCAACAGGTTTATTTGGGAGCAAAAGCCATTAGCTTTCGGAGCGCTTGCTGCTCCTTCGTCAGGTGAGTGGGATTTCAGTTCACAAACAGGGCATATAAAGACACAAACTCAATTTACAAAATAATGGTTGGAATGCGAGTCTTCACAGCGCCAGGGACCCGGGTTCGATTCCTGGCTCGGGTCACTGTCTGTGTGGAGTCTGCACGTTCTCCCCGTCTCTGCATGGGTTTCCTCCGGGTGCTCCGGTTTCCTCCCACAATCTGAAAGACGTGCTGGTTAGGTGCATTGACCCAAACAGGCGCCGGAGTGTGGCAACTAGGGAATTTCACAGTAACTTCATTGCAGTGTTAATGTAAGCCTTACTTGTGACTAATAAATAAACTTTAACTTTATCCAGCTTGGCGGTCTGATTTCAATATCTGTCTGGTTTCAATATCGGGATTTATAGGTGCTCCCGAATCTGAGAACTGAACTGGGTGGACTCAATTTCCACATTCACTGTATCGATTTTGCCCTAAATAGAGAGATTAGCCTTCAGGAGCAAGCAAAGTAAAACTTGAAATAAAGAGAAAGACATATTTGAAGTAAAAAAAAGTTATGCCCAACTAGATGAGAACTGTGACCCAGATTTGAAAAGATGAAAATTGGAAAGAAGGCAGAGATTTACTGCAGTTAAATTTCAGAGACTAATAGGAGGGAAAAAGCCTCCATGAAAAGGTTTGCCCCAGAAGCGCAGGACAGTGACGAGGTTGCGATTGAAGGTCTCCCAATCTGAACAGCCTGCAGGGGGTCCGGGTAGCAATCCCTTGGTGAGGGACTACAAAAATAAGTCCCTAATTACCCCTTGAATTGAGGCTTGCTGGACCATTTCAGAGGGCTATTTAAGAGTCAACCACGTTGCTGTGGCTCTGGAGTCACATGTAAGCCAGACTGGGTAAGGATGGCTGATTTCCTTCCCTGAAGGACATTAGTGAACCAGATAGGCCCTTGAACTGAGGCTTTTTGGGTCCAAAGATGTGCGGGTTTGGTGGATTGGCTATGCTAAATTAACCCTAGTGTCAGGAGGATTAGCAGGGTAAATATGAGGGGTTATGAAAATAGACCCTGGGTGGGATTGTGCTTGGTGCAGACCCGATGGGCCGAATGGCCTCCTTCTGCACTGTAGGGATTCTATCATTTCAGAGGCTATTTAAGAGTCAACCACATTGCTGTGACTCTGGAGTCACATTTTTAAAGTTTGTTTATTAGTGTCACGAGTAGGCTCACATTAGCGCTGCAATGAAGCCACTGTGAAAACCCCCTAGTCACCACACTCCTGTTCGGGTACACTGAGGGAGAATTTAGCATGGCTAATGCACCTAACCAACACGTCTTACGAACTTGTGGGAGGAAACCGGAGGAAACCGATTCAGACATGGGGAAAACATGCAAACTCCATACAGTGATACAAGCTGGGATTCAAACCCAGGTTCCTGCATTTTCTTACAATTGTGTGCTGGGCAATATATCTTTTTATTAATTCATGGGATGTGGGTGTCGCTGGCTGGGCCAGCATTTATTGCCCATCCTAATCGCCCCTTGAATTGAGGCTTGTTGGACCATTTCAGGGGCTATTTAAGAGTCAACCACATTGCTGTGGCTCTGGAGAACATAAGAACTCGGAGCAGGAGTAGGCCATCTGGCCCCTCCAGCCTGCTCCACCATTCAATAAGATCATGGCTGATCTTCTTGTGGACTCAGCTCCACTTACCCACCCGCTCACCATAACCCTTCATTCCTTTACTGTTCAAAAATGTATCTATCCTTGCCTTAAATACATTCAATGAGGTAGCCTCAACTGCTTCACTGGGCAGGGAATTCCACAGATTCACAACCCTTTGTGTGAAGAAGTTCCTCCTCAACTCAGTCCTAAATCTGCTCCCCCTTATTTTGAGGCTATGCCCCCTAGTTCTAGTTTCATCTGCCAATGGAAATAACCTCCCTGCTTCTGTCTTATCTATTCCCTTCATAACCTTATATGTTTCTATAAGATCTCCCCTAATTCTTCTAAATTCCAATTCTAAAGTCCCAGTCTACTCAGTCTCTCCTCATAAGCCAACCCTCAACTCCGGAATCAACCTTGTGAATCTCCTCTGCACCCCCTCCAGTGCCAGTATATCCTTTCTCAAGTAAGGAGACTAAAACTGTACACAGTACTCCAGGTGTGACTTCACCAGCACCTCATACAGCTGCAACATAACCTCGCTGTTTTTAAACTCCATCCCTCTAGCAATGAAGGACAAAATTCCATTTGCCTTCTTAATTACCTGCTGCACCTGCAAACCAACTTTTTGAGATTCCTGCACAAGGACACCCAGGTCCCTCTGCACAGCAGCATGCTGCAATTTTTTACTATTTAAATAATAGTTTTTGCTATTATTCCTACTAAAATGGATGAGCTCACATTTACCAACATTGTACTCCATCTGCCAGACCCTTGCCCACTCACTTAGACTATCTATATCCCTTTGCAGACTTTCAGCATCCTCTGGACACTTTGCTCTGCCGCTCATCTTAGTGTCATCTGCGAATTTTGACACACTACACTTGGTCCCCAACTCCAAATCATCTATGTAAATCGTAAACAATTGCAGTCCCAACACTGATCCCTGATGCACACCACTAGTCACTGATTGCCAACCAGAAAAGCACCCATTTACCCCCACTCTTTGCTTTCTGTTAGTTAACCAATCCTCTAACCATGGGCGGCACGGTAGCACAGTGGTTAGCACTGCTGCTTCACAGCTCCAGGGACCTGGGTTCGATTCCCGGCTTGGGTCACTGTCTGTGTGGAGTTTGCACATTCTCCTCGTGTCTGCGTGGGTTTCCTCCGGGTGCTCTGGTTTCCTCCCACAGTCCAAAGATATGCGGGTTAGGTTGATTGGCCATGCTAAAATTGCCCCTTAGTGTCCTGGGATGTGTAGATTAGAGGGATTAGTGGGTAAAATATGTAGGGATATGGGGGTAGGGCCTGGGTGGGATTGTGGTCGGTGCAGACTTGATGGGCCGAATGGCCTCTTTCTGTACTGTAGGGTTTCTATTTCTATGATTTCATGCTAATACATTACTTGTAACACCGTGCACCTTTATCTTATGCAGAGTCATGTGGAGTCACATGTAGGCCAGACCAGGTAAGGATGGCAGATTTCCTTCCCTGAAGGACATTAGTGAACCAGATAGGTTTTTTTTTTACAACAATCGGCAATGGTTTTATTATTTGACTTTTAATTCCAGATTTTTATTGAATTCAAATTTCACCATCTGCCATGGTGGGATTTGACCCCCCCCCCCCCACCCACCCACCCCCGTCCCCAGAGCATCACCCGAGGTCTCTGGATTACCCGTCCAGTGAAAATGTATCACACATGGAGGATTTCAGAATGACAGAAGCAATGTTTTGTGGTAACTTATGCTCCAGTGAGCAAGATTGAGGTGTACCTTTGCAAATGCTTCACAGACCAGCTGAAACCACAGCTCTCTACCTGACACTAAATAAATGGATGTGGGGCAGGAGGCTCCTGTGCGGAACAACTGAAAACACAGCCCACAAGTTCAGCAGCAAATTTGCTGCTGAAGGATGCAGACCAATCAGAGACCCTGCAAACAGGAGTTTCTGTTCCCCCAAATGCTCGAGAGGAGCCAGTCCCAACCAACTGGATGATAGCAGAGAGGCACTGCGGAGGATGGTCTGGTCAAACAGGTCAAAGGCTGCAGACAAGTTAAGAGGACAAGTAGGAATGTTTTATCTTTGTCACAGGGATGTGCAGGGACGATTTTGACTTTGCTAAGAGCCATTTCAGTACTGTGTGGCGGGGCAGGAAGCTGATTGCAGGGATTCCAGGAAAGGTGGAATTGGCCTGTTCAGTCACCAATAATCATGTCAACTACCATAGAATCCCTGCAGTGTGGAAGGAGGCCATTTGGCTCACTGAGTCTACACAAACTCTCCGAAAGAGCATCTCACCTCAGCCATCTCCCCTGCCCTATCCCCGTAACCCCACACATTTACCATGGCCAATCCACCTAACCTACACATCTTTGGATACTAAGGGCAATTTACCATGGCCAATCCACCTAACCCACACATCTTTGGACTGGACCACAGAGACAAAACTTCCCATGACCCTCACTTATGAAAAATCTGCCATCATCATATTAAGAAAAACAACTCTATTTATACAGTACAGTTAACAT
Organism: Mustelus asterias; assembly: GCF_964213995.1. Classification (NCBI taxonomy): domain Eukaryota; kingdom Metazoa; phylum Chordata; class Chondrichthyes; order Carcharhiniformes; family Triakidae; genus Mustelus; species Mustelus asterias. The sequence goes on along the minus strand of NC_135834.1, from coordinate 10,809,398 downwards.
AGTCAAACCTTACAAGGCACATCACGTTTGCTTAAGCAGACTAAAATCTGACATCAAGTTAAAGGAGATAGGATAGGTGACTAATAGCTTGGTTAAAGAAGTAGGTTTAAAGGGAGTCTTAAAGATGGTGGAGCGGTTTATGGGTGGGGGTGGGGGGGTGGGGGGTGGATCCCAGAGCTTAGGGCCTGGACCGTTGTTTATGGCACAGCCAGCAATGGTGGGGTGAAGGGAGTGAAGTGTGTAAGAGGCCAGAATAAGAGAAACACAGATTTCTTGTGAGTTCTAGGGCTGGGGGAGTTTGCAGAGGAGGAGCGAGGCCCCGGAGGAACTTAAACACAAGGATGAAAATTGTAAATTCAAGGCATTGGTGGACCATGAGCCAACGTAAGTCAGCTAACATAGGTGTGATGGGTGAACAGGACTTGGTGCCCATTAGGATATGGGCAGCAGAGTTTTGCATGAGTTTATGCTTCTGAAAGATGGAAGATTAGAGATCAGCCAGGTGAGCAATAGGAATAGTTGAATCTAGAGGTAACAAGAGAACGATTGAAGATATTAGTAGCCAATATCGAGGGTTTCAGTTGCCAGGAAGCTGACACCAGGCAGAGGTGGGCAATGTTATGACAGTAGAGGTAGGTAATATTTGTGACAGAGTATGAGGATGATCACTCAACTCATGCTTCAAGAGTAAACAGCCTGGTTCAGCAGCTTGAGATAGTGGCTGGGGAGGGGAAAGGAATTAGTGGAGAGGGAGCAGAGATTTTGGTGGGGGATGAAGATATTCAACCTTCTTAATATTTAAGTGGAGGGAACTGCAGTCCATCCAAGAATGGATTTGGGACACGCAATCTGACAAGTGTGAGAAGTCGAGAGAGGTGTTGTTGAGGGAGAGCTGTGCCATTTGTGTACCTGTGGAACCTGATGTCACCGAGAGGTGGCACGTACATACGAACACACAGATGAACTAGGAGTAGGAGTAGGCCATTCGGCCCTTTGAGCCTGATCCGCTGCCGTTCAATAAGATCATAACTGGTCTGTAACCTCAACCGCACATTCCTGCCTACCCCCATTACCTTTCACCTCCTTGTTAATCAAGAATCTATCCAGCTCTGCCTTAAACATTCAAAGACTCTGCTTCCACCACCTTTTGAGGAAGAGACTTAACATCCTCGGAGAGAAACAAATTCTTAGAATCTTAGAAACCCTACAGCACAGAAAGAGGCCATTCAGCCCATCGAGTCTGCACCGACCACAATCCCACCCAGACCCTACCCCCATATCCCTACATATTTTACCCACTAATCCCTCTAACCTACGCATCCCAGGACACTAAGGGCAATTTTAGCATGGCCAATCAACCTGACCCGCACATCTTTGGACTGTGGGAGGAAACCGGAGCACCCGGAGGAAACCCACGCAGACACGAGGAGAATGTGCAAACTCCGCACAGACAGTGACCCAAGCCGGGAATCGAACCCAGGTCCCTGGAGCTGTGAAGCAGCAGTGCTAACCACTGTGCTACCGTGCCGCCCCTCAAATTCTCCTAATCTCTGTCTTAAATGGATGATCCCTTATTTTTAAACAGCGACGACTCCTTCTAGATTCTCTCACAAGAGGAAACATCCACTCTGTCAATACCCCTTAAGGTCTTAAATGTTTCAATTAAGTTACCGTTTACTCTTCTGATCTCCAGTGAATACAAGCCTATCCAACCTTTCCTCATAAGACAACACACCCATTCCAGGTATTAGCTTAGTAAACCTTCTCCGAACTGCTCCTAATGTATTTACATCTTTCCTTACTTCAATACTTCACACAATACTCCAGATGTGGTCTCCTGTATAACTGAAGCATAACCTCCCTATTTTTGTAATCAATTCCCCTCACAATAAACAATAACATTCTATTAGCTTTCCTAATTAGTTGCTGTACCTGCATACTAACCTTGTGATTCATGTACCAGATCGCTCCAAATCTCAGAGCTCTACAATCTCACTGTTTAGATATTAAGCTTCTTTTATATTCTTCCTACCAAAATGGACCATTTCACATTTCCCTACATTATACTCCATTTGCCAGATTTTTGCCCGTTGACTTCACCTATCTATTTCCCTTTGTAGCCTCCTTATGTCCTCTCCACAATTTACTTTCCTGTCTATCTTTGTGCCGTAAGAAGTCTCACAACACCAGGTTAAAGTCCAACAGGTTTGTTGTGGGAAAAATCCACTAGTAGTCAGACTTCGAGATTCAGAAAATACGATTTATTAAACGGAGCTCCGTGGAGACAAGGCACATGGTCTGTAGCAAACCTTCTCTCAATAGTATGTCGGGAGTGGTTCATTTTTATACCCTTTACACAATGGGTATACCGGTGATTCGAACATTATCACATTGTTTAAGTGAGTACAAGTATTTAACATTTTATGAATGGGTACATTTCCTCATGTTTACAAGAGTACAAACAGGTATAGACATTTAGCATTTTATGAATGGGTACATCTCCTTATGTCTGTATCTATCAATGGCTAGTTTCGTCTCGTTCAGGTGCTAATTGGTTCCCTCGCATTCATATTTCCCGCCTTCCTTTAACGTTAATCTAAGCTCTTTGTTTTGGGGTTTCCTTATCTTAAAAAGATGTTTTGACCCTTGGCTTGGCTTCCTGAGGTGTTTGTTTGCTATGAGTCACTGTCTGTACTTTGGAAGTGGCTTGTCTGTTAGGTTTTTCTGAACAGCAGGAGCCTGTGTCTGCTCTTTTGGCTTTCCCAGTTAACCCTTTATGTGCCAGGCAGCCATTTTAAAGTGTGCTTTCTTGTATTGCCATTTTAAAGTGTGCTCCCTTGTATTTTCCCCTTTACAGGTTTATTTGGTAGCACGAGCTTTCGGAGCGTTGCTCCTTCATCATGGGAGATTTCAACATAGAGTGGATACATTCCAACGAGAAAGAAAAATTCTAAGAGGAAGGCCCACCATCCGTGGTAAACCAATTGTAATCCCACTCACCTGATGAAGGAGCAGCGCTCCGAAAGCTAGTGGCTTGTGCTACCAAATAAACCTGTTGGACTTTAACCCGGTGTTGTGAGACTTCTTACTGTGCTTACCCCAGTCCAACGCCGGCATCTCCACATCATATCTTTGTGCCATCAGGCAATTTAACCACCATACATTTGGTCCCTTCATCCAAGTCATTTATATAAATTGTAAAATTGTTGAGGTCCCAGCACTGATCCCTGTGGCACACCACTTGATAGATTCTGCCAACCCGAAAAAGACCCATTTATGCCTCCTCGCTGTTTCCTGTAAGCTAGCCAATCTTCAATCCATGCCAATATGTTACCCTCTACACTATGGTCGGAATTTTACCACCCCACCCACCATGGGAATGGGAGCAGGTGAGGGGCGGACAATGGGAAAGTCCGTTCACCTTGGATGGGATTTCAGTTTCGGAACAAGTGAGGCCATAAAATCCCATCCCATGACATTTTATTTTCCACAATAACCTTTGATGTGGCACTTTATTAAATGCCTTCTGGAAATCTAAATACAATACATCCACTGGTTCCCCTTTATCCACAGCACGTGACTCCTTTAAACAACGCCAATAAATCAGTTTAGCATGATTTTCCTTTCACAAAACCATGTTGACTCTGCCTTGAATTTATCTAAATGCCCTGCTATAACATCCTTAATAATAGCTTCTAACATTTTCCCCATACAGATGTTAAGCTAACTGGCCTGAAGTTTCCTGCTTTCTGTTTCCCTCCCTTTTTGAATAAAGAGTCACATCTGCTATTTTCCAACCTAATGGAACTTTCCCTGAATCGAGGGAATTGTGGAAAATTAAAACCAATGCATCAATATCTCGCTAGCCACTCCTTTTGAGATCCTAGGATGAAATCCATCAGGACCCGGGGATTTGTCAGCCTGCAGCTCCAACAATACCACTTCCTTGGTGATTGTAACCTTCCTGAGTTCCTCCCTCCCACCCATTTCCTGATTTTTTAAATCTTTTAGGGCAAACCAAATAAACCAACTCAAATGAACTCAGGGACAAAGTAAACGGGGCAGCTCCCCAAAAGGAGGGGGAACAGCCCAAACAGAAACAAAGTGCAAAGGAATCTTAAAACATCAAATCAAAATGTGATTATCGGGGTCTATAATGCACCCCAGCCCGAGGTGCCCAACGGACGTGGACCATTTCCTGATTTAAGGCTATTTCTGGGATGTTACTTATATCCTCTATAATGAAGACTGATTAAAAATACCTGTTCATCTGCCATCTCCCTACTTTCCATTACCTATTCCAATGAGCTTTCTGTGGGACCAATGCTCACTTTATTAACTCATTTAAATATCATAGAATCATAGAAACCCTACAGTGCAGAAGGAGGCCATTCGGCCCATCGGGTCTGCACCAACCACAATCCCACCCAGGCCCTACCCGCTAATATCTATAGAAACTCTATCCATCTTGACATTCCTAGCTAACTTTCTCTTGCACATTTCCCTCCTTATTAATCATTTTGTCATTCTTTGCATTCTGTTCAATCTTTTGACTTACCATCTGTCTTTTCTTTAATGTTGATACTATCTTTAACTTTTAGTTTACCACAGATGGTGGGCCTTCCCCTTAGAATTCTCTCTCGTTGGAATGTATCTACTCTATGTTGAAATATCCCTTTAACTGCAGTGAGAAATAAGAGAGGGGTGTGCAAGTGCCGATCATTAGGGGATTGTAGAAATAATGGTACAGGGGAAGAGAAGGAATTGTAGAACTGCAATGTAAGCTCCCATCTTAAAATTCTGCCTGCCCGAACAGCAACTTTGCATCTCAGGAGAACACTACCCACTTGAACTGCAGATACCTGTCTTGGAAGAGGACTCCTCTGTTTCCAAACTGCAGGCTCCCACCTCTCAGGAATTCAAATTAAATACCACTTAAAACTGGTCTAAATCCAAGACACCCACCAGAAGACAAGATCTCTCCCACGACCAGAATAACCTACCAAGGTCTAGCCAGTGCCAACTGGGATTGATTCCCGTGCGCAGAACAGTGACTCGGCAGCCAACAATCCTGGCTACATTCAGACACTTGCCCTGCCCAATTTTAGTCTTTGACTCCAGCTCTACCCTGCCCAATTTTGGAGTCTCTGGCTATTTGTAATATATATAATGACTTGGAAGAAAACGTAACTGGTCTGATTAGCAAGTTTGCGGATGATACGAAGATTGGCGGAGTTGCGGATAGTGATGAAGATTGTCTGAGAATACAGCAGGATATTGATAGGCTGGAAAATTGGGCGGAGAAGTGGCAGATGGAATTTAATCCAGACAAACGTGAGGTGATGCATTTTGGTAGATCCAATTCAGGTGGGAGCTACAAAATAAATGGCAGAATAATCAGGAACATAGACACACAGAGATCTGGGAGTACAGGTCCACAGATTCTTAAAAGTGGCAGCACAGGTGGAAAAGGTGGTGAAGAAAGCATATGGCACGCATGCCTTCATTGGACAGGGCATAGAGTATGAAAGTTGGCAAATTATGTTATATAAAACGTTGGTTAGGCCACATTTGGAATACTGTGTCCAATTCTGGTCGCCACACTACCAGAAGGACGTGGAGGCTTTGGAGAGAGTACAGAAAAGGTTTACCAGGATGTTGCCTGGTATGGAGGGTATTAGCTATGAGGAGAGACTGAATAAACTGGGATTGTTCTCCTTGGAAAGACGGAGGTTGAGGGGTGATCTGATAGAAGTTTATAAAATGAGGGGTATGGATAGGGCGAACAGTTGAAAGCTTTTTCCCAGGGCAGAAATAACAATTACAAGAGGGCACAAGTTCAAGGTAAGGGGGGAAAGGTTCAGTGGAGATGTGCGGGGGAAGTTTTTTTTACACAAAAGGTGGTGGGGGCCTGGAATGCCAAGTGAGGTGTCTGAGGCAGATATGTTAGCAACATTTAAGACTTATCTGGATAGACACATGAACAGACGGGGAGTAGAGGGATATAAGCGGTTGGTCTGGATAGGACATGATTGGCGCAGGCTTGGAGGGCCGAAGGGCCTGTTCCTGTGCTGTACTGTTCTTTATTCTGTCACGCTATGCATTTTAAACTTTGACATAATGCCAATTCTGCGAATGAATTGATTCATTATAAGAACAGAAATTGTATTAATCACACCATTAGTGTTGTGACTGAATAAGAGTTTTATGGCATAGTTTTAATTAGTATGCATTTCCCACTATTTTGCTGGATGTTGCTACAACTAGAATGTCATCACTATCCGATTTAAAGCTCTCTCTATTGCAGTTGATTCATCTGTTTTTATTCTTACTATACCTACCTGTAGCAGTTTGATATAACCAATGGCCAGTTAAAAGTTAACCACATTGCTGTGGCTCTGGAGTCACATGTAGGCCAGACTGGGTAAGAACAGCAGATTTCCTTCCCTAAAGGACATGAACCAGATGGGTTTTTAAAACAATCTGATAGACTGATGGTCGCTATTACTGATACTAACTTTTTAATACCAGATTTAATTAACTGAATTTAAGTTGCCCAGCTGGCGTGGTGGGATTTGTAACCAGTAACATTACCACTGTGCTACTGCACACCTCAGGGCACCCAAAAGTTTGGGATGGGGTGGGGGGGCTATGTTTTACACTAAACAGGGCAGTGTACAATTGTACATGGCACATTCTGTTAGCCTTCCTCTATCTGGCATTATCAAATAATTCACCTCAATTAATTTTCTTTCAATTTGATAAGGCCCACAAAACCTTGCTTTTAATGGTTCGAAATGTTTTCTCTCCATTAAAACTACGTAATTTTGATTTCTTATCTGTTTAATTACATGCTGTGCCACTTTTAAATGCTGTCTAGCCAACTCACCAGCCCTAGTTAATCACTCCCTAAGGTTTGACACAGAGCCCAACAATGTAGTCTCAACATTGACTTACCAATTTCTCCTTGATCAATTTAAGTGGTCTTCTTACCTGCTAACCAATAATCAATTCAAATAGACTGAATTTAGTGGATTCATCAGGGGCATCCCTAATTGCAAAAGTACAAATGTAATTCCTTTATCCCAATCCTCTCGATAATCCTGATTATATGCTCTCAACAGTCTTTAAAGTTTGATGCCACTCCTCTAACGCTGCCTGCGATTCTGCATGGTACAGTTGATTTAAATTGTTTTACTCCTAAGCCATCCATAACTTCCCTGAATAACTCTGATGCAAAATTTGTTCCTTGATCTATGGGCAGTCCATATCTGGTAAAAAAAGATAAGTAACTCCTCGGCAATCCTTTTAGCTGTAATACTGCGAAATGGAATGGCCTCTGGAAATCTGGTAGACATATTCATTATGGTCAACAAATACTGATTCCCACTTTTTGTTTTAGGCAGCGGTCCCATGCAATCAATTCAGACCCTAGTAAAAGATTCCTCAAATGCCAGAATGGGTATCAAGGGTGCTGTTTTGATCACCGCTTGAGGTTTTCCTATCACCTGATGTGTGGCAAAATTCAACTATATCTTTATGCAGTCCAGGCCAAAAGAAGTGTTTTTGTATTTTCGCTTGAGTTTTCCTTACTCCTAAATGACCTACTGCCTATGTAAAGTTCTCCACTTCCTCATTAGGACATTATTTCTAATGTAATAACACTCCGATTCTCCTTGTGTATGCTTTCTGATATAACTGCTTTACCTCTACATCTTTCGGTTGTCATTTTGCCAACCTTCCTGCAGTAAAGATATCTGCTTCATCCTCTGCCTGTTCTTGTTCTTGATCAACCATCCGGTCAAACATTGTTTCTGATAACCGAACTTCAGCCTCCTTACCTTGACTCTTTGATTTCTGCTCCTCCTGTCTGAACCTGTGGCTTTGTGATCATTACCACACAGTCGGGAAACTTACTTAGTGGTTAGTGTAATAAACATCGGTAGAGGGATCAATTAACTATATAGAAAAATAATGGTTAAAAAATTAGTTTATAAGGATTTGATAGCTCAGGAAGTTTTGCTTGAGGAATATAGCTTTGGAGTGAACAACTATTTCAATGAATAGATTGTTTTCAAAGGATTCAGGATACATCATAAAGGTCCTATCTACAACATGTACTTTTGATGTAGACAAAATACAGTATACAAAGGAACATGGTTTTTAACAGCTCTTCAGAGAGCTTGAAAGATAGAACTAGACATCAGATGCCACTGTGCGTCTTTAATTGGGCCAATCACTTATAATGAATATCAATAAAGTTTGTCCGGTATACACCAAGTGTCTTGTGCTTTCTTGAAACATTCTCTGTGAGACAGCAAAGAAAGGAGGTTAACAGTTATTAGAATGAAATATTATTGTAAAGGCAATGCATACAAAGATGGCACACACGCTAGCACCATTGAAGTTTGCTGGTAGTCTCCTGGATACTTGACAGTTAAGCTCTTATGGTGTGGGCAATTTCGAGTCACAACGCACAGTAAACTATATAGTGTACTCCACAGAAATGAACCAGCAGCAATAGTGAAGGTATTCCAAAGATTAGTTTATTGGAAGGAAAACTGATGGGGCATTATACATGATAATAAAAGACATCTCCTGGAAAGCAGACTATAGAGTACAAATCTTTTTTAATAGAAGGTATCATACAAATTTTACATAAGTCCTCTGAATTGTGATGTGTAAACTAATTCATTAAATTCTTTTATAATGGTGCTTGGGCCGGGGGGGGAGGGGGGCTTATTTATGAGTCTTATCAATAAATACATGTGTCTAAAACTCAATTTCTTGACACACAGACCTTTCCTTTTGGATTGTATGACCAAAACTCCAGAGTTCTGAATTTGAGATTTCTTCCAGCCAATTTTAATGTACTATACACAAAGATTTCCAATTTTTGCCCATCAAAATACTTCAGCTGATATTATGAACTCAGCAAACCTATTCCTACCAGATGAAACTGCTTTAATATCAGTACAAACCACTGCAGCCATAAAATGACACTAAGTCTGGTAAAAGAGCAAAACACTGTCTACTATTGGAAGGCAGATAAGCAGTGGGTGAGAGATTAAGGGGGTTTTAATGAGCTGTTAAGGGAGAGTCCAGTTTGAACGGCTCGTAACAAGTCAGTACTGCACAATAAATAGGATCAAAATAATCTGCAAACAAATAGTAAGATATGGGTTTTGAATGGTTTTTCTTGCATCTATTCATCATTGTCAAATTATGCATTTGATCTTCAAAGGGTCCTGAATGGAGTCACATAAATTTCAATGTGACCACAATCATCTCATTGCTCCTCCACGAAACAAACCTTCACATTAAATAGAATCATTCTTTTTTTTTCTCTAAGAGAAAAGCAAAAGACTCGGGCCAGATGTCTTCATATGCCTTTAGACCCAATGTGACCGAAAAAGAGCCTAGGATCTAATTGCAGGACTTTGTGTCTTAACATATGTAGATTATGGCCCAAATAAAGTTAGGAAATGGTTCAAGGCAGGCAATTATTTCACTATAAATGATGTTTCCAAAACCGGAATTCGATCACCTAAATATTCAGGAAATAAATGTAATTTTGTCAAAATGCTTGTGTTGCAAAACACACACAGTTGCAGTGTGAGCTGTAAGAATTTAAGTCCTTTTAGCTCTGCCTGGATGTCTTGTCAAGTACAGACAAAAAAAGGTGATTATTTTCATGAATACCATTGGCTACTAGTCAGATTGAGCGGAGTGGTATAACGTCTTATTACATTTGAACTTTCAATGATTTGTATGGTAAGTAAACTTTTTAAATGCAAGTAAACGAAAACAAAATTAAAAAGATCAATCACATACTTGTTCTTTTTTGTACTGTGAAAGGTTACTGGTTTGCAGGAAATGTGTTCCATTCAGTACAGCAGTTTAGAGTGTTAACCTTGCCTTATAATGTTCAATTTGGAACAGCACTCACAACTGTACCAGCTACTACAACCCATGCAAGACTGCTTCAGATGTACTAAAGTTAAGGGTAATATCCTGTGAACTCATGTTTGCTGGGAAAATAGTTTGAGATTTCCCCAAGTTATTTGTAGGAATACTGGAATTAGTTTATCAGGAGTACTGATGCAGTCATGACTACAGAAACCATACCAATACAGTTAGCAGTCTTTTAGTGTTGGGCATTTGCAAGGCCAATTTTTTTTAAATATAGCAGTCTTGCAAATGTCTAGGACTTAAGATTGCAGCCAGATATCCGTATACATATAATGAGGGAATGTTATGCACTTAAAAGTGTGGAAACAGTAGAACCAGAACAAAAACTGATCCAGGTATGTTCATACATATTTGACATGTGCTTGTCTAGTTCACTTTCATGCATAAAATTTAATTTTGATCAGATGAAAACTGTTTTTTTAGAAGTCCTAGCTTGTACATATATGCAAAACCAAAACAATGCCACAACTGAGTAAGCCTAGAGTTCGCAGTTTTAAAATTTTGAAAGGGTTTCAAAAACTATAAACAGATCAAATTAAGAGGCACAGACTAAATATTGTGAAAATTAGGCTGCAAGTGATATCTGACTTTAGTAATGATGTTATGTGGAGATCTCAACCTGTACAAGGACATTAACTGTTTTCTTGTGGCAATATAACATGCATATTGTTCAGAGGCTTGAAAGTGAGTATTAGTGCTTTCAGAAACAACAGATATCCTGAAACAAAACACCACTGTTGGCCACTAACCCCAACACACATTAGTTTACAGATAGAAGCACAAGATGCATATTTGGCCCCAACAATAGTCTCACCTGAAGACAGAAATACCAGCAATCTGATGGACAGCAAGGAAAGCATAACCCACCCAAATTTATCGGGAGAAACGCAAAACAAATCATCAGGAGTTTAGCAACATCAATGGACAGTTGTAAAACCAAAGATTAATTCCGGTAACAGGTTGTCTAATTTGGAAGTGGTGGCAGAAAGCAGAAAAGAGAAGGAAGGACTGTGGCCCAAATCTTATTTTTTTTTTTTTATAAATTTTTTTTTAAAACACCATCTGAAGTTTTGGAAGGAGCACCAAAATTGTGGAAACTATTTGCACGAATCGCACTAGCCCATTTTATTTTTAGCTTAAAAAGTGCACCAACAGTTATAATTTCTCTCATTCCATGGCCCACTGCTTCCACTAATAATTGTTTGCCAAACTCTACCTGCTTAGGTCAAAAAAAAGAGGGATATCCAAATGTAAAATACCATTCTAACTACTGCACACAATGTTTTCTCAAAAGCCTGAGGCCAACATGTTTTTAAAATGGAAGATGAAATCTCCATATGTTGCATGTTCAATGGCTGCAGCAGCATGCAAGAAAAAGTTCCGGGAGATGTAAGCCATATGGGTTGTTAAACGGTCACATTTTAATTGAAGTTCATTCTTTCAATTCTCTGAAAAGGGGAAAGTGACGTGTTTTCCTCAAATTGAACTTAGTCTGTACTGTCGTCGTCTTCATCAGCATCAATCATCAAAGCAGCATATTTGCTGGCGGAGCTGAATTTCTATACAAAAAATAGAATAAATACATGAGGCAGGATAAGCAATTACACAGTTACATCTCCTGATGGTGCTTCGACTTACTGGTACTGGGAAATTCTCTCAAGCACCTGCAGCATTTTGGTTTACCCAACAGAATTTGCTCCACATGAGCCTGGACAGAACATTGTCACTATTCTGTTGTGGGGGCACATTACCATTATATCCTCACCCAGGTGTCCATAAATGGATTTGCAGTCAAGTGTCACCAGGCAAAAGAAAGTCTGCTCCAGACATTTAGACAAGTCAATACTGGTTTGAAGTTACTGATTTTGATCAACCGTTTCCATGTCATCTCATGTGCGCCTTCATTCTTCAATAACGCAAGTATTTTGTGACCTCAATTTGCCCACATGAATTTCAATTCTGTCCCTCACAACACCTGTGAATAATTTTATACATTTGAAGGGTTTTCTACAACTCTGGCACAAAATTTGCAACTCCAATGCTTTTTTTAACTGCCTAATCGAAATTTGTACTCTAAACAATTACCAATTTAAAAAAAAACTATTTTGTATGCAGTCCAATAAAGCACCAGGATCTGTACCATGACACCAGTTCATTTTGACTTGGAAGCTAAACCCAGGAGCAAACAGCTCACCCCCAAACTTCTGCAGGGCCTGGGAGGATGGATGGATCAGAGTACAGGGTGTGTAAAGGGTGTATGTCATAATAAAACCTGGAAGATAGCAAGTGATCCACCATCTTGATTTCAATATTTTTACATGGCATAGGAATAGCTTAAAGTAGTGCAATTTTCAAAGAGGGATTTCCTGTGTAGTAGTTTTAATAGTTGCCAGGACCAACTGAACAGATAGCATCTGATGGAGCAGTCAAATAGAAACATAACATAAGAAAAAGGAGCAGGAGTAGGCCATCTAGCCCCTCGAGCCTGCCCCGCCATTCAATAAGATCATGGCTGATCTGAAGTGGATCAGTTCCACTTACCCACCTGATCTCTATAACCCCTAATTCCCTTACCGATCAGGAATCCATCTATCCGTGATTTAAACATATTCAACGAGGTAGCCTCCACCACTTCAGTGGGCAGAGAATTCCAGAGATTCACCACCCTCTGAGAGAAGAAGTTCCTCCTCAACTCTGTCCTAAACTGACCCCCCGTTATTTTGAGGCTGTGCCCTCTAGTTCTAGTAGTGGACATGTAGTGAACATCTGATGATTGCCCCATGTGACAACCTCACAAATAACAGCAATTGGAACTTGATGGAGAGCTCTCCAGGAAGTGCCCAGGAATGAGTGGAATGACTAAGTCTGTCCCTACGCAACTTCCCTTAAAAAAATTGTAGTGATGCAGAACACCCTCTGACTGGATTGCTCTGCAGAGCCAAAATGGACTGGATGTTGTACCGTCATGCAGGTTTCTTTCCCTTAAGTGTCTATCCAATTCCCTTTTGAAATCACCAATCATCACTGCTTCCACCACCCTCATAGGCAGCAAGTTCCAAGTCATTATCACTCACTGTATAAAAGATTCTTTCTCACATCTCACCCAAAACCTCTCCAAGTGCCCATTTTTTCCCTGATTACTAGCTCTAAAATCTTATCTACTAAAACTGACCAGCTGGTCACTAGGAATGTCCTTGCACCCTTGACTAAGGGTTTCACATTTGTAACTATCCAATCATCCAGCACTTCCCCCATACTGAGGGAACATTATGGCCAGTTCTTCCACTATCTCCAACCTGGGATCAAGCCATCTGGATCAGATGGCTTATCCACTCTTAACATTGTCAGCATTTCCAGGATGGGTGGCATGGTGGCACAGTGGTTAGCACTACTGCCTCACAGTGCCAGGGACCCGGGTTCGATTCCCGCTTGGGTCAGTGTGTGTGGAGTCTGCATGTTCTCCCCGTGTCTGCGTGGGTTTCCTCTGGGTGCTCCGGTTTCCTCCCACAGTCCGAAAGACACGTTGGTTAGGTGGATTGGCCATGCTAAATTCTCCTCAGTGTACCTGAACAGGTGCTGGAGTGTGGTGACTAGGGGATTTTCACAGTAACTTCATTGCAGTGTTAATGTAAGTCTACTTGTGACTAATAAATAATAAATAGCCTACCCATCAATCTTCACCTCATTTATTACTTCTACCAATATTTTGGTTGCAAAGCTGGCATGGATTTGGTGAGCTGATATAGTCACTATGGAACATAAGGAAATCAATCTGCACATCTGCCCACTTACTGGGTTAATATGGTTAAGCCTTGAATGTTTGCAAACTACTGCACCTCAATCCTGTGAGCTTCTAGTTGGTAGCCGAAAGTTGATGTAAACATTCTATTTGACCATCTATATCCATACTTATTTATCTAGCTTTTTGAAAATTGGACATGAATCATGCTACTGGTTATTAGCAATTGAAAATATCCTTAACTTTTGTTAATTCAAAGGCAGCTTATTTTTACATTGCAGACAGGCTAGTTTTTTGTAATTAAAACACCATTTCTACGACTTACAGGAGTGGGTGATTCTTCATATTTCTTTGGCTCAGGTACAGGTTTTGAATCACGGCCCTTTTTATCTTTCCTGTGCATGAAAAGCCATAATTTTTATTTAATGATCATATATTGGAAAAACATGCCAGGCACTGTGAAAGACTGCATCTTATGTGGAAAATATGAACTGATGTTTGCTGGTGCACAGCATGCAGTTATAATCTGGAGTTTAAGATCGATGATAGCAGGGAACACATGTAAGCAGTAACATTTCCCATGACATTATGCTGTACAGTAAAACAAAGATATAATACAAATGTTTCAATATTAAATCTAAAATGTTACAAATTAATCTCATCTCTACAATTGTTGGACAGCATGATCAGGCACAAATGAGTCTGAGCTAGAACTATCCTTGAGAAAGGAGAAATCAGGAAAGATGACAGTTGTAAAAGACAGACCTGTCCGGTTCCTTCCTTCGATCCTTGCTTATGCCATCATTCTGTCCCCGGCTCATACCACTGTTTGCACCACCACGTTCTTTGGGTGAAGTTTTGTCTTTTATTTCAGATTCTGCTTTATCATCTAAAATTATACATGAAAATGCCTATTAAATATTTATGACGTGCATCGAAGTTCAGGTCAGATTGCTTGTTCCTAAGTGAAAAGTAGATGTGGTTGGTTTTAACAGATGCATTAGTGCAAGATTCTCTTCTGGAGCTCCTGACCCCATTGTAACTGACGGATATTGAAAAATTGTCAGCAAGTGCCACTAATGGTGATTATTCAAAAATGATCTTTTCAAAGTGTTTGTGGGATTTAAATGGGTGCTCTGATGAGAACGCCATACTACTCAGGATTTCTGTAAACCTGGATGACAGACAGACCTTTTAACAAGAGCATGTCAATGTAATATAAAGGAGGCTTTCATTATCACAAAAGTATTGACCGATTTTCTTGGGAGTCCACCTCAGGTTCAGATTATTTGTCTCGAAGGACAGCAGAACAACAAGTGGTGATCTCCCCTCTTTCATCAAATGTTAAATTAGATTTTGCCAAAAGGTAAAACCATCCAAAATAAATTTCATTGCAGCTGTGAAATTTGGGGAGTGTACTTTAAAAGCAATGTGATTAATTATACAATAGAGAAACGCGACAACCCAACATCATATGAACCAACCAGTTGCTTAGAAGAATCGATTGTTCATTATATTAATAGTTTCAGAATCGAAAGGTAATGCTTGGAGGCAGATGATTAAAGACAGATGCCTAGGAATTTAAATTTTAGGTCAATTTTATACCAGTTCTTGCCATACCCTTAAGTGGTGTCTTCATATTCGTATGTGTAGGTGAAACTAGGCCAGCTTTACCACTTGGTGAACTGCAAGTGAAAAGACAACTCAGTACATTTTAAATTCACTGTTATTTGCAAAAACAAAATTAAAGACACTCTTAAATTGACAAAAGGTCATCCGGACTTAAAAAGTCAGCTCTTTTCTCTCCTTACAGATGCTGTCAGACCTGCTGAGATTTTCCAGCATTTTTTCTTTGGGTTTCAGATTCCAGCATCCGCAGTAATTTGCTTTTATTATTTAAATTAAGGAAAGCTTAAGACAGTCACAGAAGACTTGATACTGTCGAAGGCCTAGAAATTGGAAATTAGGAAATCAAAGTGAGGATACGTAAAAATATTGGTCTGTAAAACCCAAAGAAAACCATAAGATGTTTTCCCAACACATTAAGAGCAAAAGAATTAACTAAGGAAAAGGTAGGGCCTATCAAAGACGTACATGGAAACTTGTGGGTTGATGCAGGAGATGTGGGCAGGGTTTTCAATGAGTACTTTGTCTCTGTCTTAAGTGAGAGGGATGATGCAGACATTGTAATTAAAGAGGCGGAATGTGAAATATCAAGACAAAATAAGCATAGAGGAAGTACGAGGGGGACTGGCATTCTTGAAGATGGATAAATCACCAGGGCCAGATGGATTGTATCCCAGGCTGGTGAAGGAAGCCAGGGAGAAAATAAAGGATGCTCTGAGGATCATTTTCCAATCCTTACTAGATACATGTGTCGTACCAGAATGGGTGTTCTGTGAATGTTGTACTATTATTTTAAAAGGGGCAAGGGATAGGCCACAAAATCATAGGCCAGTCAGTCTGAGTTCAGCTGTGGGCAAATTATTGGAAACAATTCTGAGACACAGGATAAACTGTCACTTAGAATGGCATGAATTGATTAGGGATAATCAGCATGGTTTTGTTAGGGGAAGATTGTATCTTAGCAACTTAATAGAATTTTTTGAGGCAGTAACAAGGAGGATTGATGAGGGTAGTGCAGTGGATATTGTCCATATGGATTTCACGAAGGCACGTGACAAGGTTCCACATGGCAGACTGGTCAGAAACGTGAGATCCCGTGGGATACAGGGGGAGGTGGCAGTTCAGTTACAAAGCCGATAGATGGTTTTACGAATGGAGAACAGTTTCCAGTGGTGTTCCACAGTACTCAGTGTCAGAGCCCTTGCTGTTTGCTGTATATATTAATGATTTAGACTTAAATGTGGTAGCATTAGGAAATTTGCAGATGACACAAAAATTGGCCGTGAGTTGATAGTGAAGAGGATAGCTGTCGACTCCAGAATATCAATGGTTTGGTTGAATAGGCAGAGAAGTGGCAAACGAAATTCAATCCAGAAAAATGTGAGGAATTGCATTTGAGGGGGGCAAACAAAGCAAGGGAATACTCCATAAACAGGAAGGTATTGAGAGGGGCTGAGTAAGTGAGAGACTTTAGCGTGCATGTCCATAGGCCAGACAGGTGGACAGGGTGGTCAAGAAAGCACATTGAATGCTTTCCTTTATTAGACGAGGTATTGAATACAATAGTAGCGATGTAATGATGGAACTCTATAAAATGCTGGTTAGACCACAGCTGGAGTTTTGTGCACAGTTCTGGTCACCACATTACAGGAGAGACTGTCATCAATCCTCCTTGTTACTCTTTGGGTTCTGGAGAGAGCACAGAGAAGATTTACAAGAATGTTGCCAGGGCTTGAAAATTGCAGCTATGAGGAAATATTGGATAGGCGAGGGTGCTTTAGCTTAGAACAGAGGCAGCTAAGGGGTGACCTAATTGAGGTGTATGAAACTACTAGGAGTCTAGACAGGAAAGAGTCATTTGAAAGGTCAATTACCAGGGGACACAGATTTAAGATGATTGATGGAAGGATTAGATGGGACATGAGGAAAAACCTTTCAACCCAGAGGGTGGTGGGCATCTGGAATTCACTGCCTAAGTTGGTGGATGAGGCTGAAAAACTCAACTCATTTAAAGAGTTCCTGGATCTACATTTGAAGTGCTGTAACCTGCAAAGTTATGGACCAGGTTCCGGAAAATGTGATTAAAATGAGTGGCTATTTATTTTTTAAGCTTGCACAGACAATAGACTGCATGGCCTCTTTCTGCACTGTAATTTGTATTTGGCTCTACAATGGATATTACAGAAATGAGGAAAATGTACAGTGGTAGAATACAAAAATTGATGCCTACACTAGTGCCATATTTATTCAAATAGCCCAAAAGTTTGGGGTAACATTTTAGGCTAGTACAACTATTGTTAAGTTCCAGAAAGAGAAAAAGAAAATTAGCTTCCCTCCTCCTTCTGACCCCTTCCTTTCACAAAAAGGTACATACTGGAGTCTTCATCTCAAATAATGCACTGCTGCAGCTCAATTTTCATTGTCAAAGAAACTCAAAACAAAAGAAATTAACTATTTTTCTCTCCTGGAGGCAGACTTACACAGTGATGCAATTTCAAGCATTGTGAGCAGCTCTTGTACCTCTCCCAAGTGGGTATTTGTCATGTCCAAATCTTGACACACGCACACTAATTGGTGCCATGCTCATAAGCATGCTCTCACTGGTGCGCGTTCATTCCAATATTACAAAAGTTCCCACTTTTACTAGAATGGTTCAAGATTTGTTCTGTAAATTGCAACCCTTACCCGAGTGGTTTACTTGGTAGTGCGCTAGCAGGTGAGAGGGGTGCTGGGACTTCTGCTTCAGCGCTCTGGTTACTATTGGAACCTCCAACTGTTCTCTTTGTCCAGGCATTTTCTTTAGGTGGTGGGGCAGGTACAATCTTTAGTGGAAGTTGGTCTGGTTTAGTTGTTTTGGACACTGGTGACTGTGGTTCCTCCTCCTTGCTGAACATATCATTGTCCAATGACTTCTCACTCTCTCTCCTAACTGTAGCTTGATTAGATAGAAAAACACTCAGATCAAAAAAAATTAAAACAATTTAATAACTTGACACTAACCTTAGAGTTCCAAAAATGAATGTTCATTTTACTCTTAAGTTAATATTTCTCCACAAGCAATCAATATGCTTTGCAGTATATTATTTTCTGTTTGACTGAAATAGCATGATGGTGGCAGAGAGAAAAAAAAGACAAGCAGCAAATCATGTATAGAGGCAGAGACTATGTTCTGCAGAATGCAAATTTATTGCATTGTAACCTCGGAATATGGAATAGGCAAATATTTATTTCAAGAGGAATGAGACTATCTCCCTTTCTCAACATCCTTGATTTCCTCTTGGCCATTTAAGTATGGCCTTCTCATCACACGCTGCAACAAATATTGGAGGCATGGTTCTACCATTTTCTGCCAACATCACAGACAAGCAATTCTAAGCTGTAGTGTCCTATTGAAGGAACCTTCCAGGTATGGTCTTTACACATCAATAAAATTGTCACATTTACATCTCGAACAAAGTAAAACATGACAGTCGTGACGTGTTTGAGAGGAATTTCCTTTATAAAACTGTCACAAAAGCCAAAGCTTTACCTATGTGGCTTTGCAATTGCATTCTTCTATCTTTGAAGTCCCAAAACAGTTAGGAAGCATGTACGAAGAAACAGCAGAGGATCAGTTTCAGCTTCAGAGAACACAATATTAACATTAGCTAAAGTGTAGCAATTGTCCTGTGCAGATCATGTTAATCATTGTAATGGCCAGTTTTGTTTTTTACTAGTTAATGTTATGGTGAAGTGGACAATTCCGACTGTTCAGACAACAAGAATCAAGAGTTGCAAAACATTCAACTTTTTAAAATAAGCAGTTCATAATCGGTTTAAGTTATATTGACAATTTTAACATTAGATCTGTTCATCCTTCATGACTTTGTCAAGTCTGATATTGTGGCAAAGTTGCTATTCATTAAAACCACTTAAAAATGTGCCGCTTCTCTGCTTCCGATTACACCAGATCCCAAATCAGCTACCTTGTTTAAGTGACTGGAACACAAGTTTGTTATATTGTTAACTGCAACATATTATTTATTATATGTTTGATAAAACAGAAATTTCCCCAACTACACAATATACTCAAACTTTATTCTGTTGGTTACATATTATACAAACTAGGGCAGAGATTCCCAAACTGGGGAGTGTGAAGAGGTTATCATGAGGTCAATGTCAGGTCTGACAAACGCGAGTTAGGTACATTACTAACCAACTGCACTCACATCCAGAAATGTCTGCAAATCTAAGAACCTTGTTGCTGTTTTTCTGCAGCTGGGGGTAGGGCTGTCAGTGGGAGCCACGTGTGGTCATTAGGATCTGTAATCTAAAGGGTGACAACCACCAGGGAATAGTTGGGAGTTCAAGCTCATGGGTGGGGATCTGCCTGGTAAGCACCTAAGCAGCTGAACCTCCTCCTCTGGGACTGAATAACAGCAACAATAGCTGGGAGAGCAATCACAAACTGAGGCACCACAAAGGAAAGGCCAGGAACAGTGAAGACTGTTGATGAAGTGCCAGAAGCAGCAGTGCTTCTGCATTTCTACCTGCTGCCGATGTGGGGAACAGTTGGTGAGTATCCCCTCATGACTGGGATGCTTTCAAAGTGCACAAAGCCCAGTAATAATCAACATAAGCATATGTCTCAGGAGTGAGCTAGATTCCAGGACAAGTCATGGCAATTTGTTTTGCACAAGGGGGGTATTTTAAATATGTCCATTTTATTACACTACAATCATCTTCCAGAGATTAAGCCTTGGCTGGTCCTGTGCTTGAATATGCAAAAGAAAGAAAAATACAGGGTTGAGTATCCTTTATCCAAAACCCTTGGGGCTGATTGCGTTTTGGATTTCAGATAATTTCGGGCTTCTGATATCCCATCTTGGCCCAGATCCACTTGCATAACAATAGCCTAGGCTGGCTATAGTCTAAAGTAAACAAAATGGCTAGAAAAGTAAAATGTACCACGAATAATAAATCAGGTATCTGTAATCAATTTATTTTTGACACGCTCACCACAAAAATCACAAGGTAAACCGTGCAAACTAGACTTTCCGTGCTAAAGGTTGATGAGGTTCAAAAAATGTGGGTTTTGGATTTACAGATAAAGGATACATTGACCTATAAGTTGAACACAAAAAAAGCTAGGGAAGCCTACTTACTCTGGGGCCTACCTTTTGGGAACTTCAAGCTCCAGGCTCCCAAAAGGTAGGCCCCAGGGAGGAAAGTATATCTTATGGATTTTCAGCAGCACATGCACAATTGTTTGGATCAGTTTAAAGTACTTCCATGCATTGTATAAATTTTCATGTGTTTCAGAAAGATTTTTATTACAGTATTCTGCTGCTGGCTAAAGGCATTTAAGAAAATAATTTTGTTACCTCACTGCTTTCCACCTGTCTTTCCTGTTTTATAGGTAAAAACTCTTCTTAAATCAGTAGTTTTTGCACCGTTCATGCTGCTTGCTACTTGTTCATGGTTGATTCTATACTCGGTAATAGGTTTGTCAACTAGGTGAAACTGTGACTCATGCACATTGAATAATTGACAAAATTACTTGTAATAATGTCAAGTTTGACAAATACACATTAAACAGAAGATTTCTTTATAGTCATTATTCAAGTTTTACACTGCAATGGGCAAATTTTTAATTCCCTGAAGCAGCAAATTTTAAAAATGCATGAATTTATTAGCTTTAGAACTACCAATCTTCTTCAACAGCTTAAAAGCAGAAAACTCAAAAGTACTCGCCCAATTGTCAACCAGACCACCGTTTAAATACCCAGTACAAAATCTTACCTCGCCCTGCAGAAGCAGTGGTATCAGACGGCTGTGAAGAATCACTAGCAGTCCTTGGGCGCTCCAGCTGATCCTCACTGCGCCAGCTTGGATGCCTACATTGAACCAAGATATATCATTAAATGGCACCAACAACCAGGATTTACATGTTGATTAACAGAAAAATTAGTTATCACTCGAAAGTCAATAGAAATGTTTCCAAATGATTCGGGGTGTCAACTTAGACACTGCTCTTTGGAAACATGTGTACAGAAGAATGTAAGAAAAGTAAACTGGGCATTTCTTCCACACTGCTTTAAAATTAACTTATGGGTCAAAATGTCACAATTTTTTGCTGATGGAAGAATTGCAATCTTTTACAAACACTACTTTCTTAGTCTTAGGCCATATCACCAATTACATGTAGATGCAAAAGTATTTAAACAATAGGAGTGACAAAAACATTACAAAATGTTCTGTCCACCACAAGGAAGAATTTACAAGCATCCAGTGGAACAGAAGAGTAATTTACAACCAAGTTAATCTGTGATGAAATAGGGTTCTCACTTGCTGCTTATGCTCTCAAAACTTATTGTGATTCAAAAGGAATTATCAAGTAATTAAGGCAAATGGAATGTTGGCCTAATTGCAAGGGGGAATCGAATATAAAAAGTAGAGCAGTCTTGCAACAACTGTACATTGCTTTGGTGAGACTGCACTACAGTACTACATACAGTTTCAGACTCCTTATTTAAGAAAGGATATTCTTGCACTGGATGCAGTTCAGAGAAGGTTCACTCAACTGATTTGGGTTCATCTTTTGAGGAAAGGGTTGAGCAGGTTTGGCCTGTACTCATTGGAGTTTAGAAGAATGAGAAGTGACCTTATTGAAACGCATCAGATCCTAAAGGGGCTTGACAGGGTTGATGCTGGGAGGATGTTTCATGGGGAATACCTAGAACTACACAGCACAACTCAAAAATAAGAGGTTTCCCATTTAAGACAGAAGAGGAGGAGAAATGCTCTTCCAGAGAGCAGTGGAGGCTGGATCAAGGCTAAGTTAGACAGTTTTGGATGCAGACAGGAAAGTCGGGTGTATCTGCAGACTTAGGTGATCAATCATTTATAGTCCATCAATAGGGGGCTGAGACTATAGACATATAAAAGCAACATATTTTACTAGTTATGGCACCGTGCTAATTGAGGCTACAGAGATTGGTCAAGTGAAATAATCGTTATGGACAACTGAATCATCATGACGACTTTTGGCCAGACGCAACACGTTGTGAAACACCTTATTCGTATCACCCCAGCATATTGCCAACTCAACTATATATTACCTAAACATACTTCCACGTGCCCTGCACAGCTTCTGTACTGTGGTAATCCACTTGAAAACTCTGTCAATCTAATCTTAAAACATAGAACCATAGAATTCCTAATGCAGAAAGATGCCATTCAGCCCATTGAGTCTGCATCGTCTCTCCGAAGACCATCCCACCGAAGCCCTCCCTTCTGCCCCATCTCCGTAACCCTGCGCATTTACCATGGCTAATCTATCTAACCTACACCTTTGGACTGTGAAATGAAACTGGGGCAGCCGGAGGAAATGCCACTGCCTCTGCACAGTATTCGTGTAATGCTTTTAGTCTTAATATTCACATTTGTTGGATTTTTCAATTGCCACATCTATTTATCTGCATAAAATTAAAGATCTTTAATACTAAAAAGCTTTCATTTCTGCAAAACTTGAATTATAAAATGTTAAGATAAGTGTTGCATACAGATATATTTTTTAAAGTATTAAAATTCAAATCATGGATCAGATGATTAGGTTGCCTGGTATGGCACTACAGATGGTACAAGCTGCGATCAATGGTGGAGGTATTGCAATTTAAACTTTTTGAAGACTTTAAGCAAATTAGTGTCAGTTCAACTTCTGGCATTAAATAGCCAAATAACCTCAAGAATACGTGCAAGCATAGTTATCAAGAGTTTGTAAAACTGTAGGCTGTGTCTGAATGAACTACAAATGCTGCAAAAATTTGAGATATAAACACTTTAGGTAAAACAATAATGTCTTCAAGTGGCATAAAGTGCTTCTGACTATATACTTAAATGTTGAACTTCCACAGAAGTTTGCATGGTGAGCAACGATTTCAGCAGAGGGAATAAAATTGTACTTCGCTAAAATGCATTTCCGTGCAATAACCACATACCACTAGCTCTTCCTGGGTCTTGGCAATTTGAGTAAAATACACGCACATTCAATTTTTGACCAGTTTAATTCACCCTGAAAAGAGCTTGGGCCCACTTGGACTGGCTCACCTTTCCCTTGGCTGCTTAACCCCTTTAATCCCCCTTTCTTGATCCTCTATTTGCCGCTGATACTTTTCTTGCTCTTTTTTCAATCGCTCCTCAACCTCTCGTTCTTTAGCTGTTGTATCTACTGGCTTGGCAGCCCCAAATATGGATGCAGATCTTCCAGATGACTGTGCAGGCGGTGCTCGGACAACCTCCTCTTTTGGAATGCTGCGAGGTTTGAGGTTCAGTTTAGGTCTCTGCATAGAACCTATTGATACAATTTCATAAGACAAAGTGGTTAACACTGCACAATTTCAAATTCACTCACGCAATTAGGAGACAAAGCAGTATTGTGAGGAGAGATGTTTTTCAGCTGATTTGCCGAGCAACATCAAACTGCTAATGCATGCAGCATCAGCAGAGTTGCAGTGAAAAGTGTCAGTATGGTGTGGCTTTTAGCATGTGATAAAAGACAATACAGTTGGGACAGGAATCACAGGATGAAGTTCAGTAACTCCAAGTTGCTGAATGATAACTTTGTGCACAATGTTTGGAAGCCATTCTGCACCAAAAATCGAGGCGTCAGCATTCAACATGGCAGAAGTGAATGTGATAAGTTAATGGGCTGATGACATTAGTGCACAAAACACCTACCTGTAAAATGACACATGCAGGTAAGTTCAAAATTTAGTGTTAACAGCAGTTTATCATTACTGGGAAAAGACTCAAAAAGCAATGCGAGCTATTCCAAGGACATTTCAAAGTTTTGTTTTGGATGAAAACATTTCCTTTAGTAAGAAATCATCTACCTCTATCTTCATGCCTCGTTTCATCTCTTGAGCCAAAGTCACTTCTCCTTTCATCTCTTCTATCAAAGCGGTCAAATCCATCATTGTAGCGGTCACTGTAACGATCACCACCACCTCGGAAATCGTCACTCCGCTTGTCATCATAATTATCTCTTCTGAAGCCACTGCCAAATACACGCCGGGAGCCTAGAAAACAATTCACTCTGCTGAGACATTTCACAATCGCTGGTGAACAGGTCAGCACTTGTAGAAATTTATTTCCACGTAACTCACCTGCATAATGCACCTAATTCACTCAGTCCTCAGTGGAAACTGCAACACTTTTTGCATATTTTATTAATCTCAGTAGAACACTTCTTCAGAATGCCTCATTTGCTGGTAAACTTTGATAATGATTTACGCAATCTGCTTCACTTATGGAACAACACCCAATATTTCAAAACTGTTGCATATAATTTATTAAAAGGCCATGGTCCCAAGGAACACAAAATATAACCACCTATTTTTATGCCATTGCTCAGTCTTGCAGTGAAGGGCACCAGCTCTGAGAACATACTAATGGTCCACTTTACCAACCAAAACATACCTATAACAGTTGTACTATTAGAACAACAGCATTATCCCACTGCAGCAAGTTAGCAATAGGGTGAAATTAGTCAGAATTTGCTCAGCAGTAGCAAAAAACTCTATTGGCTCTGGTGTTTTCTTTAAAAAAAAAACAGAACGAACTTTTGTTAAATCTCTCAATTTTACACAGCATAGATTGACAGAAAACTAACCCTCACATCCAACCACTTTAGGTTGGCAGGATGCAAGAGCACATTTCTCTTGACTTAGGCTATCACATACACTACTTACCGGGCCTGAACAAAGACCTCCATTAAAGCTATATTGCTTAGAAATAATTTTGGAATGGTCAGTAACTGAGGGGACCCAGAAGGTGCATCCAAGTGCTCTAACTAAATCAAACTTTCTGCTAGAATCTGAAGAGTCAGCACAAAGAAAAACATATAAAAACATAACTGAAAATGAGCTAAAAATGAGAGGGGGGTAATACATGGCAATGATCTTGAGTCTTTAAGGAAGGGGGCATGGTCACAGTGCCAACAGAGTAGAATAAAAATGTGAGTCCCCAAAACTAATTAAAAGCAACTTTTCTTTTCAAGTTCTTGCAATATGTTGGAGTGCTTCAAGACGTCTGAAAATCACTTCAGATCCAACTAACAGAGGCAGATCCTTGCCGACATATCCTCAGGTGATATCCTGTAGCTACAGTGAATTGTTCTTGTGAATAAAATTAAAGTCAAACAGGGAAAAAAGAGCCTCCCACAGTTCAAATTTGGATATTTAAATCTGGTTCTAGTCTGTACCTATGTGATGTCTTATTTTAAAAGTTTTGAAAAGTAAAACATACGGCAAACTGCACTTAGTGTGCAGTGACCTTCAGTCTTGAGCACTGCAGCCAATTTCTGGCTCAAATTTGACTGCTGTTTGAAAAACAAACTCAATGTGATTGCACATGCAATCCCTTCTTTCCTCCAAGTGTTCAAAAACATATGTTGTGTGGTTTGCTTTGCTCCAGTCCCAGACCGTACTATAATACACTTGGCTGCACGAGGAAATGATTATGTACTAGCACTGTGCTATCTGGTTCAGAAATCGGAAATCCATGTTCTTAAAGCAATAGTACAATACCATTTGATGAACATTGTTTATGGAAAATTTACACAGACTGTTTATATCAAAAAAATTAAGTCTCTGAGTATATTTACCCTTAAAATCTTCATAAATTATGCAGTCAATTCAGAAGGCACTGCAAGTTAGACTGCCCCTTCCAGTGTGCATGATGGAGCTAGGCACACACAGCAATACCCAAATTGGAGCATTTATATAATAACCAACAAAAACATATCAGAGTTCCTTTCAAATGATTTACTGTAAAATGCTTGTTTACCTGGGATGCTTATAAAAATTTCCACTTAAAGAGGATATTGTTAAGCTTTAAGAAAGCAGAGTAGTTTTTTTTAAATGAAAAGACATGACCAGTGCTTTCAGTGATATTAATATGCTGCCAAAGTGGATGGGCATAGTCTTAATTTCGATTGAGTGCATTTACTCAGCCAACAACTAAGGTGATTGTTTCTTCAATATTTTGGGTGCACAGCAACGTACTGGGAGAGCAAGTGTTTCATTGTTCATCCTGTAGCTGTGGCAAGAGTAAACTCACCTCTGTCATACCCACGATCCCTGAAGCCATCATCCCTGTATCTATCTCCATCCCGACGAAGACCATCTCGGTCACGGGACTCATAACGGTCCCTGGTTCCTGCAAATTCAGGAGTCGGAAATGTTAAGCATTTCAAGAAACTGTATACATAAGAATGCTCACCTTTAAAATGTGAAAACAGAATCAATGGAGATGAATGATCTTGTATGAAAAATCTAATAAGTGATATATAATGTCTCAACTGGAGCTTCTACATGACATGCATGTGTAAGCCATGCTTGGTGTTGCACACGCAGTAGTGAATTAGGTGATTAGTAGTCATAGCACATCATACATCTATCCTGAAATTGACTAATAAGGAGCAGTTATGCATTGAATATTGGCAAATATTGCCAATAGTAAGTAGATAAGTCCTAATTGCAGCATATTGCAATCATTTTAATTTCTTAGAAAACAAGCTTTACAAATCGAGTGTGTCCGTGCGCATGGAGGGGGGAGGGGGAATGGATGAGAGAAAGAATGCACAGGCCAATCTCATGGACATCAAAATAAAGCTACTGATAGAGATATGCTAACTGTGTTTGAGCAGTTAAAAGAACTGTGCAGAGGCATTTCCATGGAGCTGAACAAGAGTAAAGGTGATGCTGGATAGTGTAACTAATGCTAACAGCTATGAAGAGATTGAAGAAAGATAAAAGTGCCATGATTTCAGTGCTCGAGGTTGTTATTCTTGACTTTCGCCAGGTCTCAATGCTGGGAGCGGACCTAAAACTCAACTGGACAGCTGCAAACAACAAGTGAAACAAAAAGCAGAATTATACAAGTACTGAGTGTTCAGCCAGCTCGGTGAAGGCAAGAAGTTAGAGATAAAACAGTAAATATGAGGGCAGAAGGGCCATTAACTGTTGTCTAAGATTGAGTAGTTCAGCACTCAGGAAGGAAAAGCTGTGGGGTGATGGAACAAGAAAGGAAGACAAGATAATCAATAAGCCAAGATCTCACTAAGCTCTATTCCACTGTAAAGGAAAGGGTATGTTGGCATTGTACGTCTTGCATTCCTCAGACTGAATGTACCTGTAACTATCTTCTGCTGATTCAGACTCAGTGGAAGCATCAAATCTGTGGGACTTTTGGACCTTCGAGTACAAAGCCCTTTTCACAGGTATAATAAACTGCTTTCAGAGAACCAGCATGTAATCTTGACATTTTGTTTTAATCTTTCAGGTTTTGCAAAGCATATACTGTTAGCATTTTCTAAAATAACTCAAAGTCACTGTCTGAGGAATGCAGGATGAAACTGGGCACTACCACACCAAGCCATCACATGACAAAAGTTGAAATTTGCTGCAAGTTTGCAAATCCTGCACTGTTAGGACATTTTGATTACCTTGTATACATCTCTTGCTATAGAAAATGGCAGCACTGTACCAATGCAGGGGAACTTCATTCTGTAGTTCAATGCATCTTTGGCTCAAAACCTATTCCTCTTTCTAATGCCATGGCTACTCCACTCAACTGGCATCATTAAAAAATGTTGCCAACTGCTCATCTGAAATGGCACTTGATACAAAACACTAGAGGTGCTTCAATCGAATTTCTGCAACACACACTGTCTTGACTTAACATTTAAAGATGGCAGATGATGAAAAAATTCAATGCATTAGTGAGTTAGCAAAGCAAACCTCAAGCAGATTATAAATAACAGAACCAAAAGCCTGAATTAATATCAGTCATCTTGTTACTTCATAATATTCAACATTCAGCTGAGAATGTGGTACAGAAAGCCTGTGACTTGAAAGGATGTATACAGGTGGCGAATAGAAATTAGATAACCATCAGGTTCTAAAGAACACTCCAGCTAAACACTGTTCACACAATGGGGAAAAAGGGGTTTCAGAGCCAGAAGGTTTGGTTGCTTTGTACTGGCTCAACTGTTATTTTGTTTTACACGTTACCTTTATCCTTCCAACTACAGGTGTTTTTTCCCATTGTAATCTCACCTTTTCTGCAAAAATATTTGTATATTTTGCTGGTGTGGAAATAAAATGGTACTAATCAAGGTGAGTGATGTCAGAGGCTGCAAATGGAACACTTATTCTACCCTGGCACCTGATGTCACTATTAAATGCTCGCAGGTCACACTCCCATGCCCCAGTTCTAACCTAGAGTGGTTTTTTTTACATAATTGTACTTCTCCATGCCAGCCATCAATATGGCTTTAGCATGAAATGGTCAGATGATATTGACTCGTGTGCAGGGGCTGATGCTTAGCTGGAATTTCACACAAGACCCCGGCAGCAGGGTGAGGAGACGACTTTTCTACAATCTAATGCCCAGCAGGACAGGGGAAAAAGGGCAACATGCTAACCTATTACCTCAGCCTGTAAAAATCTAATGAACTCACTGTCCCCAAATGAATCTTCCATCCTTCTTAATGGATAATCATCGTTGCTGTTAGTCGTTGGCCTAGCTCTCCAATCAGACTCCATCTCTGCGTCACGAATTCTGTCCCGATCTCCTCCCCTGCCCGATTCTCTTTCTGAATTCAAAGTGGAGATGGAAACCATTTTGTTAAAGTCAAGCCAATCAAAAATTCTCAGAATTGTACTTTTATTTACACTCTACATTCAGCGGTCCAGTGAGCCATGAAGTACAAACATTTCTAGGTCAGTCCTTTGTTCACTGGCCAAGTCCAAAGGAGCAAGTACACAATTACAGTTAGTTATCGATAGAGTATTTGATTCAAGGATGTTCAAAACTTTCATAGAATGGTCCCTTCAAGATAAACACCATAACATGAAGTTTCCATCTTGTGACCTGCTCTGAAGAAATACTGGTAAAAATACAAGTCACATCATAAAAGCAAAAGTGACATCAGAAAGCAGTCTGGAAGAGTTTTTCTGGGCAATTAAAATATATTTACTTTCAAAATCTCAACAGAAAAAAGTGTCATAAAGGAGAGTACATCACAGTTAGCAAATAAATGGCACTATATATCTCATCATCATTTCTGCTGCTCATAAATCTAAATGCAAGTTATTCAAATAAACTCCTGTGGGTACTTGTAATCTTAATGCAGGTTCTGGCACACTCTCTCATGGAACATACAAAACATTTCAATATCAGTCACTATTATAATAATATATAAACCACACCTTTTTCCTGAGCTTGATCAGCAATATCCACCCTGATTCTTCGGTTCTGCAACATCTAGGTGCAAGAATGAAACGATCATAAGAAATAGAAAGGCTGTAACATGGTGCTAAAGGCATACATATAGGATTATTGATTGCAAAACATATGGACTGGAAATTGCCCATCACAAACATGGTCTTGCAAAACTTGAGAAATCATTCAGTCATTTTGTGCAAACCACATTCAACCACGACTCAAGAGATTACACAGAGTAACTCAAAACAAGCTCTCATGCCTAAAAATGGGGAGGAAAAGACCCTAATTAATGAGAATTAGTTCTAATTAATTCAGGCTAGAGCAACACAGAAGCTAGCAGCTAACAAAGAATGAAATTGGGTGGGGGAAATGGAGAATGTAATAAAGTGGAGACAGGAGGAATCTGTACAGGAAAATCCTGGAGTTCTGGACTTGTTCACAGGCCTCAATGCGAGAGAATAAGGACTGAGATATTGAAAATTGTATTCAAGAGCATCATGCAGCCAAGGACATAAAAAAACTTAACAATAAATAGAAAACTGGGAGTTGTGGGGCATGCCAGAGCAAGGGACATAAAGAGATAAGCTTCTGAAAATGGAAGAACACTTTCACATAAGAATGTAGGTCATGGGAGAGTTTGAGAAATTAAGACTCCAAACTGAGGCCCAAGATATGAATGCAAGTCATCTCAAGATTATTCGGATTGGAGCTGGACAGTGAGACATGACTAGGGAAGATTTCAAAGTCCTACAATAATGGGACAAGTTCTGAGGCAGAGAAAGCTATACAGGAGGGGGGTCATCTACAGGAACTGACTGGCTACAGTAAAACAAGCCACGAGACCTAGCTGAACTTCATGCAGTAAGATAACCAGCAAAAGCAGTCTTTCCATGCCATTATCTTTAGGTAATCATAAGAACTGGAAATGATGACAAGGATTATCAATTTTTAAAAGCATAGATGATAATCCAAGAAACTCCAGCTCAGTCAGTCTAACAACTTTTGTGGGTGCCCTAGGTGTCCTGAAAAGCCAATATAAAAATGGTATAAGAGGGAGTCAACATGGATTTCTTTGTCAAAAGTTGGCATTCTGTGAATTCTGGGTGGCACGGCAGTTGGCACTGTTGCCTCACAGCACCAAGGATCCCGGGTTTGATTTTGGTCTTGGGTGACCGTCTGTGTGGAGTTTGCACGTTCTCCCTATGTCTACATGGGTTTCCCCTCTCATCCCAAAGAGGTGCAGGTTAGGTGGATTGGCCATGCTAAATTGCCCCTTAGTGTCAGGGGGATTAGCAGGATAAATATGTGGGATTACGGGGAATAGGGCCTGGGTGGGATTGTTGTCGGTGCAGGTTGGATGGGCCAAATGGCCCCCTTTCTGCACTGTAGGGATTCTATGATGTATTCGGATTTCAGCAAAATTCTTAATACCATGCCACATGAGAACTTAGCTCACAAAATAGCAAGGCATGGACCACAAGAAAAGCTCAATGTAGAATGAAAATGTCCTAAAATCTGAGAAAACAAAGGGCAATTGTGAATGGAACGGACTGATATGGTGGGGGAGGGGCGGTTGTACCACTCAGTTTATGGTATGGTATCTGTGCTCTGTTCAAAAGCAGGCTTCTTGGCTCATGGTCTGATGATGCTTCATCCTGAACCATCTTTCTTGGAAGTCGTCAGTGATGGCCTGTCAATGCCTTCCACACTCAGGGGCAGGGCGAAAAGGCAGGTTCAGAGTCTATCTCAGTCAGAACAGGAATCAAACCTGTGCTGTTGGCATTATTTTGAACCACGTTAGCCATCTAGGCAAATGAGCGAACCAGCTTTCCAGTTTATATATGACAGTAAACAATGACTGGAGCTTGTAATAGAAGCAAAGATGTCAGTTTACAAATGACATCAAGGCATTTTCCATGACAAGCTGGAAAAAGACACTTGGTAACCGAGAGCATCGTGCAATTCTGAAAGCTTCGATACAAAAATAGTCAGTACATCAAGACACTGGGTGGTAACTTCTGAAGACTAAAACATCCGAGGTTTAGTGAAAAGACTGATTTTTATAATACAATATTTCATCCAAGAGAAATTCGTATGCAAAAAGGCTGAAAACATTTACTCTACCTCTTCATTGAGACTCAAAGCATTCATCAGTGATTCCACATCATCAAACTCAGCATAACCGAATCCCTTCAATCTGTCCTGGTTGGTGGACTCTCTTGGCAAACGCACTGCACTGATCTTTGGGAGGCCAAAAGAAACAACAAATTATACATCTGGCATATTACACAAGTTGCAGTTCACCTTGGATTGAACTTCATGCAACAGAAAAATATGTGAAGTTTATTGCTCCCTCCCTTCCCCCTAAAGGTATGGGATCCTCGCTGGAATTGGCTCTTGCTGGGATTAATTCTAACAGCATAAACTGTATACTGGTCTCATTTACTTACATTCATTCCATGGAAGAACTTTCTGATGGAATCCTCAGACACATCATAAGGCAAATTGCCCAGAAAAGCGGTGTAGGGTGGCTGCTTTGGAATTCGGTTCATATCAACATCTGGTGCCCGAGCAGCACGAGGTGCTGTTGGCAGCAAAGCCCGGTTAATGGCAGGCTTATGACTATCCTCTTCCATACCAGGCCAGGCAGTGGAAACTATCAGAAAGACAATCAAAACATTGGTCAATGAAATCAATTAAACCTCCAGTGGCCTGAACTTATATCAAAGAAATAAGATGCTCAAAGCAAGCATAGGACCAAAGCAAGTGGTGCGGGGGTTATCTGCTGGACTCAATGATGACAAAAATGGAATTTTGACGATGTTGAATTTTTAACTCGCTGTCAAAGGCAAAGCCACAAGCTCGGAGGTTAGAAAGACCGGGTGTGGTAATCTTGTCAGGTGCATATCTTCAGACGTGCCATTTTGTTTCCCCTAAAAACATGCAGTTAAATGGCTGCAGTTTTCATACTGCATGATTGGCACCATCAGCTACTGTTAAAGATTAACTACAAACTAATATTGACACGGCGGAGGTAGCCTCGTTTCAATATAGCTTTAAAAGGATCTTGAATGATAAAGTCCGACTTGATGCAAATGGTAAGTTTCCTCGGCAGTCCGCACAGGTCATTTCGAAAAGCTTTGCTCAGGGAACAGCATCTCATCTTTCGACTGAGCACGTTACAGCCTTTTGTAGTTCAATTTTAGGTTGCAACCTCTACCCCCATTTTGCTTCCTTTTTCTTTATTGCTCGTTTTCCAACCACCCCCTTGTTTCTCTCAATTTTCCTTATTTTTGCTCTTGGGCAGCAGCTGTTCGTGATTCTGGCATTCACAGATCCTCAAGACATCGCCTGTTTCTTTACTTTTCCATTGGCTTGCACCATGTACCCGTTCTTCATTTAAATCACTTGTTTTCCAGCATTCAACAGATCTTTTTTGTTTCTTCCCCCACCTTCTCGCTTGCTTAAAGCCTATTACACTGCTAACTTTTCCCAGTTCTGACAATAGCTATCAACCTGAAAGCGTTCACGGTTTCTCTTTCTACAACTCGTGTCAGACCGGAATGTTTGCAGAATTTTCTGTTTTGGTTTAGAAAAGTTCTGCATCATGCCAACCAACAGGGAAGCTAAACCAGTTCAAAGCCACATGTTTCACAGTATAAAAAGTGAGTTTGTGTTCAAGCATTTGCTCAGAGAGCAAGTGGCATTATTTGATGCAACACGAAGAATAGTGGTGTGAGATTTATCATTTCATACTACATAATGGTCATTTACCCATTTTGTTTCAATAAACCATCTGTTGTTGAGCCTAAATCGTGACCTTATAGCACGTACATTCAGTCCACCTTTCTGATGCAGCAAATAACATTTGCGCCACACAAGCGCTGGGTGATGACCACCATCTAACAATCGGCCATTGGCGTTCAGTGGCATTACGGTTGCTAGATCACCCATCAACATCCATGGGGTTAACCATGGACCAGAAATTGAACTGAAGGGGATCACGTGATGCAAGCATAGGAATAGCTGTGTTTCCATGAGCTCTGGCGCTATTAGCCCATCATCCTTTCATCCACCGAGTTTGCACAGCTTGTACCTACCTAATCCTGGAGTGAAAACTCCATATGATATCCCTAGGAGATTTCTGGTTAAATGTTGGTGACAAAATGGCGAGAAATATGAAGAAAATCGTCAAAAGAGAGCAGTCAGAAGTAACTGGGGTGGAGCCGACTCCTCAACATGGCGACTTAGTGAGCAAACAGGCTCTCAATCCGGCACTCTCGAAGGCATCACAACGGACTGCTAATATTATTAAGGTCATTGATGAGAAACTCTGTCTATTAGCGCAAAGTATCAATGCTTATACTATAGGATTGCAGAATACTGGCAAAAGGCTTGATGAAGCGGAGGAGAGAATTGTTACTGTCGAAAATGCAGCTTCCTCAGCTGAGGCCTGCTTACAATCCTTGGAAAAGAGCGACATGGTATGTCAGAATTCCTTGATGATCTGGAGAACCGAGGCCGGAGGAAAAATGTCTGGATCATCAGTTTGCCAGGAATCGAGGGTAAGCTTGCAAATTCTTTAATTTAGAAATGAACATTGGGCGCATTAAGTTAGAGAGGGCACATAGTTTCCTGTCTCCCAGGCCTAGGGACAATCAATGACCCCAGCCCATAATTATGCATTTTCATAACTTCAAGGATCACCAAGAGTATTGAAGGCAGCTAGACGTAATGAGGCCTTGCTCCATGATAGAGCAAAGGTTTCTTTCCTTTATGATTTTTCAGTGCCGATACAACAGAGGCACAAGAGCTTTGCTGAAGTTTGAAATTGTTATCCAAAATACTGATGTTGGGTTGAGACAAAGTCCTCCCCTTGATTATCCAGGGCGATCAGACTGGGTTCATAATAGGCCAGAATTCATGTAACAATGTTAGGAGGTTATACAAGTGCTTTATAAAAATCCACAGGGGGTAATTCTTTCTAACGTTTATAGATCTGATCATTTTAAGTCTTCAGCGAGGAACCAGGCAGGGTTGCCCGTTAATTGTTTGCAATAGTTATTGAGCTCCTAGCAGAGGCAATTAGACATAATCCTTCGGTATTTGGAGTGTCCACTGGTGGAAAGCAACACAATATCATCTTATATGTGGATGATGTGTTGCTATTAAGACGCGCGTCTCTGTTCCTGCTATTATGGTGCCCTTGGGAAGACTTAGATGGTCCCCCCTCAGGGTATCTCCATTGCCCCCTCATTCTAAGTTATAGAAGGCAAACCCTCCCCCCTCACTCGTGTCTATTAAGTGGGACCTACGTTATTGGTCCTCGTTACTGACATAAACAAGATGAATGCGCTGCCTAGATGGCTGTATCCTTTAGTGATGCTACAAATTTTGCTTTCTGCCAAGGTCCTCAACGAAATCAATGGGGTGTTTAATTACTTTATATGGAACAAAAAGAGATTTTGCTTAAAACTGACCAAATTGCAGCTTCCTAGTTCAAAGGGGGGCATTGAGGGGTGCTGAATAGTAAGATGTATCAATTAGCCTCTTATCTTCAATTAATACGAGAGTGGCTAAGAAGGGACTTCACCTCCATTTGGCGTGATATTGAAACTGGCCGGTCTGAGTACTCCTTACAAGCTCTGTTGTTTAAGGATTTCAAGACTGTGTCTGACAAATGAGAGAATCCAATAATCATTAACATTCCGAGAGATGGAGAATGGTCTATTGGAAGGAAGATTAATTTGACTTCTACTCTCTCTCCCATTCAGGGTAACCCAGATTTCCCAACAGGTCTTGCAGACCATGGTTTTGATATTTGGAAGGTTTGGGGAATCATTAGGTGAGGCGACATGTTTAGTGGTGCCTCCATGTTATCTTTTGAGCAACTGTGTCAACAATATGAAATCCCGAGATACTCCTTTTTCAGATATTTACAACTCAGAGACTTCATCCTTAATAAGGCATCACTGTATCTTGATGCAGGTGTTTCCCTGGTGGAAAAAATCCTGACAGCTACGGAACCAAAGCAATTCAGTGAATTTTATGGCACATTATGTTTTAGATCCTGTGCGAATATGCTAGGAGGCTTGGTGATCCTGGGAAAATGTCAACAGAATGGCCTCCTTCTGTACTGTAGGGATTCTATGATTTTTGATTCTATATCCTCACTGTGCCAAAAATGAAAATTGGAGAGAGGCGACCACACACATTGGCTGGAATTCTCTGGCCGTTCACGCCCCGCTGCCAGCGAGGAGGGACAATTTGGCACTCAGTCAAATCTCCATTCACTGCAGCAGGACCAGAGAATCCCGCTGACATGAATGCTGGAAAATTCCGCCAATCATCTCTAGTTCGGTGTCAAAATTAAATCCTACTGATTGGCATACTTAGAGCTTGAGAAGACATCAGATAGGGTCTTAAGAATTTGATCCTTTGTACTTGATTCCCAGACAAAAAGATAATTGACACCAATGAGAAAAGGCTGTACAATATGTAATATTTGCAGCACGGAAGAATATTCTTTGCGCCTGGAATAGCGATAAGTCTTCTTCTGTTCAGAATTGGCATAAAATTATGAAATGAATCCCAACGGAATTATTAACCTGTATACTCCGATCCAAATTGGATGCATTCCAGAAAGTATTGCGCCCCTATCTAAAATATACAGGTTCCGTAATGTCTGACTTACTCCCACAAGGTTTTTTGTAGGCCATGTAGCATTGCCTCTAACATACTATATGCGAGGGTATGCATCACTTTGCAATGTTTCCATTGCTTTAATCCTCTTTTCCCCCATCCTGTTATTTGTATGTGGAATCGCCGGGTTTACTGAACGAACTGCGTTGGCTTCCTCCTGTCTTTTTCTATATTCGTATATGGAGAAACGATCAAACTGTGCCATACCATTTTTGAGGGTGTCACGTTATTTGTAAAATTAGAAAGACTTTCAATCAAAATATATTTTTAAAAAATGGAATTGGACCATCCACAAGAGGTCAGAGACTGGGAATTGTGCAGCAAGTAACTCATCACCTAACTCCCCAAGGCCTGTCCATCAGAGACAAGGCACAAGTCAGGAGTGTGCTGGAATACTCTGCGCTTGTCTGGATGAGGACAGCTCCAACAACACTCAACAACATCCAGGATAAAGCAGCCTGTTTCACTGGCACCCCATTCACCACCTTAAACATTCACTTCCTCCAGTGCAATGTTGCTGCAGTGTTTACCATCTATAAGATACTCACCAAGGCTCCTTCCAAACCCACGACCTCCACCACCTAGGACAAGTGCAGCAGATGCATGGGAACACCACCACCCGCAAGATCCCTTCAAAGCCACTCACCATCCTGACTTGGAATTATATCACCACTCCTTCACCATTACTGGATTTAAAATCCCTCCAAACAGAGGGTTTACCCACACCAAATGGGCTGCAAGGATTCAAGGTGGTTGCTCACCACCACCTTAACAAGAGCAATTAGAAATGCGCAACACGTGTTGGTCTTGCTGATGATGTTCACATTTCCATGAAATAATTAAGAACTTACTGCTACATGCATTTTCCACTCAGCTGTTGAATTACCCATATTATAGGTTAGAAATTACATTTGTTGATTGCTTACCTTCACTATCCAAGTCGTCAGTCTCATCTGCCCAGCTGACAGGCTTTGAGGGAATGTAGAACTGAGTAGACCCACTACTATCCTCTGCCAGAAAATCAGTCAGGGTAAGAGTCTTTCCCTTTTTCTGCTTCTTCTTCCCTATACATTTGGAGTTAGAATTGTTAATGTCTTTTGCACACAGATGTAACATTAATACACTATATCAAGTATGTTCATTGCTTATTCATTAAAACAGACCCTGGGTTGACATCCTGATTGCTCCTTCCCCACATTGCACCCTTTTCACCACCAATTTTGTGTGCACAGAACCTCCTTATAATTCTGATTTCAAGACAAAAATAAAAATTCAATCCCAAAGTACTGAATATTAGAGCATTGACTAAACTAATACTCCCGTGAAAATTGCTTTCCTCTGGTAATGAGGTTACCTTCCTAACCAGGCAAATTTTACGGCAAGGCTGCAGTGCCTCAAATCGCAGCGAGAAAGCAAACATAGAAAAGGTTAGTGCAGGAAAAAAGCCAGCAGCCATTGCAACTCACTGGCAAAAAAAACCCAAAAAAGAAACTAGCCGCTCATCGTGATCCCACTTTCCAGCACCTGGACTGTGGCCTTGCAGGTTACAGCAGTTGGCGCAGCTCCAGATGCTTTTTAATCAAGTGAAGTGTTTCAGCCTCAACCACCCAATTCGGAGTGAAAAAGTTTTCCCTCATGTCACCTCTAATCTTTCTACCAATCACCTTAACTCTATGCCCCTTGGTAATTGCCCCCTCAGCTGGGAGAAACAAGTCTTTCCTCTCTACCCTATCTAGGACCCTCGATTAGGTCACCCCTTCACATCTGCTAGTCTAAGGAAAACAACCCTAGCCTATCCAACCTCTCCGCATTGCTGCAATTTTCAAATTCTGATATAATTCTTGTAAATTTCCTCTTCACTCTCTCTCTCGAGCATTAAGCCCTTATATCCTTTCTATAATGTGGTGACCAGAACTGTACACAACACTCGAGCCGTGACCTAACCAGCGTTTTATATAGTTCCATCATTACATCCCTGCTTTTGTATTCAATACCTTGCCCAATAAAGGAAAATATTTTATGTCTCCTTGACCACCTGCCCTGCCACCTTAAAGGACCTATGAACACGCACGCTAAGGTCGCTCACTTTCTCAACCCTCTCAATATCTTCCTGTTATTGAGTATTCCCTTGCTTTGCTTGCCCTCCCCAATATATTACCTCAAGACTTTTCCTGATTGACTTCCATTTGCCACATCTCTGCCTACACCCTGACATTTGAGTACTGTGGAACACCGCTAGAAACTATTTTCCATTTGTAAAAGCATCCATCAACCATTACCCTTTTTTTCCTGTCACTGAGCCAATTTTGGATCGGACCCGCCGCCTTCCCATATCGCACGAGATCTCACTTTTCTGACCAGCCTGCCATATGGGACCTTGACAAATGCCTTACTGAAATCCATTTAGACAACCCACTGTACTATGTTAATCCTCCTGGTTACTTAAGTTAGGAAGACACGATCTTCCCCTAACAAAAGCACGCTGACCATTCCTAATCAATCTGTACTTCGGTGACAGATTTTACTGTCTCTCAGCATTTGTTTCCAATAATTTGCCCACCACTAAAGTCAGACTGACAGACCTATAGGTTTTCTTGTCTATCCCTCGCACCCGTTTTAAAACACGGCACAAAAAAAAAGGGGAACAGTCACAAATCTTGCAATAAATGTAAACAGCCTCTTGACAAAAAGTACTTTATCTCCTTACACATTCTTCACGATTAAGGCAGACCAGCAGTTACAGAATTGCAAGAGCTTTTAGAATCAAGTTCTGAAAATATCCATCATATTTGACCAGCAAATGCAAGCCCTGGAGAGATAGCAAACCAGTCATTTTTAACCTATAGAAATTTCCCCAGCATATTGCTCGAGATCAATTAGTATCGAAATGAGCATAGTTTATTACACCAACTGGAACTTGTGTCATTAAAGAGACAGATACAACACAATACATTCTGCATCAAATGGCACAATACCCTCTCCGTATAAAACAGCATATTCTGCGAATTACCATGAATTACAAAAGGAGACCTGCGTAAAAATTTATACGCACAATATGCACTCCACCCAATATTCTCAATGGCTTGCACTGCATACTCCTGGTCATCATTTTATCCTTCCCAAGAACGTATGTTATATCACTATCTCTTTATAGGAACAGACAGGGAATTATGAAAATCTTGCAGGTAACAGAATTTTGTCGTGGAAGGCAAGTCTGTAGCAATGGAAAATTCCAGGACAATGCACAAGTGAACAAAGATAAGAGAATTCTTATGCCTTTCCTCCCCTCATGTACAGAAGCCAGAATCACCACCCCACCCACTACACTTTTCTGAGAAATCTGTTTCTGCTTTACCACAGGTTTAAGCCAAGCTTCTAAAGTTGAAGCAGCCACTTTTCAGTCATTTCAGAAGGAAAAATCCCCAGAGAGATTAAAGTGTAAACTGGGCATGGCATACAGTAAAACCACAGGACACACAAGTATCGCTGTCCTAGTTTGGCTGGTTTTCCTCCCTGGGGAACTAATGCTGATTTTCCTCACACAGATGCATGCCGAAGAGTGCATTATTTTCCCCTTCTCTGGGTCCACAGGTAGCAGCAGACCAGAAGTAACTTGCTAAGCAGCATGATTCGTTCACAAACTTGGCAGAGTATCACCAGCTTGATTTTGTGGCAGCTCTGGCTTGACTAGAGGCTGTTACACTCCCGTCACGTGGAACACTTCTCCAAAATCAGATTAGACCATAGGAGGAGAGATGGCAGGACAAAAGTCTCTGGAAAAAACCTTTTCATTATACCTCATCAAGTCAAGCTGATTTCAGCTCACATAGAACATAGAACATTACAGCGCAGAACAGGCCCTTCGGCCCACGATGTTGCACCGACCAGTTTAAAAAAAAAAAACTGTGACCCTCCAACCTAAACCAATTTCTTTTCGTCCATGAACCTATCTACGGATCTCTTAAACGCCCCCAAACTAGGCGCATTTACTACTGATGCTGGCAGGGCATTCCAATCCCTCACCACCCTCTGGGTAAAGAACCTACCCCTGACATCGGTTCTATAACTACCCCCCCTCAATTTAAAGCCATGCCCCCTCGTGCTGGATTTCTCCATCAGAGGAAAAAGGCTATCACTATCCACCCTATCTAAACCTCTAATCATCTTATATGTTTCAATAAGATCCCCTCTTAGCCGCCGCCTTTCCAGCGAAAACAATCCCAAATCCCTCAGCCTCTCCTCATAGGATCTCCTGTATGCCATGCCCAGTTTACAGGCTTCACAGCAAGCAAGGACAGACATGCACAATAATTTAGAACAGATCACAAAATAAGGACACAAAGAATTCAGCAAGTAAGATTTTTTGTTTAAAAATTGAGCAGTGTGGAAGAACGAATTAACCTGACTCAAATTAGTTCTGCCACAAAACCAACCAACGGTATACCTGTAGCGCACGCAACTGAGATGGTTCGATACTACCTCAAACATTAAAGCCAAAAAATATTTTAGTCCTAACACACAATTCTGAGAAATTTCATCCTTTTAAAGTTTATTTTTTTTCAATGATTTCAAAAACATAACCCATAACCTTTGAGAGCTGGTGATGTAACCCAGGTTTTTCCTCCCATCCTGTGGAATATTGCTTGCACTTATGTAAATTACTAAAAGAATTTCAGAGCCAAAAGCTTAATATTGAGGCTCCAGAGAGAGAAACTAAACTAAGCTATAGTTTTAAAAGAAATGAGACAATCTATTTGGTCAGTAACAGTAAATTTGACCAGTGAATATTTGCTTTACAGTGGTCACATACTGAATTGTTCTTTTAGTATATTTAACAGATTTACAAAAGAAGTAATCCAAAAGATTGCAACATGTGAGCGCAATTGCCAACAATCATCAGGAATGTGTTTCAACTGAGGCACAAGGTCACTTCTCAGTGCGAGATGGGTAACTAGAGGATATAGATTTAAAATAATTAGCAAAAGAAATAGAAAGATAATTAGGAGAGTTTGTTGCTAGAAAATTGTTAAAACCTGAAATGCACTATTGAAAGGGTGACATTTCAAAAGGCAACTGGACATAAAGAAATCAAACGTGCAAGGTTATGGGGGAAAATGCTCTCAAGTGGGGCTAAATTAGACAGCTCGTTCTAAGAGCTGGAAAGGACACAATGAGCCCAATATCTTCCTTCTGTGCTGTAAGATTCCACAGTTCCATAGTGAATGGAAAGGCCTCATCAACCCTCTTAATAACTTTCATTTTGAT
Organism: Mustelus asterias; assembly: GCF_964213995.1. Taxonomy (NCBI): domain Eukaryota; kingdom Metazoa; phylum Chordata; class Chondrichthyes; order Carcharhiniformes; family Triakidae; genus Mustelus; species Mustelus asterias. The sequence continues at coordinate 10,767,823 of NC_135834.1, read as the reverse complement.
TTAGTGCCCAATTTCATTTCTGTGGAATACCCTCAGATGTTTTCCTGTATTAAAAAGGTACAATCTAAAAGTGGTAATGGTTCACAAAGGTCACAATATGGTAAAGTTGTTGCTGGTGTATTTTAAATTAATGCATTCAAGCATTCCCAAAACATACACCCAAATTACTCAATTGAAGCAAGTGAGGAGACACGTGCTTGAGGGCTCAGCAAAAAAAAAAAGTGTTTGGGAACCTTGAGCAAGATGTCAACGCACTTTCTGGGTTCCGCAAACTCTTGAAACCAGCCACAGAAAATCTTTAGTGTTAGCCACTTATTTTTCTTTAATTTGTGCAATATAGCCTCAAGCTCCAATCATCAATAACTTGAGAATATTTTAGCACTGGAACATGAATTTTGCTGTTCGATGAGGCAATAGAAGTCATGAGTACATGAAGTGTTAAATCACAAAGTTTTACACAAGCATTACCTGTTTCCTTGTCAAAATCAGCTACAGGTGTTCCCAAAGTGTGGTTGCAACCCCCAAAGGGATCACAGATAGAATGAGGGTGGCAAGCTTCCTCTCTTCTGAGGCAGCAATGGCAACCGTGGAGAAGACTACCCAGTCCGGAGGTTCTGGCAGGACAGCCCTGGGCCCACTGGATTGATGCCACCAAATAGCAAGGGGCAGATGGCAAGACCAAAGCGCTCTTTAACCTCAGAAAACATGTTCGGCGGCAAGCGTTAAGCAGGCTAGGACGTTTGTGCGCTGACTTGCTGCAGACAGAGGCCAGCAAGTGTAACTTACTGACTGACTGCCATGTACAGAGTGCAGGAAAAACTAGGAAGTCTGGAGAACTTGGCTGAAACTTCAATGGTCAGCAACTGTCACGTTATGCCCCATATCTGCTCAAAAGCACTCCACTTACCCTGGGTTGGGAGGAGCACGACTCCATATTCAGTTGTTACTTACCATGGGAATTAAATTCATTTTATTGCAAAGCTGCATTGCGTGCAGCAGAATCCACACTGAAACTGCAGCCTCTAGGACTATGAATATTATTTTGTGTTATCTGAAATCCGCAGTAGAAAATGGAATTTTATTTGACTTGTAATGCCAGGGAGTATACAAATAACATTATTAAGTACTTGTAAAAAAGAAAGAAGTTGACCTATAAACACACAAACTTTAATAACTATATCCTGATTATTATTGTGCCGCTTTGTTACAGCTTTGTTAGTGCGAGGGTCACATTGGAAAATATTTTGGGAATCACTGAGCTGATACATTACATATTGCAGAGCCATCTTTTATTAATGCATCAGTGTAGATAACATGTTGCAAAATGTTTAGCATTCTAATTTTGAGGTGTCCCTGCAGAAGGTGCTTGTCCTGGCAACTCCCCAATTTTGCACCACTCTTGTGACTCTTCTGTTGCTTGGAATCATAGAAAGCCAACTCGAATAAGCACAATCACAAGAGTACTCATCATTCAAAACAGGTCTGTGAAAATTGTATTAACATAAAGCTTTTCAGCAATCTTGTACAAGCTAGAAATTTAAAAACTGCGAGTTGAGATTTGTGTTAACAGTATTCCAAATATAAAATATATATGCAGCCTGTTCCCAAATGTCAAAGCAAATCAACAAAGACACATACACATTAGAAATCAGAAATAAAGCTCATTTCCACTCGTCCTGAATCTCTCAGCACAAGCACAACCAGCCTATTAAAAGAAAACATTCATTTGAGCTTGGAATTAACTGATTAGTCAGCTCAAGGTATCCTAATTCAACACAAGACTCTCTAAAACATTAACTATTACAATTAATAGATATCAATACTTCTAAAGGTCAAACAATTGAATTTGTTGGAACGCAGGTTTTCAATAGATCATTAGCGTTCTTGGTCAGCAATCATCTGGATGCAGCAGTTTATTCAATCGCTTTCCTTTGTTTTCACCCATTCTCTGTAAGATGCAAGTTTTTCTCAAATTCTATACATATTTCAGTTATATCAAATATAATAGTGAACTGGAAACACACATTTATCCACTTCATTAACCAGTTACTGTTCAAACTTTAGCCATTCAGGATCATTTCTGAAGATACATAATGTTTTGCATGACTTTCAAAATGAAACATTAAAATAACATGGTAGAGATGGGATCTTTCCCTCATTTTATAATAATGATCTGCCCAAAGTAATGGAATTTAATCCTGCGCTGTCAATTTTTAAAAAGTTGTTCAGGAATGCTCAAAATGAACACAGTAGGGCCCCAGAAATATTGCATGCTTTTAATACTTACCATTGAAGATAGTCACAACTAAAATGTTTAAGTATGCAAAACTTTTAATTGCTCGGAATAAAAAGTTGTAAAATAATACAAACAGGTTAACATTTAACAAGTACTTGCATTTGTAAAAGGTAATGCATAAAAACCTCAAAAAAGCACTTCATAGATGCATAAGCAAACACAACTGGACACAGAGTCAAAGGAGGGCGGATAAAAATCGAGGTCAATTTTAAAGGAGAGGCAGGTGGTTGCTATTTAGAAAATGGGACTTGGATATGTGAAAACATGACCACAACAGGAAGAGAAGAAAGGGGCTGGTGGGATGCAGGGGACTACAAAGATAGGAAGACAGGTGGCCATATGGGCATTTAAATACAATGGCCCAGACGTTTTGTTCTCCAGGTGATCAGAGAACGGATGTACCCTGAAGATGCACTGTGAGACCCCTCAGAAGTTCCAACTTAAGGACTCCATGTGAAATTCCCCAAAAGTTTCAACTTCCAATGGGATATTCCCCTGCTCCCCAGCACCCTCTGAAGATTGCAACTCTGAAGTAGAGTCAGACTTCAGAGAGTTCCAACTCACCACCTAGATATTTACCATATTTATAAATAACATTTATAAACATTAGACTGAAAAAAAACCATGTACAACTTATGGGTAACTATTAAATTGACCCCCATCATGCTGACCCCTGCCCACCCACAAACACAACCCCCCCCCTTCCAATTCCCCCCCCACCCCACTCGACCTGACCTCACCACCCTACCAACCTGACCAGCTGGCATCCTGGCCACCTTCCTCACACACATTCACTACTAACACAATGAAAAGCTATTTAAATATCCCAATGTGTTGCTGAAAGAAGATGCACCAAAATACAACAGCTAGAGTCCATGAAAGGAGAGGCCGGGTGGGGGGTGCTTGGCTTTTTCCCAGTGATTCTGCACTTTGGGAAAGGACTCAAGAGGAAAGGTACGCTCCACATTTCGGAAATGACCTGGTTCAGGAGTCTGGGCAGAAATGCGGGAGCTCCGGTGATGAATAAGAAAATAGGAGCAGTGGCAACTCCTCCAACGACCAACTGGAGGTGTTGGTGGATTGACAGCCAATGCAGATCAGTGAAGACAGTGGTGATGATTGAGCAGGACCTGGTGTGAAATACATGAGCAGCAGAACTTGGAATGAGCTAAAGTTAACAGTGGATGGAGGGTCGTAGCATTGGAACAATTGAGTCTGGATGTGACAAGTGCACAGATAAGGGTTTCAGCTGATGAGATGATGCAAGCATGGGAGGGGAGGGGTGATATCATAAAGTTAGAGTAGGCAGTCTTTGTGATGAAGGATATAGAATCGAAAACTCAGCTCAAGGTCAAGACAGGAACAGTCTGGTTCACATAGACAGCAAGCAGGGAGGGAGATGGAATCGATGGCGAAAGGTACCGAAGTTTGTGATGGAAACAGAAATGCAGTTTATCGATGTTTAACAGAAATGAATACGGCTCATCCAAGTTTGGATGTTGGACAACCAGGGAAAATGAACCCTATCATAGTCAGAGAGGTCATCATGTGACTTTGATGACAGCTTTTACACTGCTGTGGCAGAGTGGAATATAGCATTGCAAGATATTACTCTATAAATTTACACTGTTGTATTAATTTATGCACTAAATATACAACAGGTTACCAACTCTATTAAATTTAACAAAAAAAAGCATACTCTTGCATTGCTGGGGAAATCCAACTGTTGGGCTAAAACGTTAACCCACAGTCAAACTTCAGTAACAGGAATCCATGGAACATACTTGATAATGGACTGCATAAAATAAGGCTTACTGTTGCATTATTCGCCGAGGACAATGTTTGTAAAGTTTGGATTGAAGTCACATTTAAGGTTAATCCTGTAATCAAAGAACGTGTAATCTATTGAACTGTCACAAAAATCTAAATTGTTACGAAGAGATACCAGACATTTCGCAGAGAACTCTCCCTGACCTGTTGTCATTGAGTTCTACGCCAACGATCTGATAAATGGGCAGTGCTCACTCATGTTAGTGAGGCAGAACTTTTGTGAGATAATGCTGGAGCACTACAAAATGTCTGCTCCTAGATTAGACCCAACAACCAGCAGTTTTAAATTATAAAGCCGACTAACAGGAGGCAACTGATAGGCAATAATACAGCATTTATGATTCTCACAAGAAGAACCTGCTTCCCCATCTGATTTGTTTTAGGTAAGCAATATAAATTAAGGCAGATCAAAGTCCAGGCTACAAGTCCCAAATATTACAAAGTACAAACTCCCTGTAAGATTCAAAAATGGAGTTCTATGTGGCAGAATTCCATAGAGGTGACAGTTTAGAGGCCCAGAATCTGGTAAAACAACTGTTCTCAACACATATCAATAGAATGCAGTGTGTGTACACCATTGGGATAGTGTGTGTACTATTCTGAGAAACCAATCTCACTCTACCACATACTTTTTACAGGAATACCTGGGAAGAAGAGCAAACAGGATGCTGGTGTTGCACCCTTTGTACCACATCACAAGTTTCCAATTCCAGTCTTACACAAGAATTACACCACAAAAACAGGCCAGTCGACCCAACAATTCTGCATTCACATTTAAGTTCCAGGCGAACAGTTCTATAAATCACATTTACTCACCATTTCCATTAGCCTTCAATTCCTTTTCCTTCATTGACCTATTCAAACCCATCTCAAATGTTGAGTTTCTACATGAACCATGAATGCTGAAAGTGAACTCAACTCTAAAACCTTCAATTCTTGACTGAACGTCTTCTACTCTATCCCATTCTTTTATAATTTTAAACACTTTATTATATTGCTGTATGACTGTGATTGGATTCCTCCCCCCCCCCCCCCCCCCCCCAACCAAAGTGTTGGGAACGAATCGTTCCACAGACATGTTTGTGAATATTACATTTTCTGTATGTTTGATCAGTAATACACAGAAGAAATGCCCACTGAAAATTCATCTTTTAATTTTGAATCTAGATGGTGTTATATGTTATGAGCAATGAAACTTGGTGTTTCTTTATATTGATACAGTTTGATATATAACGTATCCAATGCTTGCAACACAGGATACCACCCCAAGCTGCTTCACAGGAGCAGAATTAGACAAAAATCAACACCAAGCAAAATGAGATTTTTGGACAAGTGACCTAAAGTTTAACTAAGAATATAGGTTTAAGGAGGTTCTTAAAGGAGGAAAGAGGGGAATAGGGAGGGAATTTCAGAGCTTAGGGCCTGGATGGTTGAGGGTATGAATGTCAACAATATTGTGTACAGTCCTGGCCCCCTTACTTGAGGAGGAATGTAGTTGCATTGGAGGCAGTTCAGAGGAGGTTCACTAGATTGATTCTAGAGATGAGAGGTTTATTTTACGAAGAGAGATTGGGCAGTTTAGGCCAATAATCCCTGGACTTCAGAAGAACGAGAGATCTAATTGTGGTGTACAAGATGATAAGAGGGATTGACAAAGTAGAAAAAGAGAGGTTGTTTCCTCTGGTAGGGCAATCTAGAACAAGAGGTCAATTTTAGGATAAGGGGTGGCAGATTTAAAACAAAGAGGAGGAGAAATTACTTCTCTCAAAGGGTGATGAGTCTGTGGAATTTACTACCCCAGAGTGCGGTGGATTTTGGGACTTGAGTAAAATTAGTAATAGTTTGAAGGGCTTTAGTGAAAGGGCAGGTAAGGAGTTGAGGCCAAGATTAGATCAGCCATGATCATATTAAATGGCGGGGCAGGCTCGAGGGGCTAAATTGCCTACTCCTGCTCTGAGTTCTTATGGGACAAAGAGAGTAGAGAATGTACAAGAGACCACAATTGGCAGAAAGCAGTGTCCTTGAAGGGAAATACAGTAGAAAGAGGTTGCAGTGATAGGGAGATGTGGGTTAAGATACAGGCACCAAAGCCTTGATTAAGTTCGTGAAGAGCAGAATATGGGAGGCTGACTCGGAGAGTATTGAGTCTGGAGGTAACGTGGATGAGTTTGAACAGCAAATAAACTGATGCGAGAGTGGAGATAGGTGATGTTGTGGAGGTGGATGTTAACTGGTGTTTGTGATGGAGAAGATATGGGTCCAGAAATCAACTCAGGTCAAATAGAACATACAGGTCGCAAACAGTCTGGTTCAGCCCGAGACAGTGGCCAGGCAGGCATATTACGTGTGTGATGGAATCGACTGCGAAAGAATGGAGATTACGGCAAGAGCTGAAGTTAACACCTTCAGTCTTCCAAAATGGAGGAAATTGTAATTCAACCATGTCAGACAAGCAAGCCAACAAGACAATGGAGACATCAAGACAGATGGTCGTAAGGTAGAGCTGGGTGTTGTCAGTGCAAGTGTGGAACTTGGGCGGCATAGTGGCACAGTGGTTAGCACTGCTGCTTCACTGTACCAGGGACCCAGGTTCAATTCCAGCCTCGTGTGACTGAGTGGAGTTTGCATGTTCTCCCCGTGTCTGCGTGGGTTTCCTCCAGTTGCTCCGGTTTCCTCCCACAGTCCAAAGATATGCGGGTTAGGTTCATTGGCCATGCTAAATTGACCCTTAGTGTCAGGGGGATTAGCAGGGTAAACAGATGGGGCTACGGGGATGGGGTCTGGGTGGGATTGTGGTCAGTGCAGGCTCGGTGGGCCGAATGGCCTCCTTATGCACTGTAGAGATTCTATGATTCATATCTTTTCAGAATGTTACTGAGGGGCAGCATGTAGATTCAAAACAGGAGAGGCCCAATGGACAGATCCTCAGGAGACCTCGGCGGTAACAATGTGGTGGCAGGAAGCAAAACCAATGCAGGAGATTCTCTAGCGACAATTAAATCACCCATTAATTTTCTATACTATTTTCTATTGTATTTCGAAGGGAATACAAGTCTCATCAATACAATCTGTCCTCATAATTTATCCCCTTATGCCAGAATATCATTCAGATGAGTGCATAACCATTATCCCTATTTTCGTCTTCTTGCTCCTATCAAAGTCTACAGAGATATTGTGAAAGATGAGGAGACACGGTGCATAATGGTCAGTCACTCAGGATATCTTTCATTAAAGCCTTTTGAGTATTCTGGCATGAAGGGTGATAATGGCAGATCTGGAGGGGGCAGGGATAGTATCCAAACCCATTACAACATCAGGCAGCGTGGAAGCCAGGAAGAAAGTTAGAGTTGTAAACAGTTTAACAGCAATGGGATCCAGTGAGAGTTGGAACTCAAGGATAAGATGAGCTCAGAGAGAGCTCTGAGAATAGTAGAGAGACTACAGAACTATGCAGGCTCATGGTTAAGGCAGCGGGAACACCTTGTCTTAGCAGGCAAGAATGCCAGAGAGATAGCTGAACAAATAGGCGCAATCTTTGTGATGTAGTAGTCCTTGCAACTGTTGTTCGCGCAGGTGATGGGGAGGAGAGACAAGGAGGATGGAGGAGACAGTTGGTAGTGAAGAAACACTAGGGATGATCCTGGAATACTGAACATGCTTTGAAATAGAGCAGGGCCCGATGGTGCACTATGTGGTCCAGCCAGAGCTGGCAATAAATGGTTAAACCAGTTGTGCATCAGATACTTAGGCGCAGAAGGCCATCCAACCCCACCATTTAATTAGGTTATGGCTGGTCTGTAGCTCAACTCTGCTTATTTGTCTTAACCGATTAAAATTGATTTCGATTTTGAAAATTCCACTTGTCCCAGCATCCAAAGCCTTTCAGAGAAAAAAGGATTTCCAGTAGTATGTGTGAAAAAGTGTTTGCTGATTTCCCTCTGGCCTGGCTCTAATTTTAAGATCATGTCCCCTCACCCTCTCAAAATGAGATTCTTTCTCTGCATTATCGACTGAATCCCTTTAAAATACCTCAATCAGATTACCCTTCAATTTTCTACACTCAAAGCAATGCAGCCAACCTCCTTCTGCATTGTAGGGATTCCATGAAATTAACCTGCCCTCATAATTCAACCCTCTAAGCTCCATTTGAAGGGAGGGGTGGAGAATGTAGGGGAACATCGAAGATGGGGAGGGAGAGTGTAGGGGTTTTCCTGGGAGCATTATAGTTAGAGACGAGGGCGCGATGAATCAGATCAGGAGCTGGAGGGAACATCGTGGCACAAGTGGCGTTGACTGTGATGGAGGCAAGGAGCACAGAGGAGATACGCAAGATGGTGGCGAGATGAACATGGGCAGCAGAGCTAGTCGCGACCCACAGGTTTGAAAGCCGGTGGAAGTTTGGGGCGAATTTAGAATGTGCAGAGATGCCATTTTTTTTTCAATGAAAAAGGGGCGATTACAAATGATTCGCAGGAAGTTCCAGTACACGCGTACGCAAAGCGTGACAGTTTGGGGGGGGGGGGGGAGATACACCGGCCCCACAGGCGTTGGGAGCATTTTTTGAGAAGCTGGAGTTGAATGGATATGGTCTGGCTGAGGGGGGGGGTGGGGGTCGGGGGCGCGCATGCGCGCCGCGCCCGGGTGGGGAGGCCAAGCTGCAGCGGGAGGCCGAAGCCCCGGGTTACCGCTCGCTCCGCAACCCATTTGGCGGCCATCCCGCCCCGCTTTTTTTCCCCCCCCCTCTCTCTCCTTCACACACCGCGGTGCCACTCAAATCCACATCCGTCCGCCCCGCTTTCCGAGGCGATTGAGTGACGTGGGGGAGGGGGCAAAAAAAGCAGCAAACTTGGACGCATTTTTTTGTGTCTTTTTTTTTCCCGGCCCCGCGCGACACCCGCAGCTACTCACCTGAAGACGCCATGTTGGAGAATGACCACTGACAGAACCCGGATGTCGGAGTCACGTGACGCTCAAACTTCTTGGCAGTTGGCAGGTAAATCTTGTGGTTCGCGCGCCGCTGTTTCATTTTAAATGAAGCGCAGGCGGGCGTTTTTCTTTTCACTGTTTTTTTCGTAAGTCATGCTCACAGTGACCGTTTTTAACACAAGCTTAGACCCCAGAACTTGCAAAAACTAGAAACACGTATCAGTTTATCTGTGGAGAAACAGAAACCAATCCAGTATTTCCAGGGTCTTTTTGTTTTCAGCTTTGTAGCACTGACAGAAAGTTCCTTTTGTGTGAGTCAGTTTGCATCTGATAAATAATCTTGTCGATTTACGGATCTACAAATTAATACCAGCTTTTCCTTTGGCACAAATCCCAACTTCTGTCCAGTTCTTACTTATCTACATTTTGATTTGATTTATTGTCACATGTATTGACATTAAGTGAAAAGTATTGTTTCTTGTGTGCTATACAGACAAAGCATACCGTTCATAGAGAAGGAAAGGAGAGAGTGCAGAATGTAGTGTTACAGTCATAGCTAGGGTGTAGAGAATGATCAGCTTAATATTTGATTTGATTTATTATTGTCACATGTATTGGGATACAGTGAAAAATGTTATTTCTTGCGTGTTTTACAAAGCATACCGTTCATATAGAAGGAAAGGAGAGAGTGCAGAATGTAGTGTTACACTCATAGATAGGGTGTAGAGAATGATCAGCTGAATATCTGATTTGATTTATTATTGTCTCGTGTATTAGCATACAATGAAAAGTATTGTTTCTTGCGCACTATACAGACAAAGCATACCATTCATAGAGAAGGAAACGAGAGAGTGCAGAATGTAGTGTTACAGTCATAGCTAGGGTGTAGAGAAAGATCAACTTAATGCGAGGTAGGTCCATTCAAAAGTCTGACAGCAGCAGGGAAGAAGCTGTTCTTGAGTCGGTTGGTACGTGACCTCAGACTTTTGTATCTTTTTCCCGACGGAAGAAGGTGGAAGAGAGAAAGATCAACTTAATGTGAGGTAGGTCCATTCAAAAGTCTGATGGCAGCAGGGCAGAAGCTGTTCTTGAATCGGTTGGTACGTGACCTCAGACTTTTGTATCTTTTTCCTGACGGAAGAAGGTGGAAGAGAGAATGTCCGGGGTGCGTGGGGTCCTTAATTATGCTGGCTGCTTTTCCCCGAGCAGCGGGAAGTGTAGACGGAGTCAATGGATGGGAGGCTGGTTTGCGTGATGGATTGGGTTACCTTCACGACCTTTTGTAGTTCCTTGCTGGTCTTGGGCAGAGCAGGAGCCATACTAAGCTGTGATACAACCATAAAGAATGCTTTCTATGGTGCATCTGTAAAAGTTGTTGAGAATTGTCGCTGACATGCCAAATCTCCTTAGTCTTTTGAGAAAATAGAGGCGTTGGTGAGTTTTCTTAACTATAGTGTCGGCATGGGGGGGACCAGGACAGGTTGGTGGTGATCTGGACACCTAAAAACTTGAAGCTCTCGACCCTTTCTACTTCGTCCCCGTTGATGTAGACATGCTACCACCAACCCTTCCACTGTATCTATGTTGTCAAATTCCTTGACCAACATTCAGTGCTGAATGAGTCAAAACTTCATTCAATTAAACATTGGAAGGACTGAAACCTTGGTTTTCGTTCTCCTTTGGTTGTTGCTGGGGGTTTGGGGGAAAAGTCCAGCACAGGGGTTAGCAGAGTCAAGCTGTGCAGGAGGGAAACCACAAAAAACTTCTCTATACAAAGGCTGGGTATAAGTGTGGAGTTTTCTCCACAAAAAGCAGTAGATGCTATCTTAATTAATAACTTTAAATTTGAGATAGATTTTTGCCAGCCACTAACTGATGAAGACAGCAAGCTAACATACTGGCCACTTTTCCCTTCCATGGGCACAAACACACTGTTCCCCCTTTAAAATGAAGAGCTGCACAACTCAAACCGGACTATGGTTAAGGGGGGTGGCATTAATTCCAAATCATGCAGTATGTATCACCATTTCCCCAAATAGCAATTACCTGTACACACAACCTTAAATCCCTTCCTTCACTGTAGATAGTGTTGTATCCAACAGATTGGCCACATCTGTCGTCCTTAAGTGTTCTGGGCCTGTCAATGATCCTAGTCCCACACCAATGTGATTGACCTTTAACTGGCCTAGCAAGTCACACAGTTGCATCAAACTGCTACAAAGCATAATACCTTATTCGGTCAACTTGGGATGAGTAATAAATGCCCATTCATCAGTGCCCCTGTCATCGGGCTCAATATCCACCCCTCTATCACTGGTGTACCTTGGTTGCAGCATGACTAAACTACAAGATGGATTGCTCACTGAATTAGTAATCCAGGACCCCACATTGTTCCAGGTGCATGGATTCAAATTCCACCACAGCAGCTGATGGAATTTAAATTCAATTAATAAAATCTGGAATTGAAAGCTAGTTTCAGTAATGGTGACCATGAAACTGTCACTGATTGTCATAATGTTCTTGCCAAAAAGATTGGTTCACTAATGTTCTTTAGGGAAAGAAATCTGCTGTCCTTGGTCTGGCCTACATGTGCCTAGGGGCGGCACGGTGGCACAGAGGTTAGCACCGCTGCCTCACAGCGATGGGACCTGGGTTCGATTCCCGGCTTGGGTCACTGTCTGTGCGGAGTCCGCACGTTCTCCCCGTGTCTGCGTGGGTTTCCTCCGGGTGCTCCGGTTTCCTCCCACAGTCCAAAAGACGTGCTGGTTAGGTACATTGGCCATGCTAAATTCTCCCTCAGTGTACCCGAACAGGCGCCAGAGTGTGACAACTAGAGGATTTTCACAGTAACTTCATTGCAGCGTTAATATAAGCCTACTTGTGACTAATAAATAAACTTTACTTTTACATTACATGTGACTCCAGACCCACAGCAATGTGATTAACATTCCTCAGCTAAAGGGCAATTACGGATGGGTAACAGGGTGACAAATACTGGCATTGCCAGCGATGTTGGCATCCTCTTAAAGAAACAAAATCACCAAGGTGACCTCCACACCAGTTCCTTTTTATGACCTCAACCACAAAGACAATAACAGAGGTATTATGGGAGCACCACCTCTCAGTTCGCTCGCAAGTCACACAACAAACTTGCTTTGATATAGATTAAAGGAAGAAAGGCTTGAATTTATATAGTACCTTTCACAATCTCAAGACCTCCCAAGCACTTTAGTGCCAATTAAGCAGTTTTTGAAAATGCCACAGCCAGCCCTATGCTTGGCAGGATCCTGTGAACATCAGTGAGAGAAATGATCACATAGACTCTTTTCATGATTTTAATTGTGAGCTAAGTATTGGCTGGGGCAGCAGGGAGACATCCTGCCATGGGATCTTTTGCATCCACCTAAGAGGATAGATGTACCATTCGAAAGATGGTACCAGTGACTGCTGACACTGCAGTGTAGTGCTCCCTCAGCACTACACTGCAGTGTCAGCTGAGATTATGTACTCATATTTTGGAGTGGGGCTTGAACCCACCACCTTCTGACTCAAGGAGGCACGGTGGCACAGTGGTTAGCACTGCTGCCTCACAGGATTGAGTTTCAGAGCCAGGAGGTCATGTTGCAGCTGTACAAAACTCTGGTGCGGCCGCACTTGGAGTATTGCGGACAGTTCTGGTCACCACATTATAGGAAGGATGTGGATACATTGGAAAGGGTGCAGAGGAGATTTACTAGGATGTTGCCTGGTATGGTGGGAAGGTCTTATGAGGAAAGACTGAGGGACTTGAGGTTGTTTTCGTTAGAGAGAAGAAGGTCAAGAGGTGACTTAATAGAGGCATACAAGATGATCAGAGGATTAGATAGGGTGGATAGTGAGAGCCTTTTTCCTCGGATGGTGATAGCTAGCACGAGGGGGCATAGCTTTAAATTGAGGGGTGAGAGATATAGGACAGATGTCAGAGGTAGGTTCTTCACTCAGAGAGTGGTAAGGGCGTGGAATGCCCTGCCTGCAGCAGTAGTGGACTTGCCAACATTAAGGGCATTTAAATGGAGATTGGATAAACATATGGATGATATTGGAATAGTGTAGATTAGAGGGGCTTTAGATTGGTTTCACTGGTCGGCGCAACATCGAGGGCCGAAGGGCCTGTACTGTGCTGTAATGTTCTATCTTCTACAGCGCCAGGGACCCGGGTTTGATTCACGGCTTGGGTCACTGTCTGTGTGGAGTCTGCACGTTCTCCCCGTGTCTGCGTGGGTTTCCTCCGTGTGCTCCGGTTTCCTCCCACAGTCCAAAGATGTGCTGGTTAGGTGCATTGGCCGTGCTAAATTAACCCTAGTGTCGGGGGGAGTGGCAGGGTAAATGCATGGGGTTATGGGGATAGGGCCTGGGTAGGATTGTGGTCGGTGCAGACTCATTGGGCCGAATGGCCTCCTTCTGCACTGTAGGGATTCTATGAGAGAGTGCACTCTACTTAATCAAAGCTAACACTATTCTTTAATTCCTGTTCCTTCATCACTTAGCCAAGATCTGAGAATTTCCTACCTAAGGCAAGTGTGGAAATTCCATCACCACAAAAACTGCAGTGTTTAGAGGAGAAGGCCTCGCACTTTCTCAGGGCAACTAGGGATGCAGGAAATAGATACCCTGCCAGTATCGCCTCCATCCCAGTAAAATATGCCGAGACATTTTACTAAAATTCACACTGAAACATTGCAGGAAAGTTAGGAGAGCTGGCCAAAAGCTTGGCTTAAACAATGGTCACGATCTTACCTGCTGTTTATGCCAGGCTTCCGCTGCAGCGAGATCGGAGAATTTGGCAGCCAGCCAAGTCTCCGTTCACTGCAGCGGGATGGGAAAATCCCGTCTGCGTGAACGGGGTAAGATTCCGACCAATGGGTTTCAAGGAGGATTTTAAAGATGGAGATAAAAGGGAGGGAGGTGGATGTATTTGGGAACAGAACTCCAAAAAAACAAGGCAACTGAAGGCCCTGTTACTCGTGGTGAAGTGGAGGCAGAGAGGGAATACTTAGGGGGCCTGAGTGAGAGGATCACACTATGCCGAAGAGAACATAAACCCAAAGGTTGGATGGGGTAGGAAGCCTTGGAAACATTTGTAGAAGGGGATGTGAATTTTAAATTTGATTTGTTTGTAGATGGGGTGCCAGTATAGAACAGTAATGGGAGCACTAACAAATGGGACCAAGTGTGGGTCAGGTTGTGGACTGTGAAGTTTGGGCAGTTTGGAGTTAATGGCAGTCAAAATGTTGGCAAAGAGGGCATTAAGTAATTGAGTCTAGCGATGGAGGCACAAATCTGGCTTTCCATAGTGGGTGAAGTGGGGAAAGGTAAGATAGGAAGATGTGCTGGGGTGGAAGTGACTTGTTTTAATATTGCCTAAAATATGGGGTTTGAAGCTCAGCTGTGGGTCAAACAGGAAGCCAAGGCTTTGACATTACACAGAAATTACAGCTTTGAAATGGGCCATTCAGCCCAACTGGTCCATACTGTCCTTTAAGCTTCATACAAACACCCTCATACTGTAGTTCAACTCACACCATCAACATATCTTTCTATTCCTTCCTCCGTCAAGTGTTTTATCTCGTTTCCTCTTAAATACAATGCCATTTGCCTCCCCTGTGGGAGCGAGTTCCACATTCTGCCCGCCCTCTGGTAAAGATATTTCTCCTGAATCCCCCATTGGATTTATTAGTGACTGGCTTATATTTATGGCCCCTCATTTTGGACTCCTTGATAAGTGGAAACATCTTCTTTATGTTTACCCTATCAAACCCTTCTAAACACCTCTATTAGGTCACCCTCGGCATTCGCTTTTCTCAAGATTGTTCTCGATATTTGTTTGGGGGGAAATTGTGGCTTTTCCTCAACCGATGGTAAGAACTGACAAAATAAGCATTCTGGAAATCCGTAAATGTTCCTGATTGATACTGCTCGCATTGAACAGAATTTATTCTGAATTTTCTGATGACTTTCTGGCTGAATTTTGCCTCACGAATATTCAGTCTGGGGATCAGGGAGATAGTCCGCTGCTATTCAGTGTTTTACACTCTGAGGATCAAACACAGTCACACAACCAGGCAGCAAAGCGAATGGATCACTGCCCCACCCACTCTCAAAAATTAATAATAAATTAATTAATGATATTAAGACTTAATACATTATGTTAACAGTAATAACACTATTTTTCTAGCTGTATTTGCAGAGGTTGAGTGGAACATTTTGTGCAAGTATATTGGTTAAACCCGTTGTGTTAAGGGGCTACATTTCTCCTGGAAAATAATGGGTAGATCTCCCACTCCACCTGACGAAGGAGCAGCGCTCCGAAAGCTAGTGGCGTTTGCTACCAAATAAACCTGTTGGACTTTAACCTGGTGTTGTTAGACTCCTTACTGTGTAATAATGGGCGGCACGGTAGCACAGTGGTTAGCACTGCTGCCTCACAGCTCCAGGGACCCGTGTTCGATTCCCGGCCTGGGTCACTGTCTGTGTGGAGTCTGCACGTTCTCCCCGTGTCTGCGTGGGTTTCCTCCGGGTGCTCCGGTTTCCTCCCACAGTCCGAAAGATGTTCGGGTTAGATGCATTGGCCGTGCTAAATTGCCCCTTAGTGCCCCGGGATGTGTAGGTTAGAGGGATTAGCGGGGTAAATATGTGGGGTTAAAGGGATAGGGGCCTAGGTGGGATTGTTGTCGGTGCAGACTCGATGGGCCGAATGGCCTCCTTCTGATTACCTCCCTACATAGAATCTGCAGGGATTCTATATCTATATCTAAACAGAGGAAGAACAATGGACAATGGGGTATGAGATATGACGCAACAAACAATACTTTCTTAATTGTAGCAAATGCTGGCTCTCAGGAAGTGGACAGCATTTGCTATGTAACTGGAAATAATTATTGAAGGCCCCACACTGATGTTCTGCATGGCCTGCGTATGAAATCTGTCCACGTCCTGTATACCAAATAGAAGATTTTGAAGGCTGGAATTTTCTCTGTCACTTAGCTCCCCCATGTGGTGACTTTGGTTACATGTCAGGCTGCAAAGCTGTGGTCACAGCACCGCAAGATGAACAGGCCTTCCTTCACTCGGCAACCTAACTCTCCCATCTGCCTGCATTTTCAACATCTGTTCAGGAAAAGGGTTTCCAGTATTCAGTATTCTGCAAATAAATAACCACTTCCGACGAGCGCCTTTAAATTAGCTCTACCTAAAGCAGATAAAACACAGCAAAATAGAAGCAAGCTGTCAGCCCATTTGAAGGTGTTTTGCCAGCCTGGCAGTCGTGCCTCTTTAATTCCAACTTTCTCTTGGCACTTAATAGTGTATTATCAAGTGCACTGCCTTATTGTCAGAGGTGCCATTCTTCAGAGAAAAGGAATCATTATTTGGGGTGGCACAGTGGTTGGCACAGCTGCCTTGTGGCGCTGGGGACCCGGGTTCGATTCCCGGCTTGGGTCGCTGTCTGTGTGGAGTTTGCACATTCTTCCCGTGTCTGCATGGGTTTCCTCCGGGCTCTCCGGTTTCCTCCCACAGTCCAAAGATGTGCAGGTTAGGTGGATTGGCCATGTTAAATTGCCCCTTAGTGTTTAAAGATGTGTAAGTTAGGTGAATTGGCCATGCTAAATTGCCCCTTAGTGTCCAAAGATGTGTAGGTTAGGTGGATTGGCCATGCTAAATTGCCCCTTAGTGTCCAAAGATGTGCAGGTTAGGTGGATTGGCCATGCTAAATTGCCCCTTAGTGTCCAAAGATGTGTAGGTTAGGTGGATTGGCCATGCTAAATTGCCCCTTAGCGTCAGGGGGACTAGCAGGGTGTATATGAGGGATTACGGGAATAATGCCTGGGTGGGATTGTGGTCGGTGCAGGCATGGTGGGCTGAATGGCCTCGTTCTGCACTGTAGGGATTCAATGAACTCTATGAATAAAGACCCCGTCCACAGTGCTTCAGATCGATCCTGCAGCACGATTTAAAGAGCAGGGTAAGTTTTCCAGGTATGCTGGTCAACAATGAAAGAAAACAGATCGAGTGTTCATTCAACCATGCTGTGCACCAAATGGCTACTGTGTTCATCATCATCATAATGCCTGCAACCATGTGAGGGGGCAATGTCTTCTTCCAAATGACTTTTGCTGTTGCCCCTTTCTTCAAATACCCGGTTTGCCACTGATGTCTCTCAAACCCTTTGTGGCCTTGACATGGCATTGATGAGATTGTGCGTATCTGTACACCAAGCAGTCAAATCTTGCTGAAGTGTAGCATCTTGTGGCATGACCCATTGGTTAGACTTTTCCTGGAACCTTCAGCTCAAATACAGTCCCCGCCGCAATGTGCTGGAAATGTGAGCTGATAATGGCATGGTGAGTGTGTCAGGAACCGAAGTGAGCAATGGAACTGTCGTAAAGTAAAGTTAAAGTTTATTTATTAGTCACAAGTAAGGCTTGCATTAACACTGCAATGAAGTTACTGTGAATTCCCCTAGTCGCCACAGTCCAACGCCTGTTCGGGTCAATTGCACCCTAACCAGCATGCCTTTCAGACTGGGAGGAAACCAGAGCACCCGGAGGAAACCCACGCAGACACGGGGAGAACGTGCAAACTCCACACAGACAGTGACCCGAGCCGGGAATCGAACCCAGGTCCCTGGCGCTGTGAGGCAGCAGTGCTAACCACTGTGCCACCGTGCTGACATTTAAGGATTGAGAACTAAACAAAGGAATGATGGAGAGGGAGGATGAATTAGATTGAAATTGGGTACGGAAAGGAGAAACAAGCGAAGTGTGCATTCAGTAGAGTGCATACCTCAGCCACACTGTTTTAACTCAACATTATGACAATTACACAGCTCTTCCTTGAGGCTTTTCCCTTCTAGTTGATGCTCTATAACTAGAATGCTGAAAAAATAAACTTTTTATTACAAGCTTCCATCTCACTGAGGAGGCTTCAGGTTAATCCACATCTGACAACCTGCTCAGAAAACTCTGCCCACTTTTGACAGCTGTGACAAATTGCACCACGGCAGCTGGGACAATCTCCAACATTCCAAATCAAACAACCCGCACCATTCTTAAAAGAAAAAGAATTTGCTCCATCTCCCGATGTTAACAAAGCGAGTGTGGAGGTACAGCAAATAATTAGGAAAGCTAATCGAATGTTACTATT
The DNA here is from genome assembly GCF_964213995.1 of Mustelus asterias. Lineage (NCBI taxonomy): Eukaryota > Metazoa > Chordata > Chondrichthyes > Carcharhiniformes > Triakidae > Mustelus > Mustelus asterias. The sequence goes on along the minus strand of NC_135834.1, from coordinate 10,749,591 downwards.
TATTGTGAGGGGAATTGATTACAAAAGTAGGGAGGTTATGCTTCAGTTGTATAGGACACTGGTGAGACCACATCTGGAGTATTATGTACAGTATGGGCTCCTTATGTGATTAGCACTGTTGTCTCACAGTGCCAGGGACCCGGATTCAATTCCGCCCTCGGGTCACTGTCTGTGTGGAGTTTGCACATCCTCCCCATGTCTGTATGGGTTTCCTCCGGGTGCTCTGGTTCCTCCCACAGTCCAAAGATGTGCATGATTGGCCATGCTAAATTGCCCCTTAGTGTCAGGGGGACTAGCAATGGTAAATACATGGGGTTATGGGGACAGGGCCTGGGTGGGATTGTGGTCGGTGCAGACTTGATGGGCCGAATGGCCTTCTTCTGCACTGTAGGCATTCTATGATTCTGTGATTCTTATTTAAGGAAGGATATAAATGCATTAGAAGCAGTTCAGAGAAAGTTTCCTATACTAATACCTGCAATGGGCAGGTTGCTTTATGAGGAAAGATTGGACAGGTTAGGCTTGTATTCATTGGAATGTTTGCTTGAAGGGGTATTGTCAGGGCGAATATGGAGAGGATGCCTTCTCTTGTGGGAGAATCTAGAATTAGGGGTCACTTTAAAAAAAGGAGTTGCTCATTTAAGACAGAGATGAGGAGAATTTTTTTCCCTGAGGGTGGCGAGGAACTCTCTTCCTCAAAAGGCAGGGGAAGCAGAGTCTTTGAATGTTTTTAAGGCAGAGCTGGATAGATTCTTGATTAACAAGGGGGTGAAAGGTTATCGAGGTGGGCAGGAACATGGGGTTGAGGTTACAATCCGATCAGCCCACTCCTACTCGACCTACTCTCCTAACTCGGATGTAAAAAATCCAGGTTCAAAAACTAATAAGTTCTTCCTTGGGCCATACCCTGTCAAATTTTGTTGAAATAAGTCCATTCGTTTTTTAGATCTATTGTTTACAGACAAAAAGGGGCAAAAACATTACCTTTGCTCATCTTCAGTGGTGGAGGTAATTATCGTATCGTTAGGATGTTTACGAGCCTCCGCTTTCTGTGGTGAGTTTAATGGACAATTAATGTGCAAATCCCAGCAAGTTCTTAAAACGAAGGGGAAGCTAAAGGCAAGATGGTATTTGTGCAAAGCAAATGATGGAGCATTACAAATCAACCAGTAAGAGATTCATAAACCCCCATGAACTTGCTGGCCAGTTTGCACATGAACAACACAATGTATTGTTCTTTTCCTGGGAAGATTTGGCCCAGTGTGTGACATTCCTCTGTCTGCTATTTTAAGAAAATCATGAACCTATTTATCTTGGAAGGGATAACCCTCTCAGCCAAATAGCAGATGGGGAAATGTCATACAAGTCCATTGGTCGTGCAGTTCCCTGGAGCTGTTCCAGCTCTGCTGTCATCTCTGTTTATTTGTTTCAATGCCACAAATACACTTCGCAATCATAGAACGCTGACAGTGCAGAAAGAGGCCATTTGGCCCATCAAGTCTGCATCGATTCTCCGACAGACCATCCCACCCAGGCCCTATCCCCATAACCCCCACATATTTACCCCGCTAATCCCCCTAACCTACAGATCTTGGAACGCAAAGGGGAAATTTAGCATGGCCAATCCACCTAACTTGCACGTCTTTTGGACTGTTGGAGGAAACCGGAGCACCCGGAGGAAACCCACGCAGACACGGGGAGAATGTGCAAACTCCACACAGACAGTGACCCAAGGGCGGAATCGAACCCAGGTCCCTGGTGACGTGAGTCTAATTGCTGTGCCGCCGTGAATCAGTGAGTTGCTTCTGTGCTGTAGCCACTGTTCTCATATCGGTAAAAGTGGTAGCCAATTTGGGAAAAGCAAGAACTCACAAATAGCAATGAGATAAATGACTGGATGACCATTTTTTAAAATGATCTTTAGCCCTTCAAGCCCACTCCACCATTCAATGCGATCATGGCCGATCTTTTACTTTAATAATATTTCTCCCTTGCCATTTTTAATATGTAAAAATCTATCGATCGCAATCTTGAACATATCAATGAATGAGCCTCCACTGTCCTCTGGGACACAATTCCAAAAGATTCCACCTCCGACCGAAAAAATTCCTCCTCATCTCAGTTCTAAATGGCGTGCCCCTTATTCTGAGACTGCGTCCCGGATTCTAGACTTCCCAGCCAGGGGAAATGTCCTTCTACCTGGTCTAGCCCAGTCAGCATTTTGTATGTTTCAATGAGATCACCTCTCATTCTTCTAAACTTCAGAGAATAAGTGCCCAATCTATTTAATTTAATTGTTCCTCATCGGACAATCCCTCCATCCCAGGAATTGAGTGAATCTTTGTTATACTCCCTCTTTGGCAATAATATCTTTCCTTAGTTAAAGAGACCACAATACTCCAGATGAGGTCTTTATATAATTTCAGTAAGACATACCCCTTCAAGCAAACATTCCAATGAATACAAGGGCGGCACGGCAGCACAGTGGTTAGCACTGCTGCTTCACAGCTCCAGGGTCCCGGGTTCGATTCCCGGCTCGGGTCACCGTCTGTGTGGAGTTTGCACATTCTCCTCGTGTCTGCGTGGGTTTCCTCCGGGTGCTCCGGTTTCCTCCCACAGTCCAAAGATGTGCGGGTTAGGTTGATTGGCCAGGTTAAAAATTGCCCCTTAGAGTCCTGAGATGCGTAGGTTAGAGGGATTAGTGGGTAAATATGTGGGGGTAGGGCCTGGGTGGGATTGTGGTCGGTGCAGACTCGATGGGCCGAATGGCCTCTTTCTGCACTGTAGGGTTTCTATTCTATGATCTACATCTTTCTTTACTCCTGTCTTCAAAATCCTCTTGCAATGAAGGCCAATGTACCATTTGCTGTATCTATCTTAACTTTCAGTGACTCATGAACAAGAAGATCCAAGTCCCTTTGAAGTTCAACACCTCCCAGCTTCCCCATTTAAGAAATACTCGCATAACCTCACATTTCTCCACATTGTATTTCATTGGCCAAACATTTGCCCATTGCCTAGCTCTCCAAATTCCCCAAAGTCTCTTTGCGTCCTCCTCGCAACTCACATCTGCTCCTAGTTTTGTGTCGCCTGCAAATATTGGGGCCAATTCTCTCAAAAAGAATTCTAAGTGTCGGATTTGCGTAAAAACTGGACTAAATCACACTTTTTTTTTCAATGGGAGTTTCATTCTGAAACTCCCACACTCTGTGCACTGCAGAGTGCACCAGCAAGAGTCATGCTAAAAATCAGTGGGTGGGACCTATTCCCGCAGGAGAGACCGGCAGCACAGCACAGCACTGAGTGGGCTACTGCCGATCTGTCAGCGCCAAGATTGGTACAAGTGCAGTAGCCCCGCACTGCCGGCCTCCCGATTGCTGGCCAGCTTGGTCGCGAGTGGGGAGCTACTGTAAACCCCGCTGGAGTGAAATACTCCTGGTGGGGGTGGGGGGAGGCTAACGGGCCTGGAGACTTCAGTACCGGGCCCGCTAATGCCATTCAAATCATATTTAAACGAAGGGCTGCATAGATTATGCAGCTCCGCGCTCTGTGCTTGGGACCGGACACCCAGCATGGATCGCGCAAGTCAGGCGCTGCTTAAATCTCCCGGCCCACTGTGCGAACAAATCAGTGCAGCGGGATGGGAGAATTGCCCCCATTATCTTTAGTCCCCGCATCCAAATCATCGATATCGATTGTGAATGACTGGGGCCCAAACATTGCTTCTTGTAGGACACCACTAATCACAGCTTGCCAACCTGAAAATGACCGATTTATTCCTACTCTCTATTTTCTGTCCGTTAACTAATTCTCGATCCATGCCAGTATATTCTCCCCAATTCCACGTGCTCTCATTTTGTTCCCAACCTCCTGTGTGGGACCTTATCAAAGGTTTTCTGAAAATCTAAATACACCACACAACCACCAGTTCCCTCTTATCTATTCTGCTCGTTCCATCCTCAAAAAAACTCCAACAGGTTTGTTAAACATGGGGTGGAATGCTCCTATTTTCAGACTGAGTGCACTGGTGGGCAGCTCTCGTGGTGCCTGTTCTGCCGACCTGAATGGCTAGATTAATCCTGGCAGGCCGGCAGCTGATTTGTCTGCCCACCCTCAGCGGGTTTGAAAGTTCCGGCACCATATTTAAACACCAGTCCAGCACACTCACATCACTCTCTCTAGCCCCGTCTTCACCAGACCGTGTAGGATGGCAGCAACCCAGAGGGAAAAGGAAGAAGTCTGTTCCTCAATTCAACCTCCACCACCACCGAGTCCATCCCCTGCAAGAAGCCCATGCCCCACTTTTACCTCTGCCTCTGGAGTCTTCATCCATCCCCTCCCAGTAAATAATGTGCTATCCCTTTGACCCCCTTGTTTGTGAGCTTTTCACGCTGCCTTGTCGGGGGCCAGATTCCCTCCCCTCAGTCTTCCCTCTGCCTTCCATTGCTTGTCTTCTTCATCCTTGCCCCTCTGCCTGTCTACGTGAGCCCTCGCCCTTGCTCCCCACTCCTTGCACAGCCCTCCTTCCAAATTGCCCCCTTGCCAATGTCAGGCTCGCACTTCACCCCCGGTCAAACTTCAGACCTCTGTTGTGGTGGCTGCGTGAGTCCCACAGCGCCGTGCTGTCCAGATAGACACTGGTGTGGCACCAGGGGACAAGGAGACCCTGAACTCCCCAACCCCAGGCACAGCACTGATCCGAGACAGTGACACAGGAGGGTCCATGAGTCCCACAGCACGGTGCTGTCCAGATAGACACTGGTGTGGCACCAGGGGACAAGGAGACCCCTGTACTCTCCAACCCCAGGCACAGCACTGATCCGAGACAGTGACACAAGAGGGTCATGAGTCCCACAGCGCCGTGCTGTCCAGATAGACACTGGTGTGGCACCAGGGGACAAGGAGACCCTGAACTCCCCAACCCCAGGCACAGCACTGATCCGAGACAGTGACACAGGAGGGTCCATGAGTCCCACAGCACGGTGCTGTCCAGATAGACACTGGTGTGGCACCAGGGGACATGAAGACCCCTGTACTCCCCAACCCCAGGCATGGTACTGATCCAAGACAGTGACACAAGAGGGTCATGAGTCCCACAGCACCGTGCTGTCCAGATAGACACTGGTGTGGCACCAGGGGACAATGAGACCCCTGTACTCCCCAACCCCAGGCACAGCACTGATCCGAGACAGTGACACAGGAGGGTCCATGGGTGTAGTAGCATGGTGCTGTTCATGAAGACCGGCTTGGCATGGGGATGGAGGGCAGGAACCGGTCTGCCCCGGCAGAGTGGTGAACAGTGCACCTTGAGCAGCACAGCACTGTGACAGAAAGTTATTGCCCTCCCCTCAAAGTCTCTGGTGAAATGAGGACCACCTTGTCCACACACTCTTCAGTAATCGGGTTTGACACTGACACGATTACCCGCTGGCAGTGGGCACTGGCGGGCAGCTGTTTTAATGAGTAATTAAACAGTAATTGACCTGGGATTTTCCGTTGCCTGTCTGCCTTTACAGTTGGTGGGTGGGCTGATTGGCCAGGCGGCCTTTACATTTAACGCTGCAACCTCGATCCAGGGTGGGGTGAAAGGTCAGGGCTCAGATAAAATGAACAAATGTGTTTGGGGCCTGAGCTCCGTGTATGATCGTGCTGCCCAGACATCGTGCCATAGCTTTCCACTGATATTTATATTTGACAGGTCAGCAGCTCCCTCAGACAGGTCCACAGCAGCTGTCCCCCTGAGGGTGAACATTGGAAACCCCAGCCACACCCTCCCTGTTCTCAACACCCGCCCCACCCGGCAGCACTCAGACTTTCACAGAGCGTGTTTCACGCTGGACAGCCGTTAGTTGGCCAGTCAGCCTAATATTGCGATCTCAGGTGGGAAAAGGTTTTACTTCCGCTCCAGTCCATGCCAACTTTGGATGAGCCCCGAATGTAAAATTCAGGCCCATTATTCACCATAGAATCATAGAATCCCTATAGTGCAGAAAGAGGCCATTAGGCCCATCGAGTCTGCACTGACTCTCCAAAGGAGCACCCCACCCCTCTGCCCTATCCCTGCGCATTTACCATGGCTAATCCACCTAACCTATTCATCTTTGGACACTGAGGGGCAATTTAGCATGGCCAATCCACCTAACTTACACATCTTTGCACCATAGTGGGTCGGATCTCAAACAATGACGAGACAGAGAACAGGAATGAGATAGAGAATCTGGTGAACTGGTGCGGCAACAATAATCTCTCCCTCAATGTCAACAAAACGAAGGAGATTGTCATCGACTTCAGGAAGCGTAAAGGAGAACATGTCCCTGTCTACATCAACGGGGACGAAGTAGAAAGGGTCGAGAGCTTCAAGTTTTTAGGTGTCCAGATCACCAACATGGTCCCCCCATGCTGACACCAACTTGGTCCCCCCATGCCAACATTATAGTTAAGAAAGCCCACCAACACCTCTACTTTCTCAGAAGACTAAGAAAATTTGGCATGTCCTGCGCGCTCATGCGCAGATCAATCTGATACTGCGCGGGGCCAGGGAATTGTGGGCCACAGTGCATTTAGCATCAGGGAGAACCTCCTTTTGGATTTTCCCCGCCCCTGAGCGCCAGTGCTGGGCGGGAACCAGATTAGCACATTGAAATCATCATTGAATTATACTCTGGTTTTAAGCCGGATTCTCCCCTGCTCCCAGGATTCTCTGACCCGCAGGGACAGCGGGAACCGTGCGCTAAAAAGAGAAACCAGTCATGATGGCCACCTTGCGGGGTGGGCGGGGGGGGAGGCGGCGCTCAGAGGCCAATGAAGCTCTTGGATGGTCAGGGAAATGGCTGGGGAGCCATTGCGCCGACACCCCGATCTCCCAGTGTACTGGGAGATCTCCTGTCACCCCCCCCCCCCCCCCCCCCACTACGGGCTTCAGGACCCCTCAGCTGATTACCCCCCCCCTCCCCCTGTGGAGCTCCCTCCCCCCTCATAACTCCACCCCACTCTGGCTCCGCCCCCTTGGCACTGTAAAAAATATTGTGAGGTGTATTTCACAGTCCAAAAGATGTGCGGGTTAGGTGGATTGGCCGTGCTAAATTGTCCCTTAGTGTCCAAAGATGCGCAGGTTAGGTGGATTGGCCGTGCTAAATTGTCCCTTAGTGTCCAAAGATGCGCAGGTTAGGTGGATTGGCCGTGCTAAATTGTCCCTTAGTGTCCAAAGATGTGCAGGTTAGGTGGATTGGCCATGCTAAATTGCCCCTTAGTGTCCAAAGATGTGCAGGTTAGGTGCATTGGCCATGCTAAATTGCCCCTTAGTGTCCAAAGATGTGCAGGTTAGGTGGATTGGCCATGCTAAATTGCCCCTTAGTGTCCAAAGATGTGCAGGTTAGGTGGATTGGCCATGCTAAATTGCCCCTTAGTGTCCAAAGATGTGTAGGTTAGGTGGATTGGCCATGCTAAATTGCCCCTTAGTGTCCAAAGATGTGCAGGTTAGGTGGATTGGCCATGCTAAATTGTCCCTTAGTGTCCAAAGATGTGCAGGTTAGGTGGATTGGCCATGCTAAATTGCCCCTTAGTGTCCAAAGATGTGCAGGTTAGGTGCATTGGCCATACTAAATTGCCCCTTAGTGTCCAAAGATGTGCAGGTTAGGTGGATTGGCCATGCTAAATTGCCCCTTAGTGTCCAAAGATGTGCAGGTTAGGTGGATTGGCCATGCTAAATTGCCCCTTAGTGTCCAAAGATGTGTAGGTTAGGTGGATTGGCCATGCTAAATTGCCCCTTAGTGTCCAAAGATGTGCAGGTTAGGTGGATTGGCCATGCTAAATTGCCCCTTAGTGTCCAAAGATGTGCAGGTTAGGTGGATTGGCCATGCTAAATTGCCCCTTAGTGTCCAAAGGTGTGTAGATGAGAGGGATTAGTGGGGTAAATATGTGGGGTGACGGGAATAGGGCCTGGGTGGGATTGTGGTCGATGTCGGCTCGATGGGCTGAATGGCCTCCTTCTGCACTGTCGGGATTCTCTGATTCTAAGCTGGGAATCGAACCCGGGTCCCTGGTGCTGTGAGGCAGCAGTGCTAACCCATTGTGCCACCGTGCTGCCCTTTGCACGATGTGCCAACTTTTCTCATCTGTACTCATCCAATGATTTTGTGAAAGGCTTCCACGATTAGCGCTGCTCATTATAGAGCTGTATCTTCAGAGAGTTTATTTATTTAAGTTTATTTATTAGTGTCACAAGCAGGCTTATATTAACACTGCAATGAAGTTATTGTGAAAAGTGGAGTTTGAAATGGTCGCAGCAGTCTCAGTAGCCTGAGTCACAACACTGTGATTCAGTGATGGCTCGGGTGAAATATCACTAACTCTGTTCATTTTTATTTCATGGAAGCGTCCTTAATTCTATTGTGCTGGGGACAGTTGGTAAAGGCAGACATGTCTGAGCTCTGTTGAATGATAGCTTCCTTCCATTTCCGTCTGGATTGTCCTCGGTTGACTACAGACGTCACTGGATTTGTCTTTTATGCAGAGCACCACGCACTGAAAAGGCTTGTCTGTATAAATTAACCTAGCTGTTGAGACCCCTTCAATTTGAAACATCATTGTTTGACATCACTTCAGGATGAGAGAAGAATGGAACAGGTTTTGTTTTCGTTTACCAGCAAGGCTGAAAAGCTTTTCTTCATGGCCACACAGGGGACATTTTAACCGAGGGTGCCACCAGCAAATTCAAACACTTCAGACTAACCCAGGAAGTGGATCTGTTGGAAACCGAGATCCCCCATTGTCCTTGAGGCCCTGCTCACCAATATTTAGTGAGAAACTTCACCTAACTGGGGGAGTTCGGAAAGAGCCTTCTGGAAAACTCCTGACCCTCGCTATAAAGAAATGGCTGAAAGCGGAGAAAGGCAAGAACCTATCTGTGTGACTCAGAACGACTTGTGACTTAATGAAGCATTCAGAAGAAAATCATAGAATCCCTACAGTGCAGAAGGAGGCCATTCGGCCCATCGAGTCTGCACTGACAACAATCCCACCCAGGCCCTATCCCTGTAACCCCATGTGTTTACCCTGCTAATCCCCCTGACACTAAGGGGTAATTTAGCACGGCCAATCCACCTAAACTGCACACCTTTGGAGTGTGGGAGGAAACCGGAGCACCCGGAGGAAACCCACGCAGACACGAGGAGAATGTGCAGACTCCACACAGACAGTGACCCAAGCCAGGAATTGAACCCGGGTCCCTGGCGCTGTGATGCAGCAGTGCTAATCACTGTGCCACCGTGCCGCCCCTTTAGTCTTGATTTCAAATATTTTCTGCCTTCATTTTAAGTAACTTCAGGTACTGGCATCAAGTGATTCACTTCAGCATCAAGACTGAGACATTGGGATATGCTGCCATTTTGTCCTTTGAGTGTAAGCAGGATATTCCATCACCATGCAGCAGAATCTATTCATTCTCACCAACGGGGTGGGGGTGACTGGTTAGTGATATAACTGATTCAATCCCCTCATTAATCTCTGGCGTTCTGACTCCAATTATAGAGCTGCTATTGGGGATCAAATCTGTGACCTCCTGGTCCACATGATTCAGAGCTACATGAGATGTCACAAAGCATTCAGAAGCAAATGTCTCTGAACATACTACAGTGCAGAGAAGCCAATAGAAACAGTGGCAACAATAGATAGGATTATAGTAGGAAAAGTGAGTTAATCTATCATTGCTTTTTGTGGATTGTTCAAACAAATATAGCCCCTGGAACAGCTTGCTCCAAACCTCGATTATCCTTTGTTGCTGCTCTGGTGGCATGTCAGTCAGACATGAAACATAGAAACATAGAACATAGAACATTACAGCGCAGTACAGGCCCTTCGGCCCTCGATGTTGCGCCGACCAGTGAAACCAATCTAAAGCCCCTCTAATCTACACTATTCCAATATCATCCATATGTTTATCCAATAACCACTTGAACGCTCTCAACGTTGACGAGTCCACCACTGCTGCAGGCAGGGCATTCCACACCCTTACTACTCTCTGAGTAAATAACCTACCTCTAACATCTGTCCTATATCTCTCACCCCTCAATTTAAAGCTATGTCCCCTCGTGCTAGTCAACACCATCCGAGGAAAAAGGCTCTCACTATCCACCCTATCTAATCCTCTGATCATCTTGTATGCCTCTATTAAGTCACCTCTTAACCTTCTTCTCTCTAACGAAAACAACCTCAAGCCCCTCAGCCTTTCCTCATACGATTTTCCCACCATACCAGGCAACATCCTGGTAAATCTCCTCTGCACCCTTTCCAACTCTTCCACATCTTTCCTATAATACGGCGACCAGAACTGTACGCAATACTCCAAATGCGGCCGCACCAGAGTTTTGTACAGTTGCAGCATGACCTCCTGGCTCCGAAACTCAATCCCTCTACCAATAAAAGCTAACACACCGTACGCCTTCTTAACAACCCTATCAACCTGGGTGCCAACTTTCAGGGATCTATGCACATGGACATCCAGATCCCTCTGTTCATCCACACTACCAAGTATCTTACCATTAGCCCAGTACTCTGTATTCCTGTTACTCCTTCCAAAGTGAATCACCTCACACTTTTCCGCATTAAACTCCATTTGCCACCTCTCAGCCCAGCTCTGCAGCTTATCTATGTCCCTCTGTAACCTGCCACTTCCCTCCGCACTGTCTACAACTCCACCGACTTTAGTGTCATCCGCAAATTTACTAATCCATCCTTCCACGCCCTCATCCAAGTCATTAATAAAAATGACAAACAGCAGTGGCCCCAAAACAGATCCTTGCGGTACACCACTAGCAACTGAACTCCAGGATGAATATTTCCCATCAGCCACCACCCTTTGTTTTCTTACAGCTAGCCAATTCCTGATCCAAACCACTGAATCACCCTCAATCCCATGTGTCCGTATTTTCTGCAAAAGCTTACCATGGGGAACCTTATCAAACGCTTTGCTGAAATCCATATACATCACATCAACCGCTTTACCCTCATCCACCTCCTTGGTCACCTTCTCAAAGAACTCAATAAGGTTTGTGAGGCACGACCTACTCTTCACAAAACCGTGCTGACTATCCCTAATCAAATTATTCCTTTCCAGGTGATTATAAATCCTATCTCTTATAATCCTTTCCAATACTTTGCCCACAACAGAAGTAAAACATAGAAACTAGAAGCAGGAAGAGGCCATTCGGCCCTTTGAGCCTGCTCCGCCATTCATCACGATCATGGCTGATCATCAAATTCAATATCCTGATTTCGCCCCCCTTCCCCTCCATATCCCTTGATCCCTTTAGCCCCAAGAGCGATATCTAATGTCTTCTTGAAATCACACAACATTTTGGCCTCAACTACTTTCTGTGGTAGTGAATTCCACACATTCACCACCCTCTGGGTGAAGAAATTTATCCTCACCTCAGTTCTAAAAGGTTTACCCCTTATCCTCAAACTACGAGCCCTAGTTCTGGACTCCCCCACCATTGGGAACATTCTTTCTGAATCTACCCTGTCTAACCCTGTTAGAATTTTATAAGTTTTTCTGAGATCCCCCCCTCACTCTTCTAAACTCATAGAATCAGAGAATAAACTAACCATCTGAGTTCATCATAAAGAGAGTTTGCTGCAAGTTATTTCTAAAATTTGACCACACCAACTAAGACTAGACCACAGTCTAGTCTTAAAAACACGTCTGTTTCTGGACAGCTGGTGAAAAGTTTAGCTTGCCCCTCTCTCCTGCCTGCAACACTGATTACAAGGAAAGTTCAGATCAATGCAATGCAATTCTGCGTTCCTTTTAGTTGTACCTTTTTCTGTTGCAGTGTGCTTTTGAGCAATAACTGTGTCTGTCGGCATGGTGCAGTCATTAAAGGGGTGGCACAGTGGTTAGCACTGCTGCCTCACAGTGCCAGGGACCCGGGTTCGATTCCCGGCTTGGGTTACTGTCTGTGCGGAGTTTGCATGCTCTCCCCTTGTCTGCGTGGGTTTCCTCCGGGTGCTCCGGTTTCCTCCCACAGTTCGAAAGATGTGCTGGTTAGGGTACATTGACCTGAACAGGCACCGGAGTGTGGCGACTAGGGGAATTTCACAGTAACTTCATTGCAGTGTTAATGTAAACCTTAATTGTGACTAATAAATAAACTTCAACTTTAGCTTTTAATTAAACCTTCGTGAGCAGAAAGGACTTGCGTTTCTATAGTGACTTTAAAGATCAGGGGCAGGATTTTACACCCTCACTCGTCCCGAAATCTCGCCCGAGGTCAATGGACCTTTCCATGGTCTGCCCCTCGCCCACTCCGATTCCCCTGGCGGGCGGGATGGTAAAAGTCCGGCCCAGGACTTCCAAGATCGTTTCACAGCTCCAGCTAATGAAGTACATTTGATGTGTAGTAACAGTAGGAAGTCCAGTAGGCAATTTGAGGACACTGAAGTCCCACAATCAGCAATGAGATAAATGATCATAGCAGTTCTCTTGATTGGCATCCCATCCACCAGCTTAAACATTCACTTCTTCCACCACCGACGCTCAGTAGCAGCAGTGTGTACCATCTACAAGATGCACTGCAGCAACTCACCAAAGATCCTTAGACAGAACCTTCCAAACCCAAACACTCGAGCACCTAGAAGGACAAGGGCAGCAGACTCACAGGAGCACCACCACCTCTTAAGTTCCCTTCAAAACCACACACCATTCTGACTTGAAACTACGGGTGGGATTCTCCGATCTTATCCGTGGCCACAATACTGCCAGTGAGAACGGAGAATTTAGCGGCACAGGAGAATCCCAGCTGCGAAAGAGGATGGTGATTTTTGGCACATATCGCCATTTCTTCACTGTCGCTGGATGAAGCACTCTCCCTAACAGCACTATGGGTGTACCTACACGCCATGGACTCCAGTGGTTCATGAAGGCGGCTCACCTTCTCAAGGGGCAATGAGGGAAGAGTAACAAATGTTGGCCCAGCCAGCGACACCCACACCCCATGAAAGAATTTTAAAATATGACCATATCATCGGTTTTAGTGCAAATGTCAAATTCCTCTCCCTGCTGTTTAAAAGGTGACGTGAAGGAGTTTAAAATGAATCGATTCATGTCTCGGTGCTAATCCGGTCAGCCCCAGGGACCCAGGTTCGATTCCCGACTTGGGTCACTGTCTGTGTGGAGTTTGCACATTCTCCCCGTGTCTGTGTGGGTTTCCTCCGGGTGCTCCAGTTTCCTCCCACAGTCCAAAGATGTGTAGGTTAGGTGGATTGGCCGTGCTAAATTGCCCCTTAGTGTCCAAAGATGTGCAGGTTAGATGGATTGGCCATGCTAAATTGCCCCTTAGTGTCCAAAGATGTGCAGGTTAGATGGATTGGCCATGCTAAATTGCCCCTTAGTGTCCAAAGACGTGCAGGTTAGGTGGATTGGCCGTGCTAAATTGCCCCTTAGTGTCCAAAGATGTGCAGGTTAGATGGATTGGCCATGCTAAATTGCCCCTTAGTGTCCAAAGATGTGCAGGTTAGATGGATTGGCCATGCTAAATTGCCCCTTAGTGTCCAAAGATGTGCAGGTTAGATGGATTGGCCATGCTAAATTGCCCCTTAGTGTCCAAAGACGTGCAGGTTAGGTGGATTGGCCGTGCTAAATTGCCCCTTAGTGTCCAAAGATGTGCAGGTTAGGTGGATTGGCCATGCTAAATTGCCCCTTAGTGTCCAAAGATGTGCAGGTTAGATGGATTGGCCATGCTAAATTGCCCCTTAGTGTCCAAAGATGTGCAGGTTACGTGGATTGGCCGTGCTAAATTCTCCCTCAGTGTACCCGAACAGGAGTGTGGTGACTAGGGGATTTTCACAGTAACTTTATTGCAGTGTTAATGTAAGCCAACTTGTGTCACTAATAAATAAACTTAAAACCTTAATAGATTAGTGGAGAATTTGGGCCAAGCATTTTAAACAATCCTACAATGAGATTTTTGAGCTGAATTGAAACAATGCCACTAGGTGGCAATATTGTTGCACTCAGATTCATCTCATTCAGGTATCCATGAGGCACTATAGGGCCATCAGCAGCAGCAGTATTGTACTCCAGCACAATCTGTAACCTCAGGGCCCAACTTATCCCCCATTCTCCCATTACCACCAAGCCAGGGGATCAACCCTGCTTCAACTCAGAGTGCAAGTGGCATGCCCAAAAATGAGGTGCCAAATTGGCAAAGCTACAAAACAGGATTACCTGCGTGCCAAACAGCATAAGCAGCGTGTAATAGAGAGAGCTAAGTGATCCCACAACCAACGGATCAGATCTAGCTCTGCAGTCCTGCCACATCCAGTCAAGAATGGTGGTGGACAATTAAACAACTGACTGGAGGAGGAGACTCCACAAGTATCCCCATCCTCAATGGTGGGGGAGCCCAGCACATCAGTGCAAAGGATAAGACTGAAGTATTCGCAAAAGTGCCGAGTGGATCCATCTCGGCCTCCTCCGGAGGTCCCCAGATGTCAGTCTTTTGCCAATTTGATTCACTCCACGTGATATCAAGAAACAGCTGAAGGTACTGGATACTGCAAAGGCAATGGGCCCTGATAACATTCCAGCAATAGTACTGAAGACTGGTGCTCCAGAACTTGCCGCTCCCCTTGCCAAGCTCTTCCAGTACAGTTATAACACTGGCATCTGCCCAACAATGTGGAAATTGCCCAAGTATGTCCTGTACACAAACAGCAGGACAAATCCAACCCGGCCAATTACCACCCAATCAGTCTACTGTCGATCATCAGTAAAGTGATGGAAGGGGTCACCAGCAGTGCTATCAAGCAGCACCTGCTCAGCAATAACCTGCTCAGTGACGCCCAGTTTGGGTTTCGCCAGGGTCACTCAGCTCCTGACCTCATTACAGCCTTGGTTCAAACATGGACAAAAGAGCTGAATTCCAGAGGTGAGGTGGGAGTGACAACCCTTGACATCAGGGCCGCATTCGACCGAGCGTGGCATCATGGAGCTCTAGCGAAACTGGAATCAATGGGTATCAGGGGGCAAACTCTCCGCTGGTTGGAGTCATACCTGGTACATAGGAAGATGGTTGTGGTTGTTGGATGTCAGTCATCTCAGCTCCAGGACATCTCTGCAGGAGTCCCTCAGGGTAGTGTCCAAGACCCAACCATCTTCAGCTGCTTCATCAATGACCTTCTCTCCATCATAAGGTCAGAAGTGGGGATGTTTGCCGATGATTGCACAATGTTCAGCACCATTCGCGACTCCTCAGGTACTGAAGCAGTTCATGTTTAAATGCAACAAGGTCTGGACAATATCCAGGCTTGGGCTGACAAGTGGCAAGTAAGGGGGAGGCGGGGGTGCCTACCAAAGCAGGTCAAAGTCTAAGAATGCTATGGCTAATACCTCACCTCCTGACTCCCCAAAGCTCGTCCACCATCTACAAGGCACAAGTCAGGGGTGTGATGGAATACTCCCCACTTGCCTGGATGGGTGCGGCTCCAACAACACTCAAGAAGCTCGACACCATCCAGGACAAAGCAGTCTGCTTGATTGCTACCCCTTCCACAGTCCCTCCACCACTGACATACAGTGGCAGCCGTCTGTACCATCTACAAGATTCCATGCAGCAACTCACTAAGGTTCCTTAGGCAGCACCCCCCAAACCCATGACCACTTCCATCTAGAAGGACAAGGGCAGAGATGCCTTGGAACACCATCACCTGGAAGTTCCCCTCCAAGTCACTCACCATCCTGACTTGGGAATATATCTCCGTTCCTTCACTGTTGCTGGGTCAAAATCCTGGAACTCCCTCCCTAACAGCACTGTGGGTGTACCTACACCACATGGACTGACTGATGTCCAATAGCAATCCTGGAACTCCATCCCTAACAGCACTGTGGGTGTACCTACACCACATGGGCTGACTGATGTCCAATAACAATCCCGGAACTCCATCCCTAACAGCACTGTGGGTGTACCTACACCACATGGACTGACTGATGTCCAATAACAATCCTGGAACTCCCTCCCTAACAGCACTGTGGGTGTACCTACACCACATGGACTGACTGATGTCCAATAGCAATCCTGGAACTCCATCCCTAACAGCACTGTGGGTGTACCTCCACCACATGGACTGACTGATGTCCAATAGCAATCCTGGAACTCCATCCCTAACAGCACTGTGGGTGTACCTACACCACATGGACTGACTGATGTCCAATAACAATCCTGGAACTCCATCCCTAACAGCACTGTGGGTGTACCTACACCACATGGACTGACTGATGTCCAATAGCAATCCTGGAACTCCATCCCCAACAGCACTGTGGGTGTACCTACACCACATGGACTGACTGATGTCCAATAGCAATCCTGGAACTCCATCCCTAACAGCACTGTAGGTGTACCCACACCTCAGGGGCTGCAGCGGTTCAAGAAAGCAGCTCACCACCACCTTCTCAAGGGGCAACTAGGATTGGGCAATAGATGCTGGGTCCAGCCAGCGACACCCACATCCCGTGAATGAATTTTTAGAAATTCAGGAAATACTTACATGGGCAGTAATTTGTATCAGGTTGGAAATGATGGTGAGTGTCTGAGCGTTTCATGCCTTCAGATTGATTTATTTTCTCTGCCTGTATAACAAAGGTGATGAACCATTTAAGTGAAACGGGTGATAATTGCCAGGATGCTGACAATCGACTAATTGCACATCAGCAAGTTTACAGATTCTGTCGCCTGGTTTAATCAGTGATGTGCAATATTAGATGGTCTGTTGTTCTTTGATAATGAAACCCGAGACAGCTGGCACTCAAACCCCCTGGTTGGTCAGTAAAATAGTCATTGAAATGTCTCAAAGGCAGAAGCAGCTGCTTCTGTTTGCACTCTGCACCTAGCTTGGCCGTGCTTGCTGCTGCCACTGTGGGCCTGAGCTGTAAAGTGTTCCGCTCTCCAACACTTCAAGATCCTCCAGCTTCATCAGTGCACCATTCACAAAACAGAAGCTAACACGGCAAACTGTGAACATAGTGTAATGTACATAAACAGACAGAAGTATTCAATTAAAAGAACTCGTGGGTGGCACAGTGGTTAGCACTGCTGCCTCACAACGCCAGGAACCCGGGTTCAATTCCCGGCTCGGGTCACTGTCTGTGTGGAGTCTGCACGTTCTCCCCGTGTCTGCGTGGGTTTCCTCCGGATGCTCCGGTTTCCTCCCACAGTCCAAAGATGTGCAGGTTAGGTGTATTGGCCATGCTAAATTGCCCCTTAGTATCCCAAGATGTGCAGGTTAGGGGGATTGGCCATGCTAAATTGCCCCTTAGTGTCCAAAGATGTGTAGGTTAGGGGGATTGGCCATGCTAAATTGCCCCTTAGTGTCCAAAGATGTGTAGGTTAGGTGGATTGGCCATGCTAAATTGCCCCTTAGTATCCAAAGATGTGCAGGTTAGGGGGATTGGCCATGCTAAATTGCCCCTTAGTGTCCAAAGATGTGTAGGTTAGGGGGATTGGCCATGGTAAATTGCCCAATAGTGTCCCAGGGTGTGTGGGTTAGGGGGATTACTGGAGTAAATACATTGGGTTACGGAGATGGGCCTGAGTAGGATGCTCTGTCAGAGGCTCGGTGCAGACTTGATGGGTTGAATGGCCTCCTTCGGCACTGTAGGGATTCTATGATTCTAAAGTAAAAAAAAAACAGAATGCTGGAAAGAATCAGCAGGTCAGGCAGCATCTGTGTGGAGAGAGAAACACAGTAAGAAGTTTAACAACACCAGGTTAAAGTCCAACAGGTTTATTTGGTAGCAAAAGCCACACAAGCTTTTGGAGCTCCAAGCCCCTTCTTCAGGTGAGTGGGAATTCTGTTCACAAACAGAGCATATAAAGACACAGACTCAATTTACATGAATAATGGTTGGAATGCGAATACTTACAGCTAATCAAGTCTTTAAGAAACAAAACAATGGGAGTGGAGAGAGCATCAAG
This sequence comes from Mustelus asterias, assembly GCF_964213995.1. Lineage (NCBI taxonomy): Eukaryota > Metazoa > Chordata > Chondrichthyes > Carcharhiniformes > Triakidae > Mustelus > Mustelus asterias. The sequence continues at coordinate 10,731,622 of NC_135834.1, read as the reverse complement.
ACAGGCTAAAAAGATGTGTATTGTCTCCAGACAAGACAGCCAGTGAAACTCTGCAGGTCCACGCAACTGTGGGAGTTACAAATTGTGTGACATGAACCCAATATCCCGGTTGAGGCCGTCCTCGTGTGTGCGGAACCTGGCTATCAGTTTCTGCTCAGCGACTCTGCGCCGTCGTGTGTCGCGAAGGCGCATCGAGTCTGATGGCGCCTTTACATGGCCAATCAACCTAACCTACACATCTTTGGACTGTGGGAGGAAACCGGAGCATCCAGAGGAAACCCACACAGACACAAGGAGAACATGCAGACTCCACACAGACAGTGACAGCGCAGAGTCGCTGAGCAGAAACTGATAGCCAAGTTCCGCACACACGAGGACGGCCTCAACCGGGATATTGGGTTCATGTCACACAATTTGTAACCCTCACAGTTGCCTGGACCTGCAGAGTTTCACTGGCTGTCTTGTCTGGAGACAATACACATCTTTTTAGCCTGTCTTGATGCTCTCTCCACTCACGTTGTTTTGTTTCTTAAAGACTTGATTAGCTGTAAGTATTCGCATTCCAACCATTATTCATGTAAATTGAGTCTGTGTCTTTATATGCTCTGTTTGTGAACAGAATTCCCACTCACCTGAAGAAGGGGCTTGGAGCTCCAAAAGCTTGTGTGGCTTTTGCTACCAAATAAACCTGTTGGACTTTAACCTGGTGTTGTTAAACCTCTTACTGTGTTTACCCCAGTCCAACGCCGGCATCTCCACATCATGGAGAGAGAAACACAGAATTAACCTTTTAGGTTGTGACCTTTCCTCAGAACAGGAAAATGACGGCGATGAACAGCTTTTAAGCAAATACAGAACCCCAGAGGACAGGAATAGAACAGCTTCTGATCATTTGTTTTCTTCAATGTCAGCCCAATATGGCCGTACGGATTTAATGTCTGGCAAGGAGGTCTGAGCCAGGAAATTGTGGGTTCAAGTCCCACCAGCCCAGTGGAACCATAGAGATGATACAGCACGGCCATCTTGTCCACGCCAACACAGAAACACTCTTTCTAATTGCGGCACAGTGGTTAGCACTGCTGCCTCACAGCGCCAAGGACCTGGGTTCAATTCCGGCCTCGGGTCACTGTCTGCGTGAAGTCTGCACATTCTCCCCGTGTCAGGGAGACTAGCAGGATAAATACGTGGGGTTTGGGGATAGGGTCGGAGTGGGATTGCGGTCGCTGCAGACTCGATGGGCTGAATGGCCTCCTTCTGCACTGCAGGATTCTATAATAGACGTCTCAGCATTCTATGATGTGTTCAGTTTCATAAGCTCTTCAGTGTGCTGACTAGTACAAACTAGGACAGGACTAGGCAGAAGAAAATACTAAGCACTTCCCTCTCCACATTCTTTCCTGTGTGTACTCCACCTTACATTGTGCACATTCCAAGCGCTTCACACTCTGACAACGGCATTTTGTGTCCGGACCCTCCACTGGTGTCCTGAGTTGATGCACCCTCTCGTTTCCATTGAATTTACGTCCTTACAGTGGCTCTTTGCAGGCTTGCAAAGCCCTGTCCCAGTCCATCGGTCGTTGCAGGCACCAATGAGTTGAAAGTGCACATAGCAACACTTCAGAGTGAACTTGAGCTATCTTCTATTTTAATAAGTACATTCATTTTCAGCCTGTCGAGTATTTGTTAATAAATAGACAGAGGAATTTTGTGCAGGCACATTGTCACACCTTATGTACCCATTCCTGATGTACAGGCTGAGTGTGGATGGGCTGTTTAGCCATGGGGCGGGTGGGGAGGCATCACAATGGATCCTGTCACTGGCAAATTGCTTTGGTCCAGACCGCAGGAGTTACCGACACGGAAAAAGGACCTGAAACCTTCCCAGTTACAGTGTCACACTGGGCTTTCTCAGCCAATATCTGCAGCCGCTCTGAAAAGCTTGAGTGCAGTTTCAATCCACAGTAACTCGAGGCCCTCTCGGGGAGATGTGGAACAATGACCCAAGCTGGGAATCGAATCCGGGTCCCTGGCGCAGTGAGGCAGCAGTGGTTAGCACTGCTGCCTCACAGGCGCCAGGGACCCGGGTTTGATTCCCGGCTTGGGTCACTGTCCATGTGGAGTCTGCACATTCTCCCCGTGTCTGCGTGGGTTTCCTCCGGGTGCTCCGGTTTCCTCCCTCAGTCCGAAAGGCATGCTGGTTAGGTGCTAAATTCTCCCTCAGTGTACCCGAACAGGAGTGTGGTGACCGGGGGATTTTCACAGTGACTTCATTGCAGTGTTAATGTAAGCCTACTAGTGACTAATAAATAAAGTTTAACTTTAAAGATCCCACAGCACAGTATTAAAGGTGCGATATGAATAGCTGTGAAGTTATCTTAAAAAAAAGTTATGCATTTCTATAGTGCCTTTCACAACCTCAGGAGATCTCCAAACCACTTTACAACCAATGAAGGATTTCTGAAAGTTGTGACTGTTACAATGTGGGATCGAAGACAAAGGTAGATCTGTGATGTGCCAACAATCGCATTGCCTTCATGTTCTCTGCAGTTTTACTCAAACTGGACTGTACACTCAACAAATGCCAATTTGGTCATTTTAATATCCTATCTGCTCGACAATGAGACTGAAATTTTGCCACGACTTGGTTGTGAAACTCAGTCCTGATTACTCTCACTAATAGGCACTGCTCTCAAGCTGGCTCCAGCTACAGTCTCCACGCAAGATGAAACACACAGCAGACAAGTTACTAATAGCATGATTCACTCAGCAAGCCTTCCTGTTATTTTGTGGTCTGACCTTCTCTGAATGTGCTTCTGAAAATGTAGTTGTATCTGCCCCTTGCCAAGGGCCATCGAAACCACAGCAGCCAGAATGATCATTGAAAAGGGATGAAAGACGACACTTCTTGCTGAATTTGCACTTTGCCTGTTTTAGCAAAGTTCTAGGTGGTGACACACACGAACACTACACCCCTGAATACGCCTTGATCATTGTTTAGCTCCACTTACAAAATGCAAGTCACACCTTTCTTTAAAAGCCATGAGTTTGCTGAGAACCAGAAACTCTCTCACAAGCTGAATCACCTGAACATTTTCTCAGCCTTCAGCACATACCACCCTCGAGGTTCCAGGTTTGTGGAGGTAACATTAGACACAAGAAGTTTCACCAGATTGAAGTGTGCAGAAAACGCACTGACAATTGTCTTCCCAGTAAGAAGTCTAACAACACCAGGTTAAAGTCCAACATCCAGAGTGATGTAGCTTGCTGACACTCCATAGTGTGACCCTCAAAGAAACATCGAAGATAGGAGCAGGAGGAGGCCATTCGGCCCTTCGGTCCTGCTCCGCCATTCATCACCATCATGGCTGATCGTCCAACTCAATAGTCTAATCCTGCTTTCTCCCCATAACTTGATTCCATTTGCCCCAAGTGCTATATTCACTCACACCCCACTCACATCTGGCAAAAACACTTATATCCTGCAGTATAACTACTCATGTCCCACAGTGTGACCACCGACGCCCTCCAGAGCTCTCCTCTCCAACAGTGCCACAGTGTGTTCACTCACACCCTGCAGTATAACCATGCATATCCCACGTTGTGACCAGTTACATCCCACACGTGTGACCACTCACCCTCCATTGTAACCACTCATCTTCCGCAGTAGAACCACTTGCACCACAGTGTGACCTCCCAGAGATTATTACCACGCCAGCGAGGTGGCAGAATCAAAATCACCTCCAGTTCTGTCACCTTGATGTGGAAAACAATAATAGTGCCAGTTAGACCATAAGACCATACGATATAGGAGCAGAATTAGGCCACTCGGCCCATCGGGTCTGCTCCACCATTCAATCATGGCTGATATTTTTCTCATCCCCATTCTTCTGCCTTTTCCCCATAACCCTTCATTCCCTTATTGATCAAGAACCTATCTATCTCGGTCTTAAAGACACTCAATGACCTGGAATCCTCTGTGGCGATGAGTTCCACAGATTCACCACTCTCTGGCTGAAGAAATTCCTCCTCATCTCAGTTTTAAAGGAGCGTCCCTTCACTCTGAGGTTGGGTCCCTAGTTGAGTTCAAGTCTTTCCCGCGAGTGGAATCATCCTCTTCACATCCTCTCTGTCTAGGCCTCACTCCCTTCAGCACCGACACACAGTGGCGGCAGTGTGTACCATCTACAAGGTGCACTGCAGCAACTCACCAACGCTCCTTCCAAAACCAAGTCCTCAACCACCTAGAAGGACAAGGACAGCAGACACACGGGTGGTGCAGTGGTTAGCACTGCTGCCTCACAGCGTCAGGGACCCGGGTTCAATTCCCGGCTCGGGTCACTGTCTGTGTAGAGTCTGCACGTTCTCCCCGTGTCTGCGTGGGTTTCCGATTTTGTGGGTGCTCCGATTTTGTCTCTCAGTCCAAAGATGCGGGTTAGGTGGATTGGCCATGTTAAATTGCCTCTTAGTGTCAGGGGGACTAGCTAGGGTAAATACATGGGGTTATGGGTATAGGGCCTGGGTGGGATTGTGGTCGGTGCAGACTCGATGGGCCGAATGGCCTCCTTCTGCACTGTAGGATTCTATGAGAACACCACCACCTGGAAGTTCCCCTCAAGATCCTGGCTTGGAAATATATCGGCCGTTCCTTCATTGTTGCTGGATCAAAATCCTGGAACTCCCTCACTAACAGCACTATGGGTGTACCTACACCACATGGACTGACTGATGTCCAATAACAATCCTGGAACTCCCTCCCTAACAGCACAGTGGGTGTACCTACACCACATGGACAGACTGATGTCCAATAACAATCCTGGAACTCCCTCCCTAACAGCACTGTGGGTGTACCTACACCACATGGACTGACTGATGTCCAATAACAATCCTGGAACTCCCTCCCTAACAGCACTGTGGGTGTACCTACACCACATGGACTGACTGATGTCCAATAACAATCCTGGAACTCCCTCCCTAACAGCACAGTGGGTGTACCTACACCACATGGACTGACTGATGTCCAATAACAATCCTGGAACTCCCTCCCTAACAGCACAGTGGGTGTACCTACACCACATGGACAGACTGATGTCCAATAACAATCCTGGAACTCCCTCCCTAACAGCACAGTGCGTGTACCTACACCACATGGACAGACTGATGTCCAATAACAATCCTGGAACTCCCTCCCTAACAGCACTGTGGGTGTACCTACACCACATGGACTTACTGATGTCCAGTAACAATCCTGGAACTCCCTCCCTAACAGCACTGTGGGTGTACCTACACCACATGGACTGACTGATGTCCAATAACAATCCTGGAACTCCCTCCCTAACAGCACAGTGGGTGTACCTACACCACAGGGACTGACTGATGTCCAAAACTGGAAAGGTGGTCAACTGTTCTCGCTCCTGAGTTTAGAGGAGATGGATGCCTCAGCACCTCACCTCAGTATCTGCAAGCTCAGCACAGAGGTCTGTCAGTCTCAATTTCATACTCAGAGCAGCAGCTAAAGAAAGAGCTGAATTTCTATAGCACCTTCCACAAACCCAGAGCATCCCAAAAGCACTTTACAGGAAACATCGCATTGTTTTTGATTTGTAGTCAGGGCCCAGGTTTAACATCTCAGCAAAAGGCGGCACCTCTGATAAAGCAAAGTAAAAGTAAACTTTATTTATTAGTGTCACAAGTAAGGCTTACATTAACACTGCAATGAAGTTACTGTGAAATTCCCCTAGTCGCCACACTCCAGCACCTGTTCGGGTCAATGCACCTAACCAGCACGTCTTTCAGACTGTGGGAGGAAACCGGAGCACCTGGAGGAAACCCATACAGACACGGGGAGAACGTGCAGACTCCACACAGACAGTGACCCAAGCTGGGAATCGAACCTGGCTCCCTGGTGCCGTGAGGCAGCAGTGCTAACCACTGTGCCACCCTTGTAACTCCTAGCTGGCAGTTTTATCTCGGATACTCCAGGGTGGCTGTTATGTAGTTCCATTAATATCGGACTCTGGGTGAGGGACAACTACTCGGGACCCCCAGAGAATCATCCCATCCGCAACACTGAGCACGTCTTTCTTAGTCCGATAGGGTCTCATTTCTTCTGAGGGTTGTCCTGGGAATCCACCATGTAGGAGGAGTCTGGAGCACTGTGATCTCAGTGGGTTATGGAGCTGGAGATTACAGAGAGAAGGTGGGGACGAGGGAGGGATTGAACAGGAAGATGAGCATTTTAAAACTGAGGCATTACTGGACCAGGAACCAGTGTGTATTGGCAAGAACAGGAAGTAATGGATGAGCAGAACCTGGTGCAAGTTAGGATATGGGCAACAGAATTGCAGATGGGCTGAAGTCTGTGAAAAGTAAAAATAGTAGGCCGTCAGTTAGTGCGGAAACTAAATGATGTGAGGCAATACCCTCGAGGTGATCTTGGACTGACTGCTGTGAGTTTGGTGGTTTCACTCACTACCAATTTAATGCACATCCTTTAGCATAACTGGGCTATTCATTTCAGACAATAAGCAAAACAGAAAAGCATTCATTTACTGCCTGATAGCAATCGGGTGGGGGAACTCCTGAATGTTAGTGAAGCGTGGTTTAAACCTGCACACTGCATTCCTCAGGTGACATTCCCTGCTTCAAGAGATGACTAAAGCGATGGTTGTTGCACAGGATTTTTGACCAACACTTTTAACCAATTTCATTTATAAACAGACATTTATATAACCTCTTATGCAAAACAGATCACTGACACAGCATAAAAGCTTTTGATGCTTCACATTTCCTTCATTCTTTGATTTGATTTATTATTGTCACATGTATTGGGATACAGTGAAAAGTATTGTTTCTTGCGCGCTATACAGACAAAGCATACTATTCATAGAGAAGGAAAGGAGAGAGTGCAGAATGTGGTGTTACAGTCATAGCTAGGGTGTAGAGAAATATCAACTTAATATTTGATTTGATTTATTATTGTCACATGTATTGGGATAGAGTGAAAAGTATTGTTTCTTGCACGCTATACAGACAAAGCATACCGTTCATAGAGTACATAGGGGAGAAGGAAAGGAGAGGGTGCAGAATGTAGTGTTACAGTCATAGCTAGGGTGTAGAGAAAGATCAACTTAATGTGAGGTAGGTCCATTCAAAAGTCTGACGGCAGCAGGGAAGAAGCTGCTCTTGAGTCGGTTGGTACGTGACCTCAGACTTTTGTATCTTTTTCCTGACGGAAGAAGAGAGTATGTCTGGGGTGCTTCCTCACTCATTTAATAATGTTGTCGCTTTGACTCCTGGGTAGAGGTGTGGTCAAATAAATCTCCTTTACCAACATTGCTGTTAGGATTGAAAGACCCACAATATTTCCCTTTTGATTGCTGGCCCCACCCCAGTACAACCCCTGCTCAGAGAGTGGTCTTGTATTGAGTACAGGTTCACCGGTGCCGATAGCATCCTGACACCTAACTCATCTGAGTAGTCAATCCTCCTGTGAGCAGTGTTAACAGGCTGTGTAACCATCAGGGTGCCACACACAAGCCCAATCTTCTTCGCATCAAATAGACTTTCAGCCAAGCTCAGTGAATAATGATTAGGAGTGAAACTGCCTGATTTGAAATTTCTCAGCTTTTGTTTTCAAATCCCTCCATGGCCCTTTCCCTATCGTCGTAAAGCAGCCAGCATAAAGCAGCCAGCATAATTAAGGACCCCACGCACCCCGGACATTCTCTCTTCCACCTTCTTTCATCGGGAAAATGATTCAAAAGTCTGAGGTCGCGTACCAACTGACTCAAGAACAGCTTCTCCCCTGCTGCCGTCAGACTTTTGAATAGAGCTGCCTCGCATTAAGTTGATCTTTCTCTACACCCTAGCTATGACTGTAACACTACATTCTGCACTCTCTCCTTTCCTTCTCTATGAACAGTATGCTTTGTCTGTATAGTGCACAAGAAACAATACTTTTCACTGTATCCCAATACATGTGACAATAATAAATCAAATATTAAGCTGATCTTTCTCTACACCCTAGCTATGACTGTAACACTACATTCTGCACTCTCTCCTTTCCTTCTCTATGAACGGTATGCTTTGTCTGTATAGCGCGCAAGAAACAATACTTTTCACTGTATCCCAATACATGTGACAATAATAAATCAAATCAAATCAAAAGCTCTATAACCCTCCACAATCTCTGTACTCCTCCAATTCTGGCCTCTTGAGCATCTCCAATTTTAAACCATTGGTGATCGTGCGCCACTTGGAGCTGAAGCTCTGGAATTCCCTCTCTAATCTCTCTGCCTCGCTTTCCTTCTCTACGGCGCTCCATTAGTCTTCCTCTTTGACCAAGCTTTTGGTCACCTGACCTAATGTGGCTCAGTGTCCAACTTTGATAATGCTTGAGAGGCACCTTGGGACTTTTTAATATGTTGAAGGAGCTTCATAAATGCAGCTTGTGGTTGATTTTCTCCTCCAGCTGAGCAATGTGTGTCTATTGAAGTGAACAGACCACTCTTTATCTTCTCTGACCTGTTGGGAGACTATTGTATGGTTTCTTGTGGTTGCAGGTGTATAAAGCCAATTTACACACACTTCTGACAGAAATTGTAGCGCTTTTCACTTTGGCATCTTGGCCAAAATCTTTTTGAATTGTCCACTTAAGGTCCTCAATTGGAGCAAGGGTGGCCTACCCACCTGAGGCCTTGCCCACCCCAGAGTAAAAGTGCTGCATGGTCAGGACAGGTGGGAATCCAGAGGGAATACATTTCCATTTCAATTTCGCCCTCCTTTCCCCACCTAAAAATAACCCACCAGTGGGGGACCATCAAATTGTGGCCCTGGAGTATTTTGCTTTTGTCAAGGTGTAATAGTTTTGTGATGCATTATTCCACTTCCACCATGCTGGCTACGGCTCACGAAGACTTGTGCCAGAAACCTCTGACCTCGCCCATGGCTGGGATTCTCCAGTCCCGCTGCAGTGACTCTGCAGTCCCGCTGCAGTAAATGGAGTTTTGGACACTCGCTGGCAGCAGTGGCGGGGCGAACGAGATCTGAGAATCCCGTTTCTCCTGGTCTGTTTGTCAAAATGATGTTTTTTGTGGCAAGCCCAAATTAAAAATATTGGTGAGAGAGCCTGATTTGTGACGTATATGAAACAAGCCACAATATTTCATGATTCTATCCAAACCCTTAATTGTGCTAATAGTGACAGCATTAGAATGCTCTATTGAGAGGCACAGTGTGGTATAAAGTTTAAAGTTTATTTATTAGTCACAAGTAGGCTGACATTAACACTGCAGTGAAGTTACTGTGAAAATCCCCTAGTGGCCACACTCCTGTTCGGGTTACACTGAGGGAGAATTTAGCACGGCCAGTGCACCTAACCAGCTCGTCTTTCAGACTGTGGGAGGAAACCGGAGCACCCGGAGGAAACCCACGCAGACACGGGTAGAATGTGCAGACTCCACACAGACAGTGACCCAAGATGGGAATTGAACCCGGGTCCCTGGCGCTGTGAGGCAGCAGTGCTAACCCACTGTGCCAGCAGACAGTTGTACAGTTTAACAATATACATTCGAAGGCAATCAAGTTTCAGTACTTAAAAATGATTCACTTGACAATGTAATATGTGTGGGACAGTGTACAGGCAATCATTATAGTTTTATTGCTATTTACTGAAATATGTTGCTGTTGTGTAACTCTCACTAGTAAGCTGTTTTGCATGTAATTCCTTTGGGGAACTCAGGCAGGGAGTGGAAAAAGCACCCCACCCCACCTAGGCCACAATTCTCAATCGGGTAAGTTTAAACACAGCAGTTTCCTTTGTTTGACCAACCGACGCCCTCATTCAGACACTTCCAACCCTTTGAGAAATGAATGCGGTCGTTAATTCAACTCATTCGGGAGAACTCAGTGGTGTTGAGAGCCTTGCTGTACCTGAGGTTACAGATGTGCGTTGACCACAGCTCTGAAACATACAGCTCTGAAACATACAGCTCTGAAACATACAGCCCTGAAACATACAGCTCTGAAACATACAGCCCTGAAACATACAGCCCTGAAACATACAGCCCTGAAACATACAGCCCTGAAACATACAGCCCTGAAACATACAGCTCTGAAACATACAGCTCTGAAACATACAGCTCTGAAACATACAGCTCTGAAACATACAGCCCTGAAACATACAGCCCTGAAACATACAGCTCTGAAACATACAGCCCTGAAACATATAGCTCTGAAACATACAGCTCTGAAACATACAGCCCTGAAACATACAGCCCTGAAACATACAGCCCTGAAACATACAGTTCTGAAACATACAGCCCTGAAACATACAGCCCTGAAACATACAGCCCTGAAACATACAGCCCTGAAACATACAGCCCTGAAACATACAGCCCTGAAACATACAGCCCTGAAACATACAGCTCTGAAACATACAGCTCTGAAACATACAGCTCTGAAACATACAGCCCTGAAACATACAGCCCTGAAACATACAGCCCTGAAACATACAGTTCTGAAACATACAGCTCTGAAACATACAGCCCTGAAACATACAGTTCTGAAACATATAGCTCTGAAACATACAGCTCTGAAACATACAGTTCTGAAACATACAGCTCTGAAACATACAGCTCTGAAACATACAGCTCTGAAACATACAGCCCTGAAACATACAGTTCTGAAACATACAGCTCTGAAACATACAGCCCTGAAACATACAGCTCTGCTGTGACCACCACACAATGTTTTGGTGCCGCAGTGCTAATCTGAAAAGCCACAATAATTTTGATAATTAATTCCTTTCGGGATAACGAGCAAAAATATTGGGACTGTTATTTGTGGGGTGAATTTTCTTATCCCTGTTGTGGGCTTTCAGTGTGTGGTGGCTGCAATTTGTAATGCCACGCTCCACGCTCTATTTGTACATTGGAGTGGCACAGTGGTTAGCACTTCTGCCTCACAGCGTCAGAGACCCGGGTTCAATTCCCGGCGTGAGTCACTGTCACACTCCAAACTGTGGGAGGAAGTCGG